>NW_012267421.1:1936714-1947531 GCF_000151885.1 Dipodomys ordii
GTGGGAGGTGGTCAGTGGTGGGAGGTGGTCAGTGGTGGGAGGTGGTCAGTGGTGGAGGTGGTCAGTGGTGGAGGTGGTCAGCGGTGGGAGGTGGTCAGCGGTGGGAGGTGGTCAGTGGTGGAGGTGGTCAGTGGTGGGAGGTGGTCAGTGGTGGAGGTGGTCAGTGGTGGAAGTGGTCAGTGGTGGGAGGTGGTCAGTGGTGGAGGTGGTCAGTGGTGGGAGGTGGTCAGTGGTGGGAGGTGGTCAGTGGTGGAGGTGGTTAGCGGTGGGAGGTGGTCAGTGGTGGGAGATGGTCAGTGGTGGAGGTGGTCAGTGGTGAAGGTGGTCAGTGGTGGAGGTGGTCAGTGGTGGGAGGTGGTCAGCGGTGGGAGGTGGTCAGCGGTGGGAGGTGGTCAGCGGTGGGAGGTGGTCAGTGGTGGAGGTGGTCAGTGGTGGAGGTGGTCAGTGGTGGAGGTGGTCAGTGGTGGGAGGTGGTCAGTGGTGGGAGGTGGTCAGCGGTGGAGGTGGTCAGTGGTGGAGGTGGTCGGTGGTGGAGGTGGTCGGTGGTGGGAGGTGGTCGGTGGTGGAGGTGGTCAGTGATGGAGGTGGTCAGCGGTGGGAGGTGGTCAGTGGTGGGAGGTGGTCAGCTGTGGGAGATGGTCAGTGGTGGAGGTGGTCAGTGGTGGGAGGTGGTCAGTGGTGGGAGATGGTCAGTGGTGGAGGTGGTCAGTGGTGGGAGGTGGTCAGTGGTGGGAGGTGGTCAGTGGTGGAGGTGGTCAGTGGTGGGAGGTGGTCAGTGGTGGGAGGTGGTCAGTGGTGGGAGATGGTCAGTGGTGGAGGTGGTCAGTGGAGGAGGTGGTGGAAGGTGGCTTGCCACAGTGTCCTCCCCAACTCCCTGGCAGGCAGATGCCTCACTCTCCACCCTGGTTTTCTCCCTGTGTACCCACCCCTACAACTCTTGAGTTTCCTCTTCTTTTTGGGAGAAGGAGTCAGGCTGGAGAAGGCCCACCTGATGGAAGCCTGGTTAACCCCTTACGTCCTCCAATACCCTGCCTCCAAACTCAGTCCTGTCCTGAGGGAGGCGGGGAAGGGTGAGACCCTGATACCTGAAGCTGAGAAAACTAGATCCAGCCTGTATGAGGGCGCAGTCTCAGGAAGAGTGGACAGACAAGGCCTGATTGAGCGAATCATTCAGTGGAAATGCCTCACCGGGGAGCACTTGGCCCTGTGGTCCTTATGCAGTGATCTGACTAGGATGAGCGGCTGCTGAGGCCACAAGGCAAAGTCCACCCAGATGCCCACACGACACAGGACACAGCCCCCCACAAGAAATGTTCCTAAGATGCCCAGCGAGGCTTTTTGCCAAGGTTAACTAGACCTTGATTTAGACCCCAGTAAGGGAATCTACTAGACAGGGATGGTGAGCCACCCTCTATCTTTAGCAACATCCAGGGCTTTCTAGCTTTCTTACCCTCAGACACCCAGCTGGAGGGCAGTGAGCAGAAGACCACACTCAGCATGAGAGGGGAAGGCCCATCCAGGCAGGGAGACCAGATGGTCCTGGGGAAAGCAAAGGCCATGCCTTGCACGCTATATTGGAGTCTGTCTCTTCTTTGGATGGTTTCCAGTCCGAAATCTGTCTGCTTTGCTGGGCCAAATATGGCTTGGATTAGGGCTGGCCTTTCTCTCAATGTAAAAGGTTACGTCATGCATTTCCAGTATCCAGGCTGCCCCTCACTGCCTCTTCCTTGAAATCATTTAGAAAGAGATGGTCGGATCATCTCATTTCTTGTTCATAGTGGCAGGCCCCGGAGGAGGGAGGGAGAGGCTGGGATAAGAAGCCTCCACTTCTGTTTGTTCAGTAGAGGATGTGCACTCCAGGCAAATACACACACATACACATATACATACGTACACACAAGCACACACTCATAGCCTCAGCATTTTCTGAGGCATTTAAATCAACATCCAGTCACTTAAATAAATACCTGCCTGGTCAGAATGAGTGTGAGGTGAGCCTGGGAGGGTGCCGGGGGGAGAGAGTTCCCACGCAGCTCATATATCAGTGTGGTGACACAAGCAACAATCTCTGGGAAGGTATGCAGCTCAACAACCTGGAGGCAGAAGTCACAAAGAGACATGGAAAAGCAGAAGAAAGCCCATTGTGGTATATGTCTGCTTGGGCCTTTGGCAGTGGTGCAATTGTCCTGAAGGTAGCTTTTTAAGCTCTCTGGTGAGTCTCCTTTCTTCTCTCTTAGATGAGTCAGAAGGGTACTTATTGTTGATTGGTTCAACCAGTGAGGCAGAAGGGTCGGATGATTGCTCCATTCTATCTACCCTTTAATAAAGGAAATCACCAACACTATGTGGTGGTGCACCAGGCATGGATCCCCATGGGGTGGTGGAAGATGAGGAAGTCCAAGATTAGAGGACTTTGACAAACTTGCCAATTGTCACTCCGCTAGGAAGTGATCAAGTGGGCTTCGAACCCAGACGTCCAACCAGTCACACTACATAGGGTCATCTTTCTGCAGTATCTGGATGTGTAGCAAACGATGTATGTCCCTACTTCTTACATTCCTAGCTCTGGAATGTAGTGGTTAAGACACTGTCAGCTGAGCCAGAGAGAGAAGCCCCTGTCCTCTGTCTCTGTAGCAGTCAGCTTGGTTGGCCATAGGGCAGTGCATGGAGTTCAGACACTCTACAGGATGCTAAAGGCACAGTCACAGCTAGCTCCTGCTTCATCAAGTGAGCCCAGTATGTTAAGATCTAATGATCATTCCATTGGATTTCCATGAGTGTCGACAGGTCTACAGGCAAAAACATGCCTGTATGCCATATGGTTAAAAGTAAATTATGAATAAATGAATGAATAGTTGGATGGATTGTTGCATGGATAGGTGGATTGTTAAATGGACTGCTGGACAAATAATGGATTTTGGATGGACTATTTGGTGGATGTGTTGTTGGATGGATGGATTGTTGGATGGGTGGATGATGGATGGATGGATGATGGGTAGAAAGATGATGAATGGATGATGGGTGGATGAATCATTGGATGAGTGGATGGATGATGAATGGATGATGTGTGGATGCTGATTGAATGCATTAATGGATGGATTATTTGGGGGATACATCGTTGAACGGATGGTGGATGAATGGATTGTTGGATGGATGGATGATGGATGGATGATGGATGGGTAGATTGGAGGTTGGATGGATGAATAAATGATTAAGAAGCACAAGTACTATAGACAGAGGTTCTAGGCACTAATCTTACCTCATGTGACCTTCAAGAACCCTTTGCAGTTTAGTGTTCTTATCTGTAAAATGGAGAGGAGAATAATAACTACTATTGCACAGGGTTTATGAAAGAAAAGATCAAATGATAAAATGTTCCTGAAAGTATAAGAATATAATTTAAACCAAAGATTGAATTCATTTAAGCAATACTGGGGAAAATATTGCATGATCTGGAGGGTATTTTGGAGAAAGAGAAAGTCTTTGGCGCCAAAATAAAACTAGTGAAAGAAGGTCACGAATGATTAAGGGAGGCGAGTTTCTGCTACTGTCTACAGAAAACAGAAATCAAATGTGATTCCCTGAGCACATAGAAACGGAGCCTTCGAATACTGCAAACCCCATGGCTGCAAACCATAATCCTCATTCCTGCATAATATGAATATGGTTCCGATTACAGATCTGGTTTACTTGGGGCACATTCTGAATCCCCCAAAGCCATCATCTTCTATTCTGAATGCTTTCCCAAAATATGTAGTATCCACAATAACTGGTTAGATGCCACACACGCAAGAGAAGTGAACACTCGTGTTTTTAATAGCTTGTGAAATGCAGCTGAGGCTCTGCTGGTTGGAGCTGAAAGGAAGTAGCCCATAAACGACTCTGTCAAGCGTGGCAGAGCATGCTGGAGCTGTTTCACACAAAGAAAATCCTCTCAGGCTCCAAGAGCCTAGGATCCTCAAGAAGATCAGATGCTGCTGGGAGTGATGGGAGGATGGTCTTTGCAAAGGCCACAGAGATACCTGGACGCTCTAGTCTGAAAAGATCTGGAAGAGAGAGGTTTAAGATTTATAAGAATTGCGGAATAGACTGCTGATAGATCACACCTATCGTCCTAGCTACTGGGGAGCTAAGATCTGAGGATCTCAGTTCAGTACCAGCCAGGGTAGAAAAGTCTATGAGACTCTTATCTCCAAGTAACTGTCGAAGAGCTGGAAGTAGAGTTGTGGCTCTCATGGTAGAGCTGTGTGATGTTGACAGATGTTGTAGCCTTCTGTTTTCTTAACAGTAACAGGACAATAACAACCATCACAGAAATCAATGATTTACTTGCTAACTTCACTGGTTCATACTCCTTACACACACACACACACACACACACACACTCACACAGCCTGTTTTGTGGCTTGAACTCAGGGACTTGGACTCACTCAGCAGCTTTCTTGTTCAAGGCTGGCATTTGCCATCTGGGCCATCCTTCCAATCTGGCATTTTGCTGGTTAATTGGAAATGGAGTCTCTTGGACTTTTCTGCCCAGGCTGGCTTCAAACCATGATCCTTCAATCACCCGAGTAGCTATGTTTGCAGGGATAAGCTACCAATGCCATGATTCTCATGGTGTTTGAATATTGCATTTACATAGCACAGATTTCTCTCTGTAAAGTTGGTATGGATCCAGCCACAGTGGCTCATGCCTATAATCTTGGCTACTCAGAAAGCAGAGATCAGGAAGACCATTCCAAACCTGCCTGGGCATCTCAACAAATAATCAGATGTGGTAGGGATCTACCCTCACTCTCTACTGGTTATTTTGGAGATGGCGTCTCATCAACTTTTCTGCTTGGGGATGGCCTCAAAGCACAATCCTCCAAATCTCAGCCTCCTGAGTAGATAGGTTTACGGGCACGAGCCACCAGCGCCTGGCTAGAGGCGCTTATTTTTAGCCTCCTGCACACGTTGGGGCATCTCCTCTCGGCATTGATATATTGCGGCTTGTTAGTGATGTCTCCTATTGTGGAGAATGGAGTCCGTGCTGCTGTTAGCCTTCTGATTTGGAGAAGTAGCAGGTGTTCTAGCTGTACCATCGCTGCAGTTACTAGGGCTTTGTGGCAGTGCATGGGGAATGCAACCTTACCCTCTATGGTTATACAAGTGAATACTAAGGCATCAGAGAAAGCCTCTTCCTTCTGCAATGACAGAGTTTGGTTGTTGGGGAATTCTGAAGCTATGCTGATCGTTGATTTAGGCACATGTGAGCCAAGTATTTCTGGGAGCAGAGGTGAGGTGTTTACCTCTGTTTAGAAACTCCTCTGCAGTGGCTCTGCAGAGTGAGAGCCTCTCCTCCCCTCCCCTCCCCTGCCCTCCTCTCCCCACCTTTCCCTTTTTCTTCCCTTCACAAGGAAGCCAGTTTCTTCCTCTTAGCAGTTCAGTTTGACCTCTGCCATTAGTATATTAGATTAGCGTATAATCTAATATGCATGTATATATTATACACACAAAATATACACTAATGGGGTCTATTAGGTTACACTCCGCTGTATTTCTCTATGAACTCTCTGTGTAATTTTCTATGAAAACAACTGTCATGTTCTATATAAACCTTTGTGCTCAGCGGGGGCCACAAAGGGGAGTTTCTCTCAGTGGAGAGCAGGGTCCGCCTGTCCCTGCATTCTCTGAGGAGGTGTGCCGGCCCAGGGCGGCCGTGGGGAATCATTCCAGCTTCAGAGGTGAGACCTGATGCTGAAGTTCACATGAGTTTTCCTAATTAGATGGTTGGCAAAGAGGGGGGGGGCGGGGAATCAGGGTAAGCTAGGCAGGGACGTCCTTTGTCACTCCACTGGTCTTTGTGGCAGGGCTTCTATTTCCGCAGTGTGGCTCACTGGAGCTGTTTCACCACAAGGATGTCCCGGTTATTCCCTTGGGAAGGAGGACTCTGGTCCCAGGCTGTGCTGAGATCCTGGAGCCTGGGTGTTCCCAGTCAATTTCTGCTTTCTAGGAAAGGGAGAGAGGCATGCTAGAATGCAAGTCTCACCAGCAAAAGCCTGAACAGGGACTGCAGCGAGACAATAGGAAGCACTGTCATGGATGTCTTGCACACTTGTCCTGAAGGGAGGTTATAGCAGGGAGTTTCGGGAGAGTGAGGTGGGCGGAGTGAGCCGCACCCAATCACTGCTTGACAAGGGGGAGGGGAGGAAGGCGTGGGGGGGGGAGGTGTGCAAGGCGCAGAGGGCAGGTGTGGAAATGCCATACTAAAGTAGATATGCTGATTCCAAACGAAAATTACAATCAGAAAGAAAGGCTCTTCGCATTTATTGACCAGATTTTAGAATCGATTCATTTGCTCGTGTCCCAGTCATTACTAAGGGTCTCTTAGTGTGATGGTGGCACTATAGGATGTGTTAGGTATTTTTTTTAAAGGAGTGAGATTCAATCTGCTCTGTCTTGTAGCGCCTTCTCCATCCGGAGTGAGGTACAGCTTGCTCTGTGCCCACAGGGGAAATCTCACTCCATCATATATCCTATGTTATTCAAAGGTGTGCGGAGCAGGCACATCTCCAGAGCCAGACAATTGACTTTACAGGGAGCTTGTCTATTCTGCCTTTTAGATATATTTTCCATCTTAGTATCTATCCACTGTGACATCATTTGGGCCGGATATTTGAAACTGGACTAGTATAGTGAGGGAAAGAAAGATTTTTTTCCTCCTCCTCTTCCTCTTCTTCTCCTTTTTGCAGCACTGGGCATTGAACCTGGAGCCCTGTGCATGCTGGGTAAGCCGCTACTACTGAGCCACATCCCTAGCCATCATCCTCTCTTTTCCTCTAGAAACAACCAACTCTGTGGCTATTTTTCTAAGGCAACAGTGAACATGACAACCCTTTTCAGGCTGTCCAAATAAAAGTTTCAGTTGTCATTTTTATTTCTTCCCGTTCTCTTTACTGCTCGAATTTAGCCACTGAATGTAAAGCTATGAAAATGGTTGATCCATGAAGCCATTTGTCTCTTGCTCAGAGAATTCACAAGTTGAGACTAAAGGGAAGAAACGACACTAGAAATGACCAAAAAAACCATATTTTATTAGTTATTTTAATAGAAATGCTATTTTGTCAGTTTGGAGTAAACTAGAGAAATAACAATGCACTTCCCAAATAAAAGAGTTAGTTAAAAAGAATTACAGGCTGGACATGGTAGTGCATGCCTATAATCTCTGCTATGCAAGAGACAGATGTAGGAGAGTTGTGGTCCAAAGCTGGCCTGTGACCTCCTCTCTGAAAAACCACCTAAAAATGCAAAAGGACCGGAGGCTGCACAAGGCCCTGAGTTCAACCCCCAGTGCCACCAAACAAATTGTAGATTGGCTACGTAGTTCCGCTGGTCTTCTCTTCATTGTTTCATTTCTTTCTAAACAACTTTTTGTCCAAGTAAGGGTCATGTCAAGATAAAGGTAGTGAAAGCCATCATTTATTCATCGATCACCAGGAACTGGGGTGAGCTGTGCCTTCAGAGTTTCCCCTTCCCTCCTCCCCCCACCCCACCTCCACATGCTAAGAGCCTAAAGGAATCTTCTTATCAGTTGCCCCTGATGAGGGATGTACACTGAGCCTCAGCTAGAGGAAAGAGTGATTTTTCAGGGCAGGGGCTGCAGGAGAAAGTAAAGATGAACTGAGTAATGAACTGGGGTTCATCAAAGTGACTGGGCTGTCCCTGGATGGGATGTATGCCATGGACGTGTATGGGGCAGGAGTTGGCCTCTGCAGCCACTGCAGGTCAGGTCTACACCAGGCCTGTGAAGTGAATGCTTGTAATTCCTCATCTCCCCATGTTTTCCTGACTGCTGTTGTTTATCTGCATGCTGGAAAACAATATTCCTGACTAGAAAATTAACTAAAAGTTGTTGATGTTAAGAATGACCATTAGCCAGGTGATAGTAGCTCATGCCTGTAATCCTAGCTACTCCAGAGGATCTGAGGATTACAGTTCAAAGCCAGTCCAGGCAAGAAAGTCTATGACACTCTTATCTCCAATTAACCACCAAAAAAGCTGGAAGTGGAGCTGTGGCTCAAATGTTAGAGTGCTAGTCTTAAACAGAAAAACTCAGGGGCAATATTCAGGCTCTGAGTTCAAGCCCCAGGATGGACATGTGCATGTGTATGCGTGCGCGCGCGTGCGCGCGCGCACACACACACACACACACACACACACACACACACACACATGACCATTAATCTTGGAGCCCAAAATCCAATGAGAGACATGGGTGGTAAAGAATGAACCATGCTGGCCTGTCCACGCCAAGGAGAATGTCAGATGTGTTAGTGAGACCCACGCAGGCTGGTCTCCTCACAAACTACCCACATGTAAAGTGGACATTCATGGTCACTCTGAGATGGTGACATCGTATGCATGTTGGGGCCCAGGAGAGATGGATATGAATGGCTGGTCTGCAGCAGTCTCCTGCCCTTCATCCTGTGATTGATACGACCAGTATCTCCTCCAGTGGCTGCTGTGTGTGACATGTGACCCAGGGTCCAGGTGAGGCATCCAGGAATGGGGACAGGTGAGCTTGTTTCTGCACAGTGTCCTTGTTTGTTCCTCAGAACTGTTAGGAAGTAGGCCTGGACACTGAGAGCAGTCACGCTGAGCCATGCAGAACGCAGCAGGTGTTAAGTGAGCATCCTGCCCTGTGTTTCTTGTTCCACGCGATCTGCAGCCTGGGAAATGAGGGAGACCTACAGATATCTGAAATATTCCCATGTCCATGCGTCCCCCAACTCTGCTTACAGCAGTTCTACACAAAAGACCTGGAGTTGGTCAACCTTTCCTCCTGCTATGAGCATCTCGGAGCTGGAGGAAGGAAAGTTGGCCAGGGACAGTGGCCTGTGGGACTTGTGCTGGCCCCAGAGCAGCACCAGGGTCTTGTTTCCATTCTCTATTATGATTTCCTTTTCCTTCCATTGGTGGACCTCAAATTTGAATCCTTGGTCACAAAAACCGTGCATCCTTCTGGTATGGGATTTTTGTCTCATGGTTGAAGATCATAAGGGGAGAGGAGAGATCAGGAGTTGGCTTTTATTTTCTGCATGTTTGGACTCTGACATAATTACCTTTCCTACATTTAATAAACATATGGAATTACTTTCTCTAAGCATGACTGTGGGGTTAGAGTTTATGTTTCCTTTAATAAAATTACAAAATTTCTTCAAGTTGAGAGAGAATTTCCCTGGTGTGATTAAAAAAAAATTCGGAGAGGTATTTGACTTTTTTTAATGCAAAGACTAGATTTATTCTTATTGAAGTGTGTGTGTGTATGTGTGTGTGTGTGTATGTGTGCGTGTGTAATTTTAACTCTTTTCCATTGGATAGTTTATATTCATATAAGACATTAAATTTGAGCTGGTCCCATTTCCTCATTTTTCAAGATGGAAAAT
This sequence comes from Dipodomys ordii, assembly GCF_000151885.1. Lineage (NCBI taxonomy): Eukaryota > Metazoa > Chordata > Mammalia > Rodentia > Heteromyidae > Dipodomys > Dipodomys ordii. The sequence continues at coordinate 1,946,143 of NW_012267421.1, forward strand.
CTTATTTACAAATGTTCTGGTGATAGTTTAAAATTTTAATTTTACTCCGGGCATCCACACATAGCTGTGCATTTAAAAATATATGTAAAAATGCAATACGAGAACAGGTTCTCTGATTCATCTTGGTAGAATGGCACCTGAATTCCGAGTACCTGTATTAAAAGCTAAACTCACCCCCTCAGCTGGCTTTGAGAAGAGTCCTCGTGCAGCGCATAATAGAATTCTTCACTTTATAACTTTGCACAGAGTTGACATAGTCACATTCCCACCCAGTTCCTTTTATACCGGATTGTGAATATAAAAAAATCCAAAGCATTCTGATATACATTTAACTTCTTAGGACATTTTTACCGAGTGAAGTAAGGCATTTCTGTGTTTGTCTTGCATTCAGTGGTGTTGGCATCTGCCAGCGCCGCATCCTGCACTTAGCACAGGCAAGCTCTGTGCTCTGTGTCCTTTGTCTTTGAGTTGTTTGGGGGAAGTTGATTTCCTGTTCAAGACAAGAGATGGCTTCCAGTTCAGCCATCGTAGAACCAGTGTGTTTGTAACTGCTCGCTTCTCTCCCACCTCACAGGGATCCATTAAGAAATTCTATCAGATCTGTCTTCGGGTTACATCTGCAAGCTGAGCCCTTCTCAATTCCTCCACTGCTACCCTTCTGGGGCAGGCATCACAATCAGCCCGCCAAAGCTGGAGACATGGCTCAGAGGTAGAGCACCTGCCTGGCCAGCATGAGGCCCTAAGTTCAAACCCCAGTACTGCCAAAAGCCCACCAGGGAGGCACTGACTTGGGAGAAAGTTCTAGCTGATGACACCTCATTGAGAAGGAAAGTAGAGGAGGAAGTCTGCGAATGTCATTCATGATGTCATTAGTGGATGTTGTCAATGGAGTCCTGTCTTTCAGCGTCTGATGGAAAAAGAGGATGAGACACAGAGTTTGAAGAGGTGGCTACAGCAGGCAGAGACTCTAAGTTTCAGTCTTCAACCACATGGTTATCTCAATAGATGCAGAAAAAGCATTTGACAAGATCCAACACCCCTTCATGATGAAGGTTTTGGAAAAATTAGGAATCCATGGAACATTCCTCAATACAACAAAGGCTGTATATGACAAACCTACAGCCAGCAGTATGCTTAATGGTAAAAAACTAAAGCCATTTCCTTTTAACTCAGGAACAAGACAAGGATGTCCACTCTCTCCACTTCTCTTCAATCTAGTATTAGAATGCCTAGCTACAGCAAGATGCAAACATAAAGGGGATCCAAATAAGGAAAGAAGAAATAAAACTCTACCTCTTTGCAGATGACATGATCTTGTATTTAAAGAATCCCATAGACTCCACTCCCAAATTACTCAAGCTGATTCAAAACTTTGGCAAAGTAGCAGGG
>NW_012267421.1:1949446-2106398 GCF_000151885.1 Dipodomys ordii
ACAAAGGAGGAGGCAACAATGCTTGATAAGAAATGTACTCATTATCTTGCCCATGTAATTGTAACCCCTCTGTACGGTATTTTCACAATAAAAAGTAAATGAAAATTAAAAAAAAAAAGTTTCAGTCTTCAAAGGCAATAATGGAGATGCAGGCCCCTGGCACCAGCAGCAAGGCTAGGGAGAACTGGGGTGTGGCAGGGGGCAGAGGACAAGGCTATACCCAGCTTAAGAGCACCCAGTGGCTGCAGGGAAGGGTAAAGCTAGAGTCGATAGGGCTGAGAACAGGGTGAGGCCTAAATATCCCACAGAGCTTGGAAACCTGCTGAAAGACTGTGTAGTTTTTTACCCATTACGTTGCATCTGGCTTAAGGCACCTGTGGCTTTACCCTGTGTGTCAACTATCTTTTCATCCATCTCTGGGTTTCTATGTTGAGAGGAACATAAGTCCAGGCTATGGAGGAGGCAGGGTGCACATTGCAATCTCACCTCTGCGCAGCCGGCCATCCAGGGTGAAGCATTTTGCTGGGAAGGAGAAACAACAGAACAGCTCAGCTTTCCTAGGCAGTGCCTGGCGCCCAGCACAGTTACAAAGATGAACTGTTCCTTGCATGTGCAGAGGGTGCAAAAGGCTCTGTTCTTCCATCTTCTGGGGCACGTCTGCTCTTAAATGCTGCCAGTCTATGGGGCAGGAGAGGGTGTCTGACTGTATCCAATGGACTGGTATCTTTTCTTCCCCCAAGGTATAGGCTGGAGAAGCGTGGCAATTTACCATGGACATATGGAAAACACAGAACCAAAGTGATGAACTACAAAGGCATCGTGTTTTCGAGTGCTTGGAGTTGCATTGACAGGAAGGCCACAGAAAGCACTTTTGCTTTAGTTTTCTGATCTGAAGGCTTCGTGGAGCGAGGACTAATTTGGAGTCCTTATTGCCTATCAGGCTGCCACTATGAGACACTCCTTGTTCTTGTTGAGTGATCGAACGTGAATACAAGGTGGGTCCAGAGGATGCAAAGTTTTGGAAGGCAGTTAATTCCCGGCTGCCAAAAGTTTGGCCCCATGTGGAGGACGCAGCTCAGGAGAGAGGAACTTAAGTGCAGTCAACTTTTCCCTTCTTGGCACCCATCAGAGTTGATAAGGAAGTAACCTAAGTTTGTTTATTGCCTTCCAACCCAATCCCAACTGGGGAGAGAATTTCCTTTCACCAAAAAAAACTCAGAGGGGGGAAAAAAAGTTGCATTCATCAAATGATAGTCCCTTTAGACTTGGGCCATCTTGAAGATTCAATTCAAGAGTGTTTTAGTGTAAACATATTGCTAAGATTTCCTAATGCCAGCTAATACAGTCCTTTGGGGAGAAATGAAATGAAATGTGCCCAAATGAAAGGGCAGTAGGTGGTACAGAGAAATTGCCATACATTTAGTGGTTTTATGCCAAGATTCAGCAAAGACAGTTCAAGATAAAGGAGGACAAAGGTTAAGCCTTAATCGTGTTGATTATCAGAAGCTCCCAGTGTATGACAAGGCTCCTCTTGTGCTCACAGAGGTATCTGCTGTGCTTTGTGCTTTCTCTCGTGTTTTCCATGCCGAGGACCCATGTGGACAGGGTTCGTGACAAGGGGAGCATTCTCTCTGGCTCTGGATTGTGTCTGCCTCTCCCTCCTTCCCTTCTATTACCTAGAGGAAGCTGGGCCTCTCTGTGCAGCTGGGGCAGCTCAGTGTTCTCTCTCTTGTGTTCAGATGGTCTTATCGAGCAAGTGCACACTGAACACCTCTCCTTGTATGAATGGTCACTGTGCTTTTCTTTGTATCACGAGTATCACAATTACATATGACCACTTTCCTTGAGAGTTTTAATCTCTTGACATGTCCACGGGGAAACAGCCATGCCAAAGAAACTCAGGGCATTGGGAGAGGCTGGGCAAGGAAAGAATTTATCTTGGTGATGGGAAAAGGGGAAGGGCTCCCAGAAAGGTAAACTGAGAAGGGCAGCCAGCACTGTCCTGAGTGCTCAAACAAATTCCATAGGACAGGACCAGAGTGGGAAGTGTTTGTCTATATCACTGAGGTGGGAGTAACAGAATCCCACATCTGGATGTTATAGCTCGAGTCTTAGCCCCCAGTCTTGTATGCTCCGCCTTTCAGTTCAGTGTTGGATTCTTGTTCAGAACAATTCAGGCCATGCCATTTTGTAACTCACGGTTCTGGGTGTCCATTTATAAGGAGACACAATCTCTAGGGAGATTATTTACAGGGACAACACCCCTACATCATGTGACACGTGATCCTTTCCATGTCTAGTGAAGACTTGAATGGGCAAAACGTTCAGAGCATAACCCACTCTTCGAGGCTGAATTTTGTCTCCCCTCCCACACAAAACCCCCACCACCCTAAAAACAAAACAAAACTTGTCTGTTGAAGTCCTTACCCATAAAGTGACTTCATTTGGAGATAGAACTATTGGAGACAGAATTAGTTGAGGGTGGGGTTCTCCTAATCCAGTCAGACTGCTGTGTCTGTCAAAGGTGGAATTTGCACACAGGTGGTCCTAGAGGGAAAGCTTCATGGGGAGACAGAGACAAAGGCACCTGCAGGCCCTGCCCAGACATCATGTCAGATTCCATCCTCGCAGACTTCCGGCGTCCAGGCCCAGCAACACCAGGCTACTTTGGGTGACCTGTCTGCGATCCTTTGCACCTCTAAGAGACAAAACAGCCATAGAATTCCACCACCCAGGGCTTCAAGTACGAGGCAGAGCCTGTTGAAGGTCACTTCATCTTATCCTAACTGCTCTCTGTCCTCCACGCTGTACCACCCCCCCTCCCAGCCCTGGGGCCTCCCAGTGATTCTGAGTACTTCCTCATGGCTCAACTTGGGACCTTTTCCCTTTCAAAAACCGTATTCCAGGAAGGAAAGAAACAGAATTTGTGGAATGTTGGACAGGGACAAAAAAGAGAATTGGCCCTCAGGCACTTTAATAATACTTTAACCATCAGTGAAAAGAATTCACAAGTTATTGATGGACTATTTTAAAGGCGAGGAGGTATTTTGTGGATTTCCTTTTCAAATGACCAAAAAAAAAAAAAAATCCCTCAAAGCCAGGCTCATACCTGTAATCCTTGCTACTCAGGAAGCTGAGATCTGAGGATGGCTGTTTGAAGCCAGTCTGGGTAGAAAAGTCTGAGACTCATCTCCAAAAAACTACTCAGTAAAAGCCAGAAGTGGTGCTATGGCTCAGGTGGTAGAGTGCTAGCCTTGAGCACAAAGAGCTCAGGGACAGCGCCCAGGCCCAGTGTTCAAGCTTTAAGAAAAGAATGAGCACCTCAGACAGCACCGCAGACACTAATCTGTTCTTTTAAAAGAAAAGAATAAATGAAAAGGAGAGAGGGTCAGCTTTGGAGAAACATGGTTTCTCACACCTGGGATGATTTTGCATCTTAGTCTCTCTGCTCTTACTACTGGCCTGTTCCCACTATTTCCCCAAGAATGCCACATCCAACATGGAACGTGGGACACAGAACGCTCAGCTCCACGGATGGCAGGTTGGCTTTGTGGGCTTTTCCTGTGTGGTCATGATCCATAGTCCTCCCTCGTATGGCTTTGTGGGGACGTGGACTAGACACTGACTGCTAGGGGACAATGGTGGTCCCTGATTTCATCTCACCAGTCTTCCTTGTTTTACCTCAGTCACAGTTTTGCTTTGTTTTGGTTTTTTTTTTCTTTCTTACAACTGTCTCCATCAACTCCAGTGCTCGGAAGATTGAATTCCAATAAAACTCAATAAATCTGACAGAACAACGCGGAGTTAGTGGTCCGCACAGGCTGCCAGGATGGTCGCATTAAAGGCTCCTGGGGATTGTTTTTATGACTTCTCTTTTTTTTTTTCCTTCTTCTAATGCTAGTCTCTTGCTTCTATAAATTGTGCAGGCTGGCTTTTCATTAACTCAGAGAGCCGAAATAATTCTTTGTAAAGAATTCTTTAGTCACACACGATTCAGAAGTTCACCCAGATCAAAGTCAGTTGGCTCTGTGGCAAGTCTCACCCTGTATATTGCATGTGACTGCTGTGGCTTGCTGTATTTGGGGGTGGGAGTTGTTTCAATTTCACATCCCTCCTGTGGGACCTGCTGGTGCTAAACCCCAGCCCAAGGGACCACTCTGCACCGGAGGTCATCTCCCCAAGAAGCCTGTGCAGGAACTGTCTGTGTGGCCAGTGCAGTCATTCCTCTCCGTAGTACCTGACTCTCAGTGACATGGGTGGGACATGGCAGAACAATGCCTATTGTCCAAGCCTGCATGTCTGGGTTGCCTCTGCAGGAGAGGTGGACTGCCCAGACCCACAGGGGCCTGGAACAGGAAGGCACAAGACAAGACAAGGAGAGGACAAGTGTGCCTTGGGAATTTTGTTGTTGTTGGTGGTGGTGGTCGTGGATCTTGAACTCTGGGCCTGGGTGCTGTCCCTCAGCTCTTCAGCTCAAGGTTAATGCCTTACCACTTGAGCCACAGCGCCACTTCTGGCTTTTTCTGCTTATGTGGTGCTGAGGAATCGAACCCAGGGCCTTATGCACGTGAGGCAAGCATTCTACCACTGAGCACCTTCCCAGCCCTGCCTTGGGAATTCTGCCTTCTCATTCTTAGGCCATCTTATCTCCTTACACACACACACACAACACAGATACACACACACAGGGCTATAGACATAGAGCCATCTTGAGACACATCACACACATATACACAGTGACTGAAGCCAGGATGAAGGCAGGAAGACAGGCAAATGCTTCAAGAAGCAGGGAGAGAAGGGAGGCAGGGGATCCCCAGAGGTTCATGGTGACCCCTTCTGCACAGGCCTGGTGATCACCATTCTGGTGGATCAATGGCCATTGGAGCCAGCTTTGGAAAGAGGCCAGGGAAGGCATGGACCATGTGTGAGTAGATGCCAACATCTAGTACAATGTGTTCACACCACCCTGTGCTCACACCAGTCTGTGCTCACACCACCCAGTGGTCCCATCACCATGTGTTCACATCAATGTGTGCTCATACCACCCTGTGTTTGCACTACCCTGTGCTCACACCACTCTGTATTGACAGCACCAGGTGCTTGTACCACCCTGTGCTCACACCACTGTGGGTTCACACCACCGTCCTTGTGCTCAGAGGAGTTGGTGCTTAGGCTCCAGTTGGCAAGTCGGATACCTTCTTGAGGACTTCAACAGTTCAAATAACACAGCCTTCCCATTGTAACACCTAACAACCCTACACAAAGCAGTCTGTGGCTCAGCCTCAGCTCGCATGATTTGGGGCCACACCCATGGATTCCTTATCTCTGTCCTGTGAAGCTTAGGTGTCACCTTAGCCTCTCTGCTCTGGGTGTTAACAGATGCTGTAACCCAGAGACAAGCCCACGTGAGGGAAAACACTGTTCTCAACCTGGCAGATAGATAGCAAAGTCTGGAGAGCAAAAACTCATTCTTTACAGGAGAACATTCACCCCTGAAGCTGTAAACCAGCCCCTTTCCCTCCTCCAGAAGGAGAGAGCAACCTTTTCCAAAATGGAGGTCTGGAGTTCAATATTCAGTAGGGGTGTCTTTCTCTGGGGTAGCAGTTCAGGCGAATGGCCTTGACTTTGATGAGTGTGCATTTATTTATGGGGTTGTATAAATAATATCTGACAGCAACTCCCTGGCCATCTCCGGCCCTCTCACTCCTCTCTGCTTACTTCAGCGGCTGATACATACACACTCATACTCACACACACACACTTCCCCCGACCACCATAATAGCCGTTGTCTTCTCCCTCCCCATTTCTTTCAACAGATGTGTCCATTTTTAGTTAATGCAGAGGAAATGGCAGCTTTTAAAAGTAGCCTTTCACAGTGAGAAAGGACTGCATTAACTGTAAAAACCTTTTAGCTGCCCAACCTCTATAGTCAGCCTCTTTCCCCAGACATTGCTTCCCGGGTCTGCATTTCCTTCCCAGCCCAGGGCTCTTAGAAAGGATTTGCTTAGGGGCACAGCTCAGGGCTCCTCAGCCAGGGAACAGAAGCAAGGAGAGCCCTGGACAAAGTAGCATTTGTACCTTACAGAGGGTTTCATGGAGAGGTTTGTTGTGCCAACCTGTGCTCAAAATGCTAATGGTGCTTGCGTTGGCCTTGGGCCATGGGAGAGCGGATTCACACAGGGGTGCTTAAAATAACAAGGCCCACTTTCAAATAGCCTACGAATGTGATTCGTGTGTGAGCTCTCCACGAGACCCAGCAGGAAGAAAAGCTTCAGCTGCAAACTGACCCACCCCAAATGAATCCATCGGGGAGAGCCCCTGCATGCAGGACACCAACGTGGGAAACTCTCCTGCCAGCTGTCCACCACTGCCACTGCGGAAGAAGCCACAAGGGGAAATGACTCTGCTGTGTTTGGAATGTGGGAACAGCTTTCTAGACAATGGAGAATGCTAGGTGGTAAGAGGGGAAGAATACCCAAGCACAGAGTTTGTGTGTGTGGAAGATGCTTGAAAGCAAGCAGATTCCATGAACTTCCTGTTATTCACGGCCTCACACCTCAGAAAACAAGTGCATCCTATCCGACTCATTCAACACATTGCAAAAATGACGGTCTGCCCTGTTGCCCATATATTAAGAATGCACAAAGCTAGCTAGGTACAGGTGTGATGGTACATGCCTGTAATTTCAGCTTCTAAAGGTGTGGAGACAAGGAAAGAATTGTTGGACATTTACTGGGGCAAAGTTAGCAAGACCCTGTCTCTAAAGCAAAACACAAAGGGGCCTGGTACGAATGGTAGAACATCTGCCTGGGAAGTGCAAGCCATCCTGGGTTAACATCCAGTTCAGAAAACAAATGAAAACCCCCAAATGCACAGAGCCTCCAAGATTCTGAAGCCCTCTCTAGAATTTGCACATGTGCAGTCAGGAGTACATGTGTCAGGACCAACTTTCTCAGGATGGCTTCTATACTCTCACAGGACTGCTACTGCCCCGTAGCACTTACTGGAAGGAAACTCTCTTCCAAGGATCCATCCCTGCTGTCCATACTTGGAATAAGGAAAAGATTTGTGAGAGCCTTTCCACCCTACCCTCTCCTCTGAACACCCCCTCTCTGCAACCCCCTTCCCTGGGTTCTCAGGCATTTCCTGCAAAGATGAGCCAGGGCTTCTGTCTAGGACAGCACACTGAAAAGCCAAGCTCATTCATCAGACATTTTGACCCAACTATGCCAGGCCCACCATGAACCAGGTCTTCTCCCACTTTTGGGAGAACTAATACTGGGGTACATACTTGCTAGGCTGCCACAATACCTTGGCGACATCCCTCCAGCCCTGGCTTACACTGTAATGTATTTTTGGACAGTGTCTTGCTTCTCAAGCAGGCCTGTGCCTGAGACACCATCTGCTTTAGGCTTCCCATTGTTGCTGGAGTTACAAGTTTACCAGCTTCCCTTGGTGGAAATGGAGTCTCTTAGACTTTTCTTTCTGGGCTGGTCTGGAATCATAATCTCCCAATTTCAAGTAGCTTGGGATGAAAGGCAAATACCATCCTGTCCAGGTCTCATAAGCTATATTGCCTGGGCTGAAACTGAACTATTGAAGTAGGGATGCTGACTCTAACCGGCACCATCTTGTCCATGTAGTAGATGACAGGGAATTGGGTTTAACTGGAGCCATCTTGTCTTCATGGTGGAGGCAGGGAAGTCCCGCCTCCCAGGTGATGGGCATGCCCGAATTCCTAGAGGCAGGAGTGGGGACTTGGACAATAGGTTACTGGACCTGCCAGTCTTGGGTTGTGAACTCTCAGGCTCCCTGTGACCCTGCCCCATGATCTGATCCTATTTAGGATGGGACTGGCTCGTCTCCTAGCTCTCCTCCAGTCACCATGGTGTCCCATTTCAGCTCTCCATTGGAGCTGATCTGGTTTGCTGGTATCTTTGTTCTACTTTTAAGATAGATAATGACTGCATCTTTCTCTGCTAAACAATCCTCACCAACAATGAAGACAAACTCCACCAGAACAACTTACCAACAAAGGTACAGGAGTGTTCATTCTTTTTTTTATTGTCAAAGTGATGACAGAGGGGTTACAGTTGCATAAGTAAGGTAATAAGTATATTTCTTTTTCTTTTTCTTCTTGTCGGTCGTGGGGCTTGAACTCTGGGCTTGGGCGCTGTCCCTCAGCTCTTTAGCTCAAGGCGAGCGCTCTACCGCTTGAGCCACAGCACCACTTCCAGTTTTCTAGTGGTTTATTGGAAATAAGAGACTCATGGAGTTTCCTGCCCTGGCTGGCTTTGAACCATGATCCTCAGATCTCAGCCTCCTGATTAGCTAGGATTACAAATGTGAGCCACCAGCACCCAGCAGATAAGTATATTTCTTATCAAACTTGTGACCCCTTCTCTCCGTTTTCTACTACTTTCCTTCCTCCTCACCCCCCCACTCCCATTTGCAACATACTGTCTTGTAAATATCACTGTTGCATTGGTTCCCCCCTTGTCCTTTGTCTCACCATTCTGTTGTTCCCCTTCCCTTCCCTACTTCAAATAAATGTATAAACAATATCAGGGAGTGTTCATTCTTTGAGTATTTCCTATAAGTTCTACCAGTGGGTGAAATTCTACCACCTATTCAAAGTTTCCTCTCTCCTCAGGTCTCGTCAACCCATACAGCAATGGTCCCCAACCTTGGCTTCCACCGGAATCATCTGGGGAAGATTTACATCTGGGGAAAATTTACTTTCTGAGATTCTCAATGAATTGTTCAAAGGTGGAACCTGGAAATAGGGATTTTTCAGCCAGTAGTACCATGGCCTGGCTCACATTGTTTTTCTCATGAATATTCCCAAATGCCAGATTGGGACCAATCTAGATCCTGGGAATGGTGTCATGCCACTCCGGGTGCAGGCTGGGAGTACATTCTAGTACTCCATGTATTTGCCAAATCCACAGAACTGAAGCAAGATCTTCTGAGACCCAAGAATGATCTGAAAGGCAGAAGGCTTTGGATAAGCATTACCATGGTGGCATTAGGTTTCTAGTGCGCTATGCTGGTTACCACCAGTCTGGCAGCTGACAATTGTGCCAGGTGTGCTTTTCCCATTCTGTAGGTCTGCTGGCTATGACCATCCTCCCTCCATGCTAACTGAAGGTGTGGGCAGGCCACAGACCCCACTATTCAGAATTCAGTTCTGCATGGTTATGGGCCCTGAGCTTTCTTTCTTGACTGACAGCCAGACTCATTCTCTTGTTCTAGAGCCGCAGCCTCGGTGTTGGGATAATTTCCTGTTTCTCCAAGCCCATCTTTCCCTCACATGTCCTGAGCCTTGGGGTCACTTTTTACCTTCCAGACCTTTCAGACAAATATGACCCAATTGATCACATGGGCTCCCAGATAATCCAGTGCGATCTCCCAATTTTATGGTCTGCTTAGCAGTAGCCTTGATTCCATCTGTGAGGTCCCTAGATGAGGGCTGGAGTGAAGAACTAGGGTTGGGAGTCTGGGAAACAGTTGGGAACTCCCGCCTGCTGGTAGTAATCATAAAGAGAACCAGGAAGCTCTCTGTGGACAGTGAAGTTGATAAAGGTCAAGGCAAAGGTCAACCCATGTAGATGAGTGCCTGCCAGTGACATTATCTCAGCGGATGCCGGCTGATGGCGGGTCTTGTGCTGAGAACACACATCTGAGAATAGACTGCTGTTTGTTCTGGACTTTAGTGTTGAAAGGGCTTTTCCAGAGTGGGCTTAGCTGTGTGACCCGCACTGTGCTGAGCTTAGCAGAATCTTGGAGGTGTCTGGGACACAGCTCAAGCAGCTATGGCTCACAGGCTGGCCCAGGTTGGAGCAGTGGCCCTGTGCTGTCAGGAGCAGGGCTTGAGCACGAGGGACTTCTGGAGAAGTCCCAGGCAGGCACCTCACGTGGCCTGTGTGTGAGACCTGAGCAGGTCAGCCGGAAGCTGGTTATTCCCCTGAGATTCCAGGACAGCTGTAGCCCCCACCTTGCCAGCAGTGCCTGGAAGTGCTCAGAACACACGAACCCACCCTAGCCCCTCCCCCCCACCTCCGTGCGCCTCATAGGAATATGGATGAGTCCTGTGGTGCAGTAGACCCATAGGTGCATCTCTTAACCAGCCTGCACTCACCTGGAGCTGAAGATGCATCTAATACTGCTGACTCAGTTTACCCTGGACTGCTTACCACCCAGGAGCCTACAGTGGGAAGTGTGTGTGTGTGTGTGTATGTGTGTGTGCGTGCACGCATGTGCACACGTGCCCATGTGAGTGTGGTATATACGGGTACCTGAGTTTGAACTACAAAGCCTCAGGCTGGCACTGCTTGCTTTCTGGGCTGGTGCTCTCCTACTTGAGCTGTGCCACCAGCCTCACTTTTAGCTGGTTAATTGGAGATGGACTTGTGAGGACTATTCTGCCTAAGCTGGCTTTGAATTTCAGGCCTCTAGATCTCCATCCTCAATCCTCAGTCTCCTGAGTAGGTAGGATTCCAGGTGTGCTTTGCTGGATGCATATATTTGTTAGAAAAAAAATCACCTACAGTTTTTTTTTTCCCCCATCACATGTAGATGTTGATGGATTTTACAAAGGCCTTGAAGCTCCTGGGCTGAAGGAGGAGGAGGAAATGGGTGAGCCTGAGCATGCCTAAGCTGGGGGCTGGGGCTTGCTCCAGCTTCAGGGTTTCCAGGGGGCCAGGCTGAGCTCTGCGGACTGTGAGGAAAGCATTAGAGCTGCTCAGGACCCACGGGGGTGTTTGCTAGAGGGAAAATCATTCCCCTCCCCGGCCTTCAGGGGCAGCCATGGGCGCAGACCTGTGCATTAGTGGTCAGACTACAGCGGCCCTGGCAGCCGTTCTCCAGGAGATCGATGATCGGTGGCTCACTGAGCAGAGATGGAGTCAGCAAGGATATGGCGCCCTGGCTTCCGCTTGCTCATTGTCAATCCCCACCAAAATGAATTAATGACATCAACTGAAATGGTGTGAATTAATGACACTGACAGAAATGCTGTGAATTAATGACCCCAACTGAAATGGAATGAATTAATGACACAATCCCAAATGGTGTGAATCAATGACTTTGATTCAGATGCATAAAGAAAGGCTGGAAACATTCTTGCTTCCCTTTCCACCCCTCACCCCCAGATCAGGGCAGCAAGATCGCCAGTGGCTAGCTCAGCCTCTGCCCAGCTCCTCTGCCTCTGCCCAGTGTCCTCCACCTCCTCCTCCCATCCTTCCCCCCTCATGCTCCCCTCCTCATCTTCCCCTTCTGGCCCTCTACTGCCTTCCAGAGAACCACTTCTGTGCAGTTTTGTGACCATCCTTTAGCAGTTGGTGGTGCAGGGTATTGGGTAAGTGTACCACAGAGCCAGCGAACACATGAAACAGCTTGGCAAAAAAGACAAGAGCCCCGCAGGGAAGTTGACACTGGGTCCCTGTCCTGGCAGGGTGTGTTCATGTCACTGCTTGAATTTGAAGCCCAGAGACTCACCAAGATGGGACCATGTGAGGTTAGCCATAGCCCCCCTCCAAGGGTGGGCAGCAGGGCTAGGCCAGGACCTGAGTCTGGAGGTTCTGTTTCACCAGGCGAGGCAAAGGATCCCCAGAGATGGTGACTCTTGCCATGTCGGTGCCTGTGGCCTCTTTCTGGCCTTTTCTGTGCACAGAGCTGATGTGATCTGGAGGCCTCCTCCACTTCTCAGCTGTGTGACCTTTGGACAAGCCACGTGACCACTCTGTGCCTCAGTTTCCGCATCCCTCACCCACCTCACAAGAGGGCTGCAGTCGTTACTGGAGAAGTATTTCACACAGTAAGAATTCAACAACTAGCAAACAGGTTCTATTTGCTATTGACCCGCGCCCCGTCACCGTCTTAGGTTCTAATCCATGACTTTAAAACGCATTTGTTGGATTTTTCTATGTAAGTAGATGGGTTTTATAGGCATGGGTTATTGATTGACACCAGGACTGAAAGGTTGAGCCACTGAATAAATGAATCTGCTAAGCCGGCGCTTCCCAGCACCCCTCTTCCCCCGTAGATCAACCTTGGCTGACCCCCCTGATGCTAAGCTATAAAACTCCTTTCACAGATTGAAGGACTTTGATTCTGAAAACATTACTTTCTCCTCCTTTCTAAGGGGAATTTCCTCTTCTCTGATGGGACCACTGGTGTTTTCTTTCAGAGCCCAAGTTTTCAGGGAGAAAGTTCTCGGGGAGGCTGGATGAACGAGCTCTCTGAGTTGGGAGCAGGGTGGGGTGGAGTGGAATTTTTGCATGTGCAAATAGCTGATAAAAATCTGTGGGTTTATTTATGTGCATGTATATATTAGAAACACAAGATGGAACTTAACCTGAGGCTCAGGGGGTCTCCTGTGGACTCCACTCTGGCTTCACCAGAGATTGCACCAGTGCCAGCCCCACTGTGGTGACATCTCTGTGCGACCCCCACATGCCAGGCAATTGCGGACACCCCTCATTTGTTGGGGATAAGCCCAGGGCCCAGCACCACACCCGGGTGCTGTTCATCCAGACCAGTCCTTTAACCAAATGAACAAATGCCCAAATAATTATGTTCCATGGCGCGTCTTCCTGCCCCTTTCTCCCATATGCTTTGTTTCCTCAGTCCTGATCCTTCTGCTCTCTTCCTGCTGACCCCAGCTCAGGTGGATGGGGGCCTGAGCTCTTCACACTAGATCAGCAAAACGCATCTCTCTGCTGGGGAGGCGTGACCCCCCCCCTCAGACCTGGCCCCACCTAGCACCCACAGAGCAAGAGGCTGGCAGCGATCTGGGGGACGGGCTGGGGAAGGAGAACTGGGATATCTCCTGGCCATTTTTGGTGAGGAACGTTCATGAGCCTGTGCATGCTGCAGGGCCCCCAGACACTGTCAGTCTGGAGGGGTGTGGGGCCAGGTGGGGAGGCCCCAAGGAACTCAACCAGGGCCCTTTCAACCAAGGCCTTCTCCAGCGACATGGCACAGAGTGGAAGAGCAGTCTGGCATCACCATCAGTAAACTCTGGAGCCTGGCCTGTAATGGCCCCAAGTTGAGAACTGGGGAAGGAGAGAGGTTCCCTGCCCACCCCATCATAGAGCCCTCAGTGCGGGGACTAAGTACAGGTGTCACCAGCATGGTTGTGCGCCAACACCAGGCTGTGTTGTGTGGCCACATTAGTGGCTCAAGCTCCCTCATTGTCAAATCCAGAGAAACAGCAGGGCAGATTACCTGGCTCCCAGCCGCAAGTGTGATTTCTGTCACACTCCTGTTCTTAACGTGGGAAAACTCCCTACTCCCTAGTCCTGGGCTGTGTTAACTGAGCCCTACGGGAGTTGCAGACATTTTTTTTTCCCAAGTGGCACAGAATAACACCTATTTACACAGCACTAGGATTGTAATGCTTGTTATAAGCTAGCGATGATTGAAAGAATATGGAGCTGAGTGTGTAACATCCAGACCCTGCCTCACTCACACAGGGAACTGAGCATCCTTGGGGCTGGTTTCCAGGGGGACCAGAAGCAGGCTTTGCCCATGCACAGGAGTGACCACGAGTGTTCAAACATAGTCTTGTTTTGTTTTGCCATTCATTTCTCCTGATGGAAGGAAGTGCCTTCATTCCAGAGACACGTATTATTTTTTTCTGACCATAAGACAATATGCTCTGCTAGCTTTTCCATTAGACTAGGTTTGTAAATGCTGTTCATACACAAGAATATTATTAGTTCTTGATCATGTGACTTGCAAACATTTCCCTAGTTTATTATTCAACCTTTTGTTTGTTTCTACTGGTTTTGCTGTGTTTTTGTTTTTTTTTTCTCCTGTAGTGAGGGTTTGAATTCAGGACCTCTCATTAACTAGACAGTCAATAACTCTGGTTTTTTTTTTGTTTTGTTTTGCTTTGCTTTTTGAGCTAGGGACTTGCTTCCTGCCTGGGCCTGCACTTGAACTATAATCTACCTGTTCATACTTCCTCTTATGCCACCAGCCACTCCGATTCTACTATTCAGTCTTGTGGACTTTTCTGCCTGAGCTGGCTTGAATGGCAATCCTTAGATTGCAGCCTCCCGCGTATGATTTCAAGGATGAGTCACTGGTGCCCAGTGTATCAATTTATTTTTCTGGCTTCTGATGTTATACTATAGTTAGAAAAGCTTATCTCTTCCATTCTGAAGCTAAATAAACAAAGTCTTTCCTCAGGTGAGCAAGAACATGAGACCCTGAGCCCAAGACCCGGTACCAGCACACACAAAAAAAGAAAAAAAAAATACAATGGAAGTGAGGACTGATTGAAAACTGACAGAGGAGGAGGATTTTGTGATATCAGAAATGATACATATATTCACAGAGATGTTGGATAATGCAGCAGGGTATAAAGTTTCAAAACTCTATCAAGTCACACCGGCACCTATGGCTCATGCCTGTAGCACCAGCGACTCAGAGTGAAGATCTGAGGATCAAGTTCCAAAACCATCCAGAGCAGGCACATGTGGGAGACTCCAAAAATAGCAAAAATGTCAGAAGTGGAGGTGCATCTGGACAGAACAGTGCAAGCTTTGAACTCGTAAGCTAGGCAAGAACATGAGGTCCTGAGTTCAAGCCCTAGACCAGCACATGCAAAAATTATCTTAAGATTAAAATACATTTTATATGGGCACAAAAGCAATAGAGACATAAACAAGAATGACTGGTGATGAAGACAAACATATTTCCTTTTTTTTTTTTTGGCACTGGTTCAAGGGCTAGAACTCAGGGTATGGGTACTGTCCCTTAGCTTTGTTAAATCAAGGCTGGTGCTCTACCACTTGAACCATACCTCTGCTTCTGGCTTTTTGATAGTTAATTAGATATAAAAGTCTCATAAATGTTTATTGCCCAGCTGGCTTTGCACCAGGCGCCAAAGTTTTCAGCCTCCAGAATAGCTAGGATTATAGGTGTGAGCCACTGGTCTATCATTAAGCATAGAACTGACCAGTCCAGGCACCATCTGGGACCGGCTCTGAAGTGAATAGTGGAGCCTTCTGCTTTGTTCTGCACCCATGGTTACTTGCTGCCCTGTGCTGGGCACTGTGCTGTGGGGTGCTGTCCTCTGGGACCCACACTGGGTCCCTGAGAAGCTGAATATGGAGGTGGCAGAGCTGCTTTGCTATGTCCTAGGTCCGTTCCACAGGGAGAGACCCCACTGTGCTGTGTCTCCCTGCCTCTGGCTTCATATTGGGTCTCCAGTGTGTATGCAGACTGATTGTCCATCTAGAGTTGGCTTTATGTGAAGTGGGATTCACATAGCAAAGGGGCATCCCAACCCACCAGTGGGCCAGGAGCCATGTCTGTTCACCCCTGCCCGGCACTGAGGCCCCATCTGGGGCAGCACCCGGCCCTTCACCTGTACCTGCTGAACACAGTGGCCACTTTTCTACCATTCATTCCTCCAGAGTGACAGGATGTGACATTTCCTTTTGCACTGGAAGTTATGTGGAGCTATCCTGCACAGAAAGATTGGATTGTCTCTTGTTAGCAGCAAAAGAAATGCTGTATTTATGATTTTAATCAGCTGGGCACCAGTGGCTCACGCCTATAATCCTAGCTACTCAGGAGGCTGAACTCTGGGGATCATGGTTCAAAGCCATCCCCAGCAAGAATGTCCATGAGACTCTTACCTCCAATTAAACACCAGAAAACTGTGGCTCAAAGCAGTAGAGCACTATTCTTGAGCAAAAGTGCTCAGAGATAGTGCCTAGGCCCAGAGTTCAAGTCTCATGACTGACAAAAGATTTTAATCTTTTACTCAAATTAAAACTATTATCAACTGCTTCTCAAGATAAATGGAATTTATATATTATTCTTAGAGGTAAATTTATATTTTCTTTCCTATAGAATTATTCTAATTTGAAGATATATAAAGGGTTTTCATAGTCAATAGTCCAAAGCAGAGCTTTCATATAAAAATGTGAAAGAATGAAGGCTGATAAGACAAAATTTAAAAAGATCACAGCAGTCACTTTGTAAACTATATGCAAATAAATTTGACATTTGAATGGTCAATTCTCCAGGAAAACATAATTTTGCAGAATTGACCCCATGAAAGAAAGAAGAGTAAAGCCCATGTATTTCCACAGAAGACATACAATTGTCAAAGAAGAATTCCACTGAGACATTGGGCTGAATGGTTGCACAAGGATCATGTAATAATTAAATAATTCCACAGTACAGAAACAATAGAGAAAAATACATAATTTTAAAAACATATGTACATATGACCAGATAAGATGATGTTAAACAAAATGAACCCCAAGGTAGGGACACAAGTGGTTTTTTCTTTCTTGCTATTGGTTCTAACATATTTATAATGTACCATGTAATTTTTTTTGTTTCTTTGTATGTTCCTCCCCCATGGTATAACCCCTGTTTTCACTGCATTTGATGTCAGTGCTCTGCATCTTGTATATACACTTCTCTAGCTTGGGGAGGGGAAGGGAAAAAACAAAATGCTTAAATAGGGATACAGGTTAACCCATTGTCACAATGAGATGTACAAGACACTATGTTCAAAAATGAACTTTACAATTTAGGTGGTGGGGTGGGGGTGGGAGGAGTGGGGGGTGGGGTGGGGGCGTCGTTGTGGAGGTGGGAGGGAAGGGATGGTAGGGGAAAAACAAAGGAGGAGGTAACAATGCTTGATAGGAAATGTACTCATTATCTTGCTCATGTAACTGTAACCCTTCTGTACAGTATTTTTACAATAAAAATGTATTAAACAAAAGAACTTGCAGTTTTAGCAAAATGAACTATATTGATGATAAAAAAAAAACAGCAACTGTAGAAATGGTATTTTTTAATCCAGTGGAACTAGATTATGAACTTAAAACTCTGCCAGAAAATATGCCTCTGGCACTTCGCTCACAGGGCTGTACAGCACTCCACTTAAGAAAATGCCATAATTCAGCGGGGCGCTGGTGGCTCACGCCTGTAATCCTAGCTACTCAGGAGGCTGAGATCTGAGGATCGCGGTTCAAAGCCAGCCCGGGCAGGAGAGACCGTGAGACTCCTATCTCCAATAAACCACCAGAAAACCGGAAGTGGCGCTGTAGCTCAAGTGGTAGAGCGCTCGCCTTGAGCTGAAGAGCTGAGGGACAGCGCCCAGGCCCAGAGTTCAAGCCCCACCACCGACCAAAAAAAAAAAGAAAATGCCATAATTTGCTGAAGCTGCTTTTAATAGCCCTTCTTGGGTGGGGCAGTTACACTTTTAATTTTTATAAACAAGGCTTAAATAGCCATCTTGCAGTTATATGGGAATTACCTGAGCAGTACAGCAAATTTCCCAAATTAAGTATCTGTTATTATATTTCTATCGTTTCTGTAACAAATGACCACAAACGCAATAGCTTAAAGCAACCAAAATTTATTGTCCAGATCCCTGGAGGCCGGAAGTCAAAGAGCAGGTGACGAGGTGTCAGCAGGGCCTCCTCCTCCTCTCTTTCATCACCCAGCTTTGGGTGGCTTCTGGAACCCCATGATTTGCAGCTTTGTACCTCCAGGCTTTGTCTCTGGTCACCTTAATACCTCTTCTGTTCTTTACTTTCCCTCTGCCTCATCTTATGAGAATAGATGCAGGTGTGTTTATGGTCTGAGGGATAATCTGGGGGCAATTTCCTCATCAAGATTCTGACTTCATCACATATGTATGCTTCTGTAGATGTGGTTTTTATTTTTTCCTCTTCAATAAGGTAATATTTTCAGAGATTGAGGCTCAAAACTCTTCTTCTTTTGTTGTTATTGTTGTTGTCCTGGTCTTAGGGCTTGAACCCAGGCCATGGATGCTGGCCTGGAGCTGCTTTTGCTCAAGGCTCGCACTCTACCACTCGAGCCACAGCTCCATTTCTGGCTTTTCTGGTGGTTAATTGGAGATAAGAGTCTCACAGGTTTTTCCTGCTGGGGATGGCTTTGAACTGAAATCCTCAGATCAGATTTCAGCCTCTGTGGCAGCTAGGGTTATGAGTGTGAGCCACTGTAGCCCAGCTAGAACTCTTTCCCTTTAAAAACAAATCTTATGGGGGTAGTATGCCATTACTTATCCGTCTACAGTTACCCACATCTTTTTTGTTTGTCTTTTGCAAATTTGTAGATTGCCCCAACCTTGGGACAAGTTTTAGGGGATGATTCTCTTTGCAGATTCCAGGCTGCTGCTGGAATTTCTTCAGTACTCCTTCTCTGTCCCCTCCCCCAATTCTTGCTCATTTCTTGGTCTCACCCCCTTGGTCACCCACTCAAGCTCTGGGACCTGTCATTCCAAGGACACACTGTGGGTTATGAGCTTGTCTCGTCTCTAAGAGGGCTCCTTTCTGTTTGGTGACAGACTCATTTTCCTGTCTGTCTAATCGGTCTGGAGCTATTCAATTGATAAACCGCTACCATGCAGGCATTCCTGCTTCTGCATTTCTGTCCTTGGCATCTAGCCCTGAACAACTACATTCTCCACAGGAACAATGGTAGTGTCTCTCCATTTCCCAGTGCTCACATTTGGGTCTCGGCAACTGTCATAGTAAGTTAAAATAGAAATGTCACAAGTGTTGTGTTCCTCAAAGTCCCTTGACCCTCCGTGCTCCTTGTCTACTCCTCGCTCACCCTCTCGTTTGGCCCTGGCTGCTGCAGTCCTGTCCCTTCTGCTGCTGGTGCTGGGCTAGCCACTTCCCACTCGACCCCAGCCCCCTCTCGCCAGGGATGTTTGTGAGTGGCCTGAAGATTCCATCCCCAGGCCTGGGACAGCATCTGACAACACACAAGCAGGAGATCCGTCCCCAGGCCTGGATGGGACCAGGCTTGGCTTACCTGGCTTTGCTGGCAGAGTCTACTCCCATCTATGCAAGAAAGTCCTAGGTCCTGGGTTTCTCTCTCTCAGTATCTCTGCACCGCAAGGTAGAGGATGGGAGCCTGGACATTGGACCAGCCAGGCCACACCCTGCACCCGCCACTGACACAGACCTGACTGAATGATGCCATGGCTGGATAGTGGCATGGGCTTCTGGAAGTCATTTCAAAGGCCACTGAGAGGACTCGGAAGAGCAGAGGCTTTCAGGGACCAGCATGGCTCTCCGCTCACTAGAAACCTTGCTTTGTCTAGTCATGCTCACCCTGGAGCCTGTTGTTTTATTGTGGATTTTTCCCCATGAAATTCAAAGACTTATCCCATATCATCCGCAGCCACTTTCTACAGATACATGACATTTGTATTTAGTAAGCCAGACAGTATGGA
Source organism: Dipodomys ordii (assembly GCF_000151885.1). Taxonomy (NCBI): domain Eukaryota; kingdom Metazoa; phylum Chordata; class Mammalia; order Rodentia; family Heteromyidae; genus Dipodomys; species Dipodomys ordii. The sequence goes on from NW_012267421.1 coordinate 1,968,696, forward strand.
AAGAATCTTACATGCAAGGTCTTAGTTAATCCAATCTTTTAAAAAATAAAAATAAAAAGGACAACCAATACAGATCCACTCAGAGGCTCATTTTTCTTCCTGTCCATGCTCATCACTATAATTTTGAAGTGGATGAGGTTCCTTTCTAGCCCTTGATAAAGACCTTGCTACATAGACCATGGGCAAAATACATGACATTCACTATTTGCTGTGTTCTTATAACTTACACAAGTGCTACTATTACATCATGCATTTCCTTTTTCTAATATTGCTTTTTGTGTTTTTTTTTTCCCCTTTGGTTGTGGGGCCAGAACTCTGGGCCTGAGCACTGTCCCTCAGCTCTTTAGCTCAAGGCTAGCGCTCTACTACTTGAGCCACAGCGCCACTTCCAGCTTTTTCTGCTTATGTGGTTCTGAGGAATCGAACCCAGGGCCTCATGCATGCAAGGCAGGCACTCTACCACTGAGCCACCTTCCCAGCCCTCTCATGTTGTTTTTTGAATCAATAATGTACTTTAGAAATTTGACCACCATTGAATAAAGACCCTGCTGTTGAGCTGGAGTAAAGGTCAGCCAGTGAGCACCTGCCTAGTGTGTGCTTAACCCCGGCTCCATCCCCAGCACCATGAAACCACAACACACTTCTGCTTATCTACCCATCCCTCTTATTTTCAATATGAAAAATTTTTTCCAAATTCACATTCCTACAAGTAACGCTGCAATATTTCCTTGTTTTTGTATCATCATCATTATTATTATTTACATTTTTTGGAAGTATTGAAGTTTGAATTTTGGGCCTTACACCTGCCAGCCAGGTACTCTACTATTTGAGCCATGCCTCTAGATCTTTTTTACCCTGTAGAGTTTTGAGAGAGGATTATATTTCCTGCCAACATCTGGACTGCAATCCACCTATTTTACGCTTCCCACCACAGCTGACATCACAGGCATGTAATAAGCCCCTTCTGTTGAGATGGTGTCTCATAAACTTTTCTGTCTGGGCTGGCCTTGAACCACAATCCTCTACATCTCTGCTTCCTGAGTAGTTAGGCAAGGAGCCATCAAACAACAGGCTCTAATCCTTATTATTTAGAGCAATAAGAGCTGAGTTATTTGGATACATTGTTAAGACTTTCATTTTTTGCTATCAGAGTTTCCTGCATCTCCACTGTCATCAGGGATGGTTCTTCTAGTTGAGGAACAGACTGTCTCTGCCTCCACAGCATCAACACGTTGAATACCCAGATTTATTTAAATTTTTACTCATTGGGATAAAAACAAAACCCAAAGATTTCATGCTGATAGCTCTGATGAGTGGAAGGGCTGAGTAGCTTTCTACAAACTTGGTTGTTTGTTGGTCAGTTTAATCCATTCCTTATTTATGTTTGGCCGATTATTTTTATTTTCCACATGTTTTTCCCATAGGTTACCCAACGCATCATTGATTTTCAAGTTTTTGATGTTCTTCCGGGCTGAACTTTTTACGTTTTTATATTAGCCAAATGGTCAGATCTAGCTATATTTTCAATTAGAATGCTCTGTATTTTTAATCCTTGAATTCTGGTCAGCTAATCTCTGCAATTAGCAGAGATTATACTTGCCACGTGAAAGACACTAAGGGTTACAGATAGCAGTCAGTTAGGGCCCCAGGGGAAACTTGTAATGAAGTTGTGGGACAAGATACTTAAATAAAACTGTAGTCAATAATAAAAGCTGTCCAGGATGAGTGTCAAACACTTGGCAGAAAAGAGAAGTGACTTCACTTTGGCTGCCTAGAAACTGAGAGCAAATCACACAGCGGAGCCTGAATCACAGAACAGATTGACTCGGATGACTCACAAAATGCAGAATTCCTCCAGTCTTCCAATTAAGACAAAATACTCATCTTCAGAGTTGACTGAGTTCACCAAGCTGTCCTGACTCAACATAGAGCTGCAGCCCAGCCCCTCCCACTGTCCTCCCACCTGCTCCCTAAGGTACCCAGGCAATACAGTGCCCAGGCCATGCTCTTCTGTGTCTCCAACTCTGAGGGTGGCTATCACTCCAGTCACCACATAGACCTTAGCATCCACTGGAGATTCAACATTTGGGGGCTTTGGGGCTCTCGGGAGCCTTGGATGAGGCCTGGTTCTGGGCCCTTCTAACAGAAGCAATCGGTGGATGAGGCTCTAGCTTGGTGTTCTCCTGGCCTCCAATGGGTGTGTGCTGGTCTGATGATGGTTATGAATTTTCTGTGTAGAGCTTTGTCTGTGCACAAAGCTTAACATTTATCAGGATCTGTGTCCTAACTGTAGAATAATTGCTTCCTCCACATCTGGTGTCCTTGTCAACATCAGATTCTTCCCTACCATCTGAGCCAATACCAGAATCTCCCTCTGCCTCGCTGTGGCTCTGAATCTGCAGGCAAATGAGTGCACTTCTTTGCCAAAGTCATTTATTGTTGATAGCACCTCTCTGGCAGGGGGATTGAGAGGTGTCTGTAATTCCAGAGAGAATAAACTCAGTAAGTCCCTGAGTTTAAGGGAGAGCCTCCATTACCATGTTGTCCTCTCCTCCTTCTCCCTCCTGGTCTCCTTCTCTGCTCCATTCTCGATGCAGCCCCATCAACCTCCACCATGGTCATCTGTACCCTGGAAAGACTCCAGAGCATCTGGACCATTGGCAAGTGTGAAATCATGGCGCACTGTGACATTCCACCCAGCAGAGGGCAGCACTTCCCTCCTGTTGTCTCCAGTTTCTCTGTGTGGCATCTTCTATTTCATATGTATTTGTTTTTTGAAGGAAAAGCACAGGGCCATCCTAGCTGTCCTCCTACTCATTCACAACCCAGGATTCTTGTCGACTGCACTTCCGAGACCTTTTCTGGAAATGTCTGCCTGCCATGCAAGTTTTTGTTGGTTTGTTTGTATAGTAGACTGTACTCCCAACCTTCTTCTTCAGTTGACTGCAATGAAGAACAGACTTTGACTCAGGAGTGATGATGTGGGCCTGCTCCTCTTTGGAGTATTCATATTTGACACCAGTGCAAGACGGTAGGGTCATTGCTTAGACTGGTGCCGTTCTCTGAGGATTCATTTACCTGCTCCTCCTGGCAGCCTGGGCATCTTCTGGTGATGGCCTGTCACTGTACGGATGTTATGGAGGACCCAAGGGAGAGATCTTAGAAGGAACTAACGTCCTAAGAGTACCAGGAAACACCAGACCCTTGAGTCTTATCAGGCCCTCAAAATCATTTGACCCCTGATGGGTCAGCACCTGTGTTCAGTGCTTCTCATCAGCTGCAGGGGGCTGCATGCCGCCCTGATCATTTTGTATATCCTGAAAATGACATAGGGAAATGGCTTCCCACTGGAAGAGCATCAGGCTGGTAGCTGGCAGATGGGAAGTAGCGGGGGGGTGCTTATACCCAGGTATGAAGATCTTGCCATTATTGTTGGGGGGTTCTCCCCATGCCATTATTGTTGGGGGCATGGATAAGAAGAGCGAGGCAGACAGGAGGAGGCCAACATTTCCCACCCAGGGAGCACCAGTCAGGGATTACCAGATCTCACCCCCTCAGAGCCCCAGTGTCACTGAATGACTGCTGTGAGGTGTACTGGCCTGTACTTCCAGAGTGGGGGAGTCTCTGAGGATGCGCCTCCTCCCCGCGCCCCCTTCCTCCCAGCCTGGTACGGTTTACTTGTTCCTGAAAGCTTTCCTGCAGAGGAACCAGACCATACTGACTCCTCTAAGACAAGGTGTGCCTCTCCAAACTCAGTCACATCACTGGCTTTTGGCCACCCAGGATAAGTGTTAACAAAGAAGACTCAGGATACCCAGGTGCTAGTGACTCAAACCTACAATCCTAGCTACTCAGGAAGCTGAGGTATGAGGATTATAGTTCAAAGCCTGCCTGGGTAGGAAAATCTAGAAAATTAGAAGTGGAGCTGTGGTTCAAGTGGTAGAATGTTAACCTGGAGTAGAAAAACTCAGGGACAGCACCCAGGTCCTGAAGTCAAGCCCCACAACCAACCACAATAGCAGAAAGATGTAGGATGCTGCAGGGAAAAGTGGGAGAGGGAGCGACCCTAGGCTCCCTATGATGTTCCCACTGCAGCTCTTTGGAACTGTAAGAATTACACCCAGGAGTCCCATCTACTTCGGTGTGACCTGCCATCATCCCCCTCGGTGCGATCTGTCATTTTGCCATTTTGACAGGCATTGCTCTCTCTGTGGTGATGCACACCTTCAGGGGCAGAGACTTAGCCTTCACACCCTATGCCCTCTGTGACTTTGGGGTAGTAGGTGTTAAGTGATGCTCCCTAGTGGACTCAAATGGTCCTTTAAGGTGTGATGGAGCCTGGGGCAGAGCCCGGGCTTGGAGAGAGGTTGCACAGCCTATATACCACGACTAGGAGCAGTTCAGACTCCTGCTGGGCATGGCTCAGGAGCTGGCCGTGGCCAGGCAAGACACTGAGCCCTGGGCTTGTTCATTCAGCACCCAGGAAGATAGAGCCCAGCATCAGAGAGTGAAATCTAAGCTTAGCTCTAAAGAAGCTGCTGGAGAAAAGCTCTTTTGACTGGCCTGAGTCTGTGCTGTGACCAGCTAGAACAACTGCTCTGGGAAGGCTGTGATCCATTGGGAGGACTGCATCTGGAGTGCATAACCTTTGTTGTCCTTGGATGCCAACCTGGTCTGTGCCTCTGTGGCAGAGGTCAGAAGTCTGGGGGCCCCTGGAAGAGCCTCTGGAAGGGCTCAACAGAAACCTGGACCCACACCAGGGTAAACACGAGCTGGACTTGGGAGGCACTGGCCCTCAGGAGTTCATGGGCAGGGAGAAGCTTCTAGAACCCATCTGGCTGCAGCCAGCTCCTGGGGAGGGGAGGAGGTCCCTATTCTAGACCTACACATACTCTGCACCAGATGTTGGGAGACTTTTTGAGTGGATACCCCTTTACCCCTCAGCTAACCTCGAAGAGCCTCTGGGGTCCTGTGACATGCATTCCTTTTGTTGTCTGGTGACACAAGCTCCAAATAGCTCGTCCACTCAAGGGCTTCTGAAATGCAGGGCAGAGAGCACTGCACTTGGACTTGGAAGAGCTGGGCCGCTGGGTGGTCTGGTTTTACTGCTTCTTAGCTGTATGACACGGGGCAGGCTACCTTGCCCAAGTGCCTGGCTTCTCGTCTGGAAAATGGCAATAATCAAACGGCACCAAGTTCTGTCGTCAGCGACACGTGAGATGGTACAGATGTCCAGCTTCCAGTGTCCGGGGTCAGGGGAGGTGGCATTCTCTGAGGAGGAAGCAGGGCGCTCACTTTGGTTCTCTCTGCCCTGTGGAACTCTCTCTTCTGTCAAAGAGCCCCCTGTATGGCACAGAGGAGTCATAGACCCGGCCCACCCCTGTTTTCTCTTCTCTCCCTGTTTGTATTCTGCTGTGGCTGGTTTCTTGCTTTTACTTCGTGTTCTTGAAAATGACAGCTAGAGAGTGTCCTTACAGTGGCTCTCCATCTCTGCCATGTTTTCCGATCAAAAGTCATAGTTTGGCCATTTTTCCATGCTCTTGTGCACGGCATTTTTAGTGGAACAAGTCTTCCTGTGTAACGGTGATTCAGAGACTAGAAAGAAAGCAGACAGAGTCTAAAAGAAATCAGGCTGTGGGTGAGAGGAAGACTTGGAACCGAGACCCTCTTGCTGTAATTTTCCAGGAGGCCTTGGACAGCCCCCAGAAGTTGTCAGGATGGAAAGCGCTCAGGAACATTTTATAAGCTAGTAAAACATTGTTTGAGGGCTGATAGCTTCGTTGGAATTTATCTGCACGGCTGACGTCACCTCCTCAGCGCAGGGAGCCAAACCGTCTCCCTGTCTGTGGCTGCTTTCTGAAGTGATTTCCCAGTAGTGAAGCTCAAGCGACCTTCAAGCCACTGCCCTGTCAGAAACGGTTGGTTTGCAACAAGAATGGTTGGTGTGGGGCCAGAGAAGCTCCTTCAATCTGTAATGGAAAGGTCGCTGACGGCTTCTCTTGAAGGGAGTCTTCCCCTGCTCCCCCACAGTCCCCAGGTCTGGACTGTCCGAGCCTCCAGAGTCTTGGCCTCCACAAACAGTAGTGGCCACGGCCCTCAGAATTGCTAGGGGCCAGTGTGGATTTCTGTCCTCCGCTTGAGGACTCGGTGGACTAAAACAGCTTCCTAAGACAGGATACTGCCAATTTCAGCTCATAGGTGCGGATGGCAGGGTTTGGAGAGTTCGGTTGTGTATTGGACTGGATGAATGTGGTAGAATTCCTCATGTGGAATTCCTGGCACCCAGGGCCATGGCATTGGGAGCTGGGATGCGGGTAGAGGATGGAGAAAGCCCTCTTGACTTAGATCAGAGGCCCCAGAGGACTGGCTGGCCTCTTCTGGCATGTAGGGATGCAGCAAACACACCCCCCACACACACACACTGTGCCCAGAAGGTGCTGCTGCTTTGATCTTGGATTCCCCAGCTTCCAGAACTGTGAGAAATGAGGCTCTGTTGTTGGTAAGTGACTCCCTGTGTGCAATTCTGTTTCAGCAGCTGGACTCAGCTAAGTCTTGATTGGAAGTTGGCACCTCAATAGATGGCTGTGTGATCCTGTGCTGGGAGGACCAGATCAATTCTCCTGGGGTTGCTGTGACAGGGACCCACAGGGACCCAACCTGGTAAACCCTCTCTCACCCAGAGGTCACCTGAGACAATGCAGCTGCTTCGGGAAGGCTGAGCAGCCCCAGTGCTAGGGCATCGCCCTGTTCCCAAATCTTTACACTGTCCAGACCAACTTGGGAAACAATGTCCCTTTCCAACTGGCCAGCCCCACGGGGGACTCATCTAGACACAGAGCCTGAGGGTCAGCGTGCCTTCTGCCCACTGCTTGTGTGTGACTGGATGGCAGACGCTGCTTCTGGCTTGGCTGGGTCCCAATCCTGAGAGAGAATGGGCCTGGCCCAGAATAGGGCTGGTCCCTCTTCCCAAGAGCCCCTTGCCCACCTTCCTGGCCCTCTGCCAGCCCCTTGCTTATCTTCTCTTCGGAAAGCTGTGGGAGAAGATCTCATTTACCAGATGCTCGTGATAGTCGGGATGCCAGAGATTTGCAGTCCTTTCCCTCACTCTGCCACAGAGACTGAAACACCCACTCACCCCCTTCACACCCCCACCTCCCCTCACACACACACCACAGCAGGATGTGGTGAGCCTCTAGAGCTGGACTTTGCCATCATGGGGAAAGGCCTGGCACTTTCTGACCTGAAATTGGCCTTACGGTAAGTATCTGTTACTTTCTACCATTTGCTCTCCCACAGACAAAGGGACAAGTGACTCCATGGAACTTCTTTTTTTTTTTGAGTGCTATGGTTCACACTTGTAATTCCAGCTACTAAAGAGACTGAGAGTAGAGGATCTATGTTCAAAGCCAGCCTGAGCAGGAAAGTCTGTGAGACTCTTTATCGCCAATTAACTACCAAAAGGCTGGAAGTGGAGCTGTGACTCAAATAATAGAGCATCAGCCTTGAGCAATAAAGGGAAGGGATAGTACCCAGACCCTAGTCCAAACTTTCTCAGAGCATATTGCTAAAGAATGTTAGATAATTATGATCCTGTAGTCCAGTGGAGTACAATGTACAGTTGTTGTATTCCAGAGAGGAGGGGGTTTGTTTATTTAATGACTGTGCTGGGTTTGGAGCCCAGGGCATGCTCACACCAGGCCCACACAGTTGATCACTCAGCTGTACCTAACCCTGGCTTAGGGTTCTAACCCCACCTCCGTCACTTACTGTCTTGACAGCCTTAGCCAGTTAGTTAACACTCACGTGGTCAGTTTTTGGGTTTTTTTTTTTTTTTCAGAGTAAATCAAGGGTGGCCACACCTCTATCCAAAACCATTGCCTTTGTTGGTGGACCATTTTTGCTAGTGGTAAACTTGTGTAGTTAGGCCTTGATATGATGTCTATGACATGTTCCTTTTGGATATCAGAAAGATGAGTCATTCTTTTCTACTCAAGTTTTGCTGGGCGCTGTGGGTGAAGTGGGGTATTTATGGTTGGGAGGTATACCCCAGGTATGTTCTTCTTGGGGTGGGATGGAAGGGTTTTAAAAAGAGCCTAGATTGGGGCTGGGAAGGTGGCTCAGTGGTAGAGCACTTGCCTTGCATGCCTGAGGCCCTGGGTTCGATTCCTCAGCACCACATAAGCAAAAAGAAAAAAAGCCGGAAGTGGCTCAAGTGGTAGAGCACTAGCCTTGAGCTGAAGAGCTGAGGGACAGCGCCCAGGCCCAGAGTTCAGGCCCCACGACCAGACCCCCCCAAAAAAAATAAATAAATTAAAATAAAATAAAAAAAGAGCCTAGACTAAGCTTTAGAACTGTTTCTTCCAGACTCTGGAGCATCCAGAAGAAGCAGAGGAATCTTGCCAGAATGTCCCAGAAAGGTATCAGACATGAATTTCGTGCCACACAGTAAGGTATAAGGAACATTTTTTATTTCTTTATGACTTTAAATTAGATTTGTTGTGCTATTCCAGCCTTCCTGCCTAGGATAGGTGATGACTTCAGGCTCAGCCCCCTGAAGTGGCCTTTGCCCAGTTCTGAGGGCCATCCCCCAGGACACTCAAATAAGGGGTCTCTGGATCTCTGTGAACCCAGTGCTAGTATTCAGGCCCATACTCCTGGGGGTCCATATGCCAGGGCCCGCTCCTTGTCTCCATATGCCAAATAAAGAGATGGGGCAAAGGGCGGAGAAAGGAAAATTTGTTACACAGCTTTGGTGGCCATGGAGGACAGCACAGGAGCATGTCCTCAGCTGTCTTCAGTGTACAGACATTTGCCCGAGGTATTTAAATGGGGAGAATTGGGCCTAGGGCTGAGGAAGCAGGTATAATTGAAACAATCTCAGGTGGTCTTGGCAGGTGGGGCCTGGTTACAGTAAGAGGGTCTCCACGTTCATTTATGGGCCCCTGTAAGAAGTCAGTGCTTCTCAGGAAAAGCAGGGCTCAGGCCCCCTTCTATCTGGTACCCTTGCAAGACCACAGATGGGTTCTGTCTTGGCAAAGCTTTTCCATAGTGCAGTGGTGATTTCTCTCTCAAGGCCCTGCCACCTCCCTAGAGACAAAGCTTTTCTGCCTGGAGTCTCTGATCTCCTTGTGCCTCTTTCCTGGAGGCCCTTAATTCTTGTCCAGGCTCTCTCCTCCAGCAGCCCTGCCATCTTTCTCCATCTTTGGAGATGGTAAAGGGTAATCTGCCCTCTCGCCGCAGGCTTCTCCTCCCAGCGGGTAGGGAAGGGAAGATAGGCTATCTCAGTGCGTCAGGATGAAGCAATTCTTCCACTGGGTGGGACTGTGAGATGGATCAGAGAATTTTGGGGGGACTGAATGGGGGAAACTGGGATGAGAGATATAAAGAATCAGACAAGAATCTGATCCCTATAAACTACCTGCTGCTTCCTTTCTCCCACTTTTAGTAAGCAAAGGGCAGAAATGCTTTGCTGAGCTCCAGAACCAGCAATCCTAGGGTGCTGTCTGAGAATGTGAAAGGTACTTGCTTAGGGCTGACCTGTTCAGCCTGAGGAAACTGAGGCTGGGATGTTTACAAGATTTGCCCAGGTTTACAAAGTCACAGCAAGGCAGGCCCACCTAGCGTCCAGATCTTTTGGCTTTGTTTCTTCAAGACCCCACAGTTTAGACCAGGCCTGGGAGCCATCCATCTGTGATCTGTGATGGTTATCGTTTGCCAAAGAGGAAGATGAATTAACGGCCAGTGTTCTGGCATCCTGGACATTTCTGATAGGTTTTTGTCCAAGTCTTGCTCATCTGCTGTGTTTGGCTACTTCTAGAAAGAGGAGCTAGGAGAGGAAACTCTTCTTGGGAGACAATCTGTTCTAGGCTTGGCTACCTATCTGCGGGGTCCCCAAAGCTGAGGTCCTGGCCACCTCCAAACATGTTGCTCATTCTGTGCCCTTCATGTGAGCAAGGGCAATGATTTTTTAAAAATTAGTGATCCAAGTCTCCAAGAATAATCACAGGAAATGGATTTCTGATGACTTAGAAGTGACTCATTCTGAGACTATTTGAAAACTATATATTATTTTTTATCAGAGCACCGAATTGCCTATAGTCAATGTTATCTCTTCACATCCAGAGAGTCCAAGATCCGGTTACTCGTTTCCCACCAAGCTAGGGTAGAGAAAAGCCCAGGGAATTCTGCAAGGCTAACACCTCCCCCCAATCCCACTGCACACTGATAAGACCACACCTTACTCAAAACAAGAAAAGCAGAGATGATGGGAACATTCATCCAGTTCTGGAGGCTGGTCACTGCCAGCGAGCTGTCAGGGCTAGAGAGGCTCTGACCAGTAAGTGTGGCTGCAGTCACATAGGAAGGCTCGGGAGAGCTGGAGGTTTCTCCTGGGGAGCTTTAGAATGAGAGTTGCTAAATATTTAAATCAGATCAAAGGGTGGCATCGGGTCATTTCCCAGCTGGCAAGTCCACGAGCTTCATGGGCTTCACCTGGGTGAAGCAGGAAAAAGATATGACCTGTAACAACAAATGCCCACAGACATGCATGTTTACTGCTTAAGAACCAGCTCCCAGCCAGGCACTGGGCACCACATCTGTAATCCCAGCTATTAGGAGGTTGAGATCTGAGGATTGTGGTTCAAAGTCAGCCTAGTCATGAAAGTCCATGACACTCTTGCCTCCAATTAACCACCAAAAAGCTGAGATGGAGCTGTGTCTCAAGTGGCAGAACACTAGGGACAGTGCCCAGGACTGGTGTGTGTGTGTGTGTGTGTGTGTGTGTATGCGCGCGCACACACACACACACACACACACACACACACACACAATGAGCCAGCTCCTAGTGAATGCCCTTATCTCTTGGAGCAGAGACTCCACTCAGAGAGCAAAGATGGAAGAAGAAGGTGATGGGAATTTGCTTCTGTCTCCGCACACTCCCTGGGGGTGATGCTCCTGGAGAAGGCATTCTCGCTTTGCAAGCTTGTCCAGAAGGCTAGGCCATGCCAGAGCTGGGTGAGGGCATAGCCACATCTGTCCGAGGGGACGAGGAGGAGCAATCCAGGAAAACTGGGGCCATCACAGTTCTGGAGAAGACATAGGATCCCAGGAAGGTCACTGAAGGGGTGACCCCACGTTGTCCACCCCAGCCTTAGGAATTGGGGTGTATCTATTTGCCTCGCTGTGATCTGAGGGCCAACAGCACCCTTGGACTTGAGAGCCTATGGGCAGTACAGACACAGGACCTTTACCCAGGAGGCGGGAGTCACCCGTGGGGAGGTTGAGGTCCTAGATTCAAGTGCTGCTCTAAGCTAAGAGGGAGGGAGCTTTTGGAGCTAGGGGATAAGCAGAGTTTGGGATAAGCCCTGATCTGGTTAGCTATCACTCAGTCAGAGGGCCGGGCCACACCCCATGATGGAGGGGGAGGCTGGTGAGCCCGAGCCTCCCCTCATGTGGCCTCCTCTCAAGTGGCCTGCCCAGACATGGCATGCTGCTGCGGGCTACCCCAGGGCTTGCGTTTTTTGAAGCCAGATTTCCTTGCTGTGGTTGATGTACTCAGTCCCCCTAGAGCCCTTGCTCTGGAGGCTTGGGGGTGGGGGTGGGGAGATCTCTGAGCTGTGGATGCTCTGCAGCCACACAAACACCTTCCAGCTCCTGGTGGGCCCGAGCTTCTGGGAAAGCCATTTCGGAAGTTTCCTGTGGCTTCAACAAATTGCTCCAGACTGCACAACAGCACTGCAGTGACCTGGCCTGCCCCGTCGCAGCCCAGTCAGCTTCTGAAACTGGAAACCTCCGGCTCCCCACAGGCCCTGCTCTTGAGGGGAGTAGGGGGCTGGGTGGGCCTCTCTTGTCTGTGGAGACAGGGGGATGGCCTGAGTCCCCTGAGCCTCCCCAGGGAGGAGCTGGGCTTCCTTCCTCAGAAAGGGTAGGAATTAGAGGAGGCAGCAGCCACTCTGAGACACGTTAGAGCTGAGGCTTCAAGGAGAAAGAAAGGCTAGGTGGTGGGTGTGTATATGTGAGGGCCGGGGTGGAGTATGGTCAGAGGTTACACAGGCAGAGAGCTGTGACTGGAAGAGTCCAGAGGCTCCCGTTCTAGCAGATCACAGGACACCTGAATTGTTCCCTCAGCGCCTTCCTTTCCCAGTCACTTATCTGGGAATGGAGTGAGGAAGCTCTCTGAGTCCCAGTGTCTGCGTTAGCTCCCACTCTGGAAAGATCGTGAGACCTTGGCCCAGCGATGAGACAGTATGAGTTCCTCATGCTCCCTTCCCCGGAGTTCAAGCCCTCTTTCTTCAAGTTTCTCTCAGAGAACTTGAATTATTCCTCACCTGCCATCTCAGATCATAGTCAAGACAAGTCCTGACTACTTGACATCTTGAGTGTGAAGATTGCGTGTTAAAATAAATTGAATTACTTGCTGAAACCAAGCTGTTTCTCTAGAAGGAAGTCTTTAAGGGACCAACTCCAGCACACTGACCAGAGTGCAATTAGCATGTTAGTCACTGGACAGTAAGCCAGTTCTCTTAGGACATGAATATAATGAAAAGGAATTTGTTCCAGCATCTGTTGCCTACTGTCTTCTTGTTTGGACTTAGTTTGCCAAGTCAACCAAACTTTGTGAGTTCAGAAGCTAACCTCTGACCCCTCCCATTTCTCCTAAATATATTCTTATAGGATGGGGCCCCCAGCTTTCTGTTCCTTGTTCCAAAGAGACACCTCTACGGTGTGGGGAAAGTCGTGAGGAGGAAAGGATTGGGGGGTTGTTTTGTTTTTCTTTAAGGTGTTCTTCTAATATGGACCTGGGCAACAGAGCCTGTGGCTCAGTCAGATGCTCCATGTTTCAGGGCCACAAAAACATATACTTATATCATTTACTATCCCTCACACAGTTTAACTCATTCCCCATTTATCCTGTGAGCCAGTGATAAGATAGGAAGAGTTAGGGGGTTCTTTGGAACAAAGCAGATTGTAAAGCAACTATGTGTGGTAGGGGGGACCAGTTCTGACCTAATCAACGTTTCTCCAGATCCACAGGCCAATAAAACTGTTTGCTTTCTGACCGCAGCTCTGATGGCTGATTTATTCCTTGCACTTTTCTGAACCTGTGATGCTCAGAGACGTTCCCGTGGCGAGTCCGGAGAGTTACAATCCGCCAGACTGTTCACTGGTGCCGTGTCAGTGTATAAATTTCATGAATTACAATTTCTCCTGGTGCACCCCACCAAGCCTCATCTTAATAAATCACGGCTCCTCTGCAGACACACGTGGCCAGGGCTCTCCAGGATGTGAGCTTTCTGTACTTCAGCTGCAGCCAGGGCTGCTCTGACCAGTGGGCTGCAGCTCAGATGCAGTGGCTACCCCGGGGTGTGGCCCACTGCCGTGGCAGTTTGCCCGCCCCCATCTCTTTGCTTGTACCTCCCTCAGGTGTAGTGCTAGAAAGAGACCATCTGCACATGTCTATGGTGTGGTTGGAGGGAGGGGGTGGTCTTTGTTCCTTCCAAAATGCATTGACTTTAACCTTCTGCATCCCACTGGTGTCCATATGCATCAGAGTCCCATTCATAAGGCAAAGCTGTGTGCTGTCCTCTCTTCTTTTCCAGTCACTGGACCCGCAGCTCCGGCTTTCTGGAAGTCCTTGGGGCTGCTCAGAGACTCTCAGAAGCTTGTCCAGCTGTCCATCTATTCTGCTCCCTCACACACCCTCCTTTTCCTTCCATCTCCCCTGCTCTGGGCTCTGGAAATTTAATCTAGAATTTGAGATAAAGGAGACGTATCCCGAAGTATTCATTTCAAGCTGATGTGCTCTTCTACAGCAATCTACCACTTCTTTTTTAAGTATGGTGGGCACCATCATCATTATCATCACCACAATCATCATCATTGTCACTGTCATCAGCAGCAGCAGCAGCAGCAGCCACACAGGTTTGAACTAAGCTAGAGCTTAGCCAGCAGGTGTTCTACCATTTGAGCCATGCTTTTGTTACTCTAGTTATTTTCCTTTCTGCAAGATCCTTCTACTTCTACTTACCACCATAGCTGGGATGAGAGACACGGGCCACTATGTCCAACTTTTTCTGTTGATATTGGGTCTCTCAAGCTTCTTGCCTATGCTGGGGCTTGGGACCATGATCTTCCTGATTAGCTATGATTCAGGCATAAACTATGGTGCCAGGTCTAGCTTTACAGCCTTGATGCAGTTTGGCCTTGACTGCATACATCCCTTCTTTCTCAGGAAGGAAAGGGCCCCAAATGCGATACTTGCTCTTCTTCCTGCCTTGTCAGCCTCACCCTGGTACCTGGCGATTCATTACGATCCAGGAAGAAGCTAAACTTTGCTTCTTTCCACAACATAAAACTGTGCTGCCTCCCTTGTGTCAAAAAAGAAAAAAAAAGGAAAGAAAAGAGGATTCGACACCAGAGAGACACTATATACAGTTTTCTTTGGCTGCTGGGGCAGATAAGTGTCTGGAAAGAGAGAGGAATTGTTTGCCTATAAATTAAGTGGCAGCAGGTTTATCACCAAGAACAGTAGATTATGTCAAGCGCAGCGTCTGGAGGGAGAAAGGGAGCCGGCCAGAACAGCACGGCAGCGGTTCACAATGGACTCCTTGACTCCCACAGCCTGGCTGGACAGTGCTTGTGTTACAGCCCAGCCCAGGGAGGTCCTGCCCCAGAGGCTTGTGTTTCCTGGAGCCAGGGAGTGGGGGGGGGCTGGCATTGCCAGGGAGATGGGAGTGCCCTGGGACTGGGGACAGGACACCTGAGAGGCTGGATGGGCTGCCTCCTCCCACCCCCATCCCCACCTCCCCGCCACAGGGCCGGAATCTATCTAGATGTGGCTGAGAAATGGCATGTTAATATTTGGGTAGGTTGTTCCTTGAACTTTGGGAGTCATGGAGCATTCTAGGCCTGGAAAATAACGGCAGGAAATGAATCATGACTTCAGTCCCAGTGGCGCCCTGGCTTCTCAAAGGGCACCAAGTTGACCCCTGGACGTGGCCTTGATGAGGGCTGCCAATCACAATGGTGGACCCCATGCCTTTCTGGTTGTGGGGTGCAGGGGATTGTTGGGATGGAGGGGGCCTGGGGAGGGAATCAGTGTGATGGCTGCACCCTACATCATGACTCACTAGACATGCCTTCTCTTAATTACAGCAGTGGGTTTGCTTTCGAATAACCCACCCTTGGGACCAAATGGACTTGGCCCAGGTTAAATCTCCCCTGGTCCTGTCATGGACTCATGGGATATCTGACCTGTGAATCCAGTGGGTTCATAAGGGAGAGACTCGGTCCCCAGTCATGTGAAGACAGGGCACCTGGCTGTGCCTCTCTGGCGAGCCTCAGGATGGAAGATCACACCTGTGCCAGGCTTGTGAGGCCGGAAATCCATCGGCAGCTCAACCCTTGCCAACACTTCTGGGCCTCCCAGACCTTTAACACGAATCCTCCCTCCCTCCCGTGGGCCATCAAGGTCTCGGCTTGGCGTCCAGCCTCTGGACTTTGTGTGCAACCTTCCTCACTTGCATTCTCCAAGCACCTGTGGATCTGTGGCCGGGGCACTGCTCCTGCTGACAATCTGCTTTGGCTCAGATGCTTTTCTCTGTGTACACTGCTAGGCATCCTTTAAAACCCAAGTCAGAGATGCCCTCACGGTCACTGGGGGCCTTGGCCTTATCATGGCTGCTCTGAGACTACAAGCCTATGTTCCACGGGGAGGGCATTTATACTCATCCGGCACGGGCTGCATTTGCTCAAGATTCATCCTTCTGCCACAGTTTGGCTCCATAACAGCCAAGTAGTTGGCTGTCCTTTTGGGGTGTGTGTGGGAGTGTGTTGTGTGGTTGTGTGGGATTGTGTGTGCAGGTACTGGGGCTTGAACTCAGAGCCTAAGCACTGTCCCTTAGCATTTTTGCTCAAGGCTAGCACTCTACCACTTTAAGCCACAGCTCCACTTCCAGTTTCTGGTGGTTAATTGGTGATACAAGTCTCATAGACTTTTCTGCCTGTGCTGGCTTCGAACTTTGATACTCAGATCTCAGTCTCCTGAGTAGCTTGGATGGCAGGTGTGAGTGTCTGACTTCTGACCAGCCTGTATTCACTTTCACCTACCCAGTCACGACTGTTCTAGAACCTCAGTGTCTTCTGAATTTAAATGACATACTGGCACGCTGGGACAAAACCAAGAACTGACAAGATAATAAAGGGCAGGAGGGCAAAATGAGATTATTCATAGAAGAGTTCATCCTCTGTTAGCTGTCTAACCATACACCAAAAGAAGGAGGAACCTGGAGGCCAGAAGCAGAAATAAGATAATGAAGATCATTTTGTGAGATTTATTCTTCACTCTTATTTTGTCTATGAATTTTATCTCTCATTGAAGTTTCTTACTTATCATTTTTACCACCCCAGAACAGGTGACAGTGGAATTGTCTGCTATAGTCACTTCTGAAAGAGCAACATCTGGTTGACCCTCATAACACCAGGTCAAACCCTCTCTCTGCATCAGTCAAAGGTCAGAGGTCAGAGGTCATCTGCAATCAGTGTCCCCCTCCCCCGTGCTCACTCAGCCCACTGCAGTCTTGTTCACTGACTGGTTTGCAATAGACTGAAGCCAGCACCAGAAGCTCATGAGACCCATGGCCCACGTACTGGCATTCTGTCAGCATCTTTACATAGGACCTTTCTGAGGCTCACCACTTCTTTGGGGGGTGATTCCACCAGCACCTGCATTTTACAGGTGGGGACTCTGAGAATCAGGGGGACCCCATGGCCAGGTGTGGTCTAAGTAGCAGAGTATGATTCAGGCCGAGCCTTGGGCACACAGCTGGCATCCAAGAATGCACTCTTGCCTTTTGGATGGAAGGATAAAACTTGGTTGCTTTTAAGCTTCATGGGAAAGACCCAGGGTAGCAAACCCAGAAGCCATATGACTGCCATATGCCACACATTACCGAGGAGTCCACATCACCTCCATCTCCTTGTGCTCCTCACTACTGCCCGGCGGTCTCTGGAAACATGTGATCTTGACTCTGTTCTCCTGAAAGCTTTCAGTGATTCTCTATGGCCTGAGAGATGAAATCCAAGGTGCTTGCTGGGCTTACACTTGTAATCCTAGCTGCTCAGGGGGCTGAGATCTGAGGATTGTCACTCAAAGCCAACCCAGGCAGAAAAATCCATGAGATTCCTATCTCCAATTAGCGGCCAGAAAACCAGAAGTGGAGTTGTGGTTCAAAGTAGTAGAGCACTAGGCTTGAGTGGAAGAGCTCAAGAACTGCATTCGGGTCCTCAGTTCAAGTCCCACGATAGAGAACAAGAAAAGAGACACCTGGGGACACCAGTAGGGCATGGTGGCATGTGCCTGTTACCCCAGCTACAGGGGGAGCAGTGGTGAAAGGCTGGCCAGGACCAAAAGAAAAATCGATTACCTATCTGAAAAATAACTAAAGCAGAAAAGGCTAGAGGTGTGGCTCCAGTGGTAGAATGCACGCCTCACAAATGAGCAGCCCCCAATTCAAACCCTAGTACTGCTGGCTTAAGGAATCCTGTGGGCTGAACATTTGTGTCTCCATAAATGCATACATTGAAACCCCTACTCTCAGGGGCTTGGAATTAGGAGGTAAAGGCTTTGGGAAGTGATTAGGTCATGAAGGTGGGCCTCCCCTGCACAGGATCCATGCCTTTTATAGAAAACACTCGGAGGAACTCTCCTGCAAAGAAGGCCCCACCAGGACAGCCGGCTGTGAATCCGGAAGGAAACTGACACTGGACACTGCGGGTGTCTTGGCTTTCCCAGGCTCCTGAACTGCAGCGATGGAACGGTGTCGTGGGGGAGCCTGCCAGTCTGTGGTGTTCTGGTTCTATTTTTGTTGTGGCAGGTTGAGCAGATGAAGAGTCCCCGGGACTGGTCAGCATGGTAGATCTGCCCGAGAGTTCCCACCAGCCAAGGGCAGGTCAGGGGCTCGGCTTCTACAGTACAGGCATCTCAGCGCCAGCTTGGCATGCCCTCCTTGTTCTATTCATCAGGTGGTCCATGTCAGATCTTGCTTAGTGTGTCACCGTGGCCACTTCTGAAGGGATCCTTAAGGCAGGAGCAGCCCCACGATGGGGTATAAGTGATGCAGATGTCAAGCAGGCATCTCCTGGGGTGAAGATTAAAGCCACAGAGGAGGGTGGAGGTCGTAGTGGGGCCTGGGGTCTCCATGGCTTCCTGGAGCCTCTGCCTGCCCTGGGCTGCCTGGATCTGAACTGCGACACTGTGTGTTCTTTGGGTAAAACCCTCACTTAGTGACACTGTTGTCATCAGCTCCCTGTCACATGTCCCTGGACACAGTCACCAGATCCCACGCACACCTTCATGTCTCCAACTTTCATACCACACACGCCACGCACCATTTTTATTACTTAGTCCCCTGGGTTTGTCTTAAAGGCGTCCAGGAGTTACTTGAGGGCAGACACCCAGGTCATCCATATCCTTGTCCATGTATATGAAAAGGATGGGATTCAAATTTACAAGAAACCTGTAATGAATTCCTTGAGCTTTGACCTCAGGGAATAAATGCCATGACTATTTGGGTGATCTGCAGATCTGGTCTCCTCCTGCCTTTCTTCCCAATGGCTGCAGAGACCTGGGTCAGGAAAAAAAAATCAAAGACATCAAAGGCAGCCTCCCCTGCCCCCCATGGAGGGCAAGACCTATTTGATGTAGGACAGGAGGGAGAGGGCTTTTCTGAGGAGGCTGACCACAAAGAAGCACTTTTTCTCTGTAAGCAGCTACCGCCTCACCAGCTCATTATGATTGCCATTCACCTTGCATGGGTCAGAGGACTTGAAGATAGATCCCCGCTGCCAGGGAGTCTAAGCCCCCTGCAAACATGGCCCCCATGGCATGGCCTTCCTCTTTCCTCTTTCAAGGCCCTGCCTCAAAGGACAAGGAAGAGAAGAGTCCAAGTTGATGTGGGACAATGTGGTGTCATTAAGAGAAATGGATATTCGGGGCAGGGGGCCTCTCTCCCTGTCCAGGTGGGGGCCAGGTTTAACTCTGGGAGTCTTTAGGATGGAGAGAGCCTGGGGTAGATCTCATACTCCAAGACGGAGAGCAGAGCCAGAAGAGAAAAGGCCCTCAGAGCCTGGGGACCTTGGAAAAAAGGAACAAGGGGAGAAAGGCCTGGAAACCTGTTCCCTGGTGGTGGGTGACATCATCACACGATTGTCCAGTCCAACAGAAAGTTCAGAGTGTGGCCTACCTCTGCCTCCCCTGTAGCTGGGCTTACAGACACATGACCACCATTCCCTACCGGTGTCTTGACATTCTTCCCAAGCATCTTGGGGTTTTGTCTTTCAGGCCCTACAGAGGCACTGGAGGATTTCAGGAGAGGAGTTGTGATCCAAGGTCATCCTGGGCTTGTTAATCTGTGTGTGTCAAGTGTGACCCGTGTAGCTTGCCGACTCGGGCATTGTGATGGGGAAGCTAGCCCCGTGAGCAGCTGACGCGGTGTGTTCTTTTCTGCTGTGTTATTCTCTCTCTCTGGGCTGTGTGTGTGTTTACTGGGGCTGGACTTCAGGGTCTTGAGCTTTCACTCGGGCATTTTTGCTCAAGGCTGGTACTCTACTACTTGAGCCACAGTTCCACTTCAAGTTTTTTACTGGTTCATTCTCAATTTCAGGGTCATCGTGAAGCTACCAGAAGGAACTTACAACCAATCTAATTGTCTCCCTGCCCAGACCCTCTTCCTCCATTTTTTTCTTCCATCTGTGATGGAGGCCATGTGCCTCAGGGGCCTCCTCCAGCCTCCTCTTCCCCAGCCTCTCCTCCTCCAGCCTCCTCACCTCTCCCTTCCAGCACACCATCTCAGCACTTGAGTCCACGCTAACCTCTCCAGTCTTTCAGAAAAGCAACGTCAACCACAGAGAGATCTGCAGACAAGCTGGGCCTGGCAGCCCTCCCCTTGGGATGGACTGACTTCAGGAGGGGGTCTTTCTGAGGAAGAAGGGGGCATCTCTGGGGATCCAGGGTGGCACAGCTGCAGCTCCCACTGGTGTTACCCGGTGGTGCAACTCCCCCCAGGTTTGATAGACTGAGTACACTGGCTGGAAGGTGGTGCACACCTGTCTCCTCTTCAGCCAGGCTACCTGGTGGGCCAGGCCAGGATCTCAGGCCCCTGCTGTAGACAGGGAAGGTTTCTTGGGAATGGGCTAGGTTGGAGCTGCCCTGAGGTGGCAGTACTGGGATGCTGGGGGTCTCTCAGCAGGATGCCACGGGGGAGGGGTGGCACATAGCTCCCTGGGGACAATACTAGGGACCTGTCGAAATCTCCTGTGGCATATGGCAAGATCGTCCTTGACTTCATCTTAGAGGGAGAACCTCTGGAGCACTCTGGGAACTCTGCCTTTTACACAGTTCCCTTACACACACACACACACACACACACACACACACACACACACAGAGCATTCTAAACATGGTAACTGCATAAGAAGTGTCAGGTGCCTCACATGTTAATCTTTACTCCCTGCAGCCTGGTCTTCTCCCTGCTTAACTGGTCCTCCAAAGCTCTGGCTTGAGCCATCTCCTGGTAGAACTGGTTGCCTGAGATTCAGTCAGGGAGTGGAGTTCAGAGTTCAGAGTTCAGGCTGTGTTTCCAGGGTGGTGTCAGGGATGGGGGTGGGGTGAGGGGGAGAGAGGAGGGGAGGGGAGAGGGAAGGGAGTTATCTGGGTCCCTGCAGAGCAGCAAGGGGAGCTGGTTTTGCGGTGACCTCTCATGGCCCCTCTGTGTCAACACTTGTGTTCCTGGATATTATGAAGACAAATCCCAGTGGAGTCAAATAGAAGGAAAGGAAGGCAGAAACAGGAGGAGGAAGAGGAAAGCAAGAGAAGAAGGGAAGAAAAACATGTTTTAATAAAAGGAAACTAGAAAGCTGCAAGGAAGACCAGAACAAAGGCAATGTAAGAGGAAATGAAGCAGGTATTAGTTAAAATTGAATGTAAAAAATCTTCGTGAGATAAGGTATATGCAATAAAATGGATGGGATTTAACATAAAAGATAAAAGAGGTTCAGAGCTAATGAGATGAAAGGTAAAAAGCATGGAGTAGAAGAGGTAAAACATTAAGCTGAAAGGTCCATGAGATGTAAAGCTGAAAATGGAAACTTTCCTGAGATTAGCAATGAAGCTCAGGAATTCAGGGGTAAAAAGACTGGAAATAAAATAACCCTTATCCCTGAGGGATCCAACAGGTAGGTCCTGTGTCTCTGACAGCCCCTAGGAGGGGCGGGAATGGTAAATCACACACTTCCTGTCTGTTTGCAGGGATCTGTCTGTCCTCCCGGGGTCCCATCACTGGAATTTGGCCTGGAAGAACCTAAGGGGTCATTGTGTGCTCTGAACAGCTACCATCCATCAGAACATTCCAGAACTTTCTGTATAGCCAAGACCCAGCTCTTCTGGGTCATGCCATTAACCATGAGCATGGGGAGAACCACCCAGAGCTGCCTTTGGGGATACCCCAGCTTCTTGCCTCCCTGCTTTTGTGCACCCCAATTCTTGTGTCTCCTTCTTCTCACTTGATTGTGTTACCCCTTGATTGAAACATAGCTCAGGAGCTATTCTCATCCCTGCACTCCCCACCCCAAGACTTATGTGGCTCTGGCTTCGGCCCCACTGCAAACATGGAGACTGGCTGCTCTGCCTGAGACAGGACCACGGATGACCCACAGGAGCCTTGCCACAGGCCATAATCTGTTATTTCCTCCATGTCTCTCAGCTGCGCAAGGCCCCAAGGGTACCTTTCACAGATCACAAAACAAAAGCTCGGGCATATGTTTCTTTGAAAATCGTCATTGACCTAGATCTCCGTCTGTTTCATGGATGGCAGCCTCTCTGGGAAATTCACGTAGCTAGAGGCTGGGAAATCCCAGATGCAGAGGGGACCGACCCCTTCCTGAAATGCACAGCGCAGGAGCACTGAGGTTTCCTGACTGATCACCTCTCTCAGTATGGTATCTTCCCAATGCATGCACTTTGGGGAGCCCATGCAAACCAGGACCAGGTAGAGAGGGTCAGACAATGTGTCCCCAGTCCCCCACCCATCTGGAAGGTGGTGAACCTAGGCTTGTCTGACTTGAACCTGTGTTCTTGCCCACAGTACACAGTAAGCACTCAGCACAAATAGGTACCCAGCACCCAGTAGGTGCTGAACACATAGTAGGCACCCAGCACACAGTAGCGCTTATCATTTGTCAAGTGAGGCTTTTACCATGCAGTAAAGGCCTGGAGGGGCGGGGTGGGGGGAACGGGGGAAATCCTGCCTGGTTTCTCTGATCCGCCTGTGCAAAGCCTTGCTTTGACAGGGCTACTTGAGGATGCTGTGTTTATGTCTTGGGGTCTTTTACGCCTCCTAAATAAAGCAATGTGTGTTAGAAAGATCTCAAAGGTAAACACCAGCGGCAATAAAACTTTCCTGGGAACCTCACTTTGAGGAGAGACTCTAGAGTTTTCAAATGATTGCGATTTCTAGGGTTCATTTTTATGGTTTGGTAGTGGAATGCATGGCTTAAGCAAACACAATTAAATCCAAATTACCCGTGGCCAGACAGCCACTGGCCATTTTTGGTGTGGGGAAACACAAGGCCTGGTAGGCCTAGAAATTATCTGAAGAATAAAAAAAACAAGTCTGAAAATGGTTCTGGTGTCTCCCTTTCCTGTTCTGAAAACAACCCTTGAAAGCATGCTGTCCTCTGAAGAGGTTGCAGTTTTGGCTTGTTTATCTTTTCGATCCTATTCACATCACAGGGCATGAAACCTCATGGTGAAGGTGTGCTTCTTTCTTGGGAAATTCATCTACAATTCTTCTTCTGGGGGTCTATATTGAGAAATGAAATGGGGCTTCTCCCTCTCGGGGCTTCTTCAATGCCTTCCTCCAAATCTGCTGAGGTTTTTCAGAGCCTCCGTACAGGCTGGTTGTTGGGACTCCCAGTGAGTTATGATGGAGATGGAATTGTTGCAAACAATTCTACTTGAGACATAGTATACCCTTTGTCCTGAGTGTGCCTTGAGGTACTACTGGCACAGGTCCTTTGAAACCATACCAGATGGAAGCCATCGTCCGAATTACTCCCTTCCCATCACCTAAATGCAAACAGCAAGATGGGAAGCCGCTGTGGATAGCTTCTCAAACAATAATAATAACAATAATATGATAGCATCAAAAACTCCTGCCAGATTCCTGCACATGGCTTGTGTAGCACCGTAACTGTTATAATAGGACTCCTTTACACACAGCAGCCAGGTCAGATCAAACCCTTCATTAAGCCTTCTAAAAACTGTCATATACTTTCTCTTCTTTATGGTTGACAGCACAAAAGGTCCTTTGTGCCCTCGGAAACTGAGTTGCAATTTCAAATAAAAAGAGAAGCACATGAGCTATTATGCCCAAGCTAGCTAGATCATCAGCATAAAAATGAAATTGTACTATTTGGCCACATGTGATCTATTATTGCCGGGCTATGTAAACAATATTGGGTCTGAAATGGAGCCTTGGGGACAGCCCTTACACCTGACAAATGGAGAAACAAGACCATCATCTCTCACAGTGTATCCGGTGAGTCAAAGAACTCAGCCAAGGACCATTTCCAACTCCGTCTGAGATAATCTCTGTCCTGTAATCATAAATCATAGTCGCAGGTGTCGGGTGCAACAGGCAGGTCTATAAACTCAAAACGCTGCCACGCTGCACAGTTCTGATCTCTTACAAAAGCTCAAGCCAAATCATTCTCGGCTTAGTTCCAGCTTTGGTCAGGATTCCATGCCAGCTCCTACCTGCTTGCCAGAAGGAGCCAAGTGCTATTTGGAAATAGATGGAAGTGATAGCCTCCTTGTTTTGTTGTCTTCAGTTTTCTAAGCGAGCAGATTCAGCAGGAGCCACTATCCGTGCTGGGGACTGGGTGCCGAAGCACAGGGGCCACTGGCTATTTATTGCAGAGGAAGGAAGCAGAGAAAGATCTCCTGTGCCATTATCCCAGGGCCTGGAGGGAAGGCATTGGCAGGAAATGGCCTGGGGAATGGAGAAGCCTCTGGGATCAGCTTCCTAATTCTATTTCTCCACTTCTCTTTGGTGGTGGGTGTTTGTTTCCAAGGTTTAATGGTGTTGTTAAGCACGGTGGTGTTGACCCTTGGTATCATGGGGTTCAAGGCTTATTCAGATGCTCCTTGAGTTACAATGAGGTTACATCCTGACTTGAAAATATCGCAATTCAAAAATGTATGTAGTCTACCTGATCTATGCATTGTCTCAGCAACATAGCTGAGACTGTACAGTGATTGGTGTCTGACTTGCAATCATGGGCTAATGACAGGCTGAAGCTCACCTTTACAGTCTGGCTGGTTGAAGGAGGATCTACTACACCTCTGTGACCTAGGTAAAGAGCCAGATTCAAAATACCAAGTAGGATCAGAACCTCATAAATCAAAGTACTCTAAGTCGAGGACTGTCTATACATGAATGAGACATGTCTCTGTCTGGATTTAACTTTACAAGTTTCCTTAAAGTGCACAATTAATTTCACCCATTCCTCTTCTTACCAGTTTTCTTACTGAGAAATTCAGTGCCTGTACCTGGGAAGAGTGCTGGGTAGGAAGAGAGAAGATGGTATTTAAACAAGATACATGCTTCCTTTTGCAATGATAACCCTAGGGAGAGATAATTCACATTTGATAAACAGTTGAGTCCCTGTGCTGTACTGCCCACCATGGATGAGTTATTTTACTTTACAACAATCTTGTTGCATGATAATAATCCTTGCTTAAGAGAGAATAAAACCAAGACCTAGAGAGGCCAAGGAACTTACCCAAGCACTTTCTAGTTGAGAGCCAGAGCTGAGAATTGCAGTTCATATGACTTGAGGTTCATGTTTTTCTTCCCGTGCCTCTCTGCTTCCAAGAGTGACATGTTAAATTGATGTGACACCTTTGTCTTAAAGCTGGGTAAGTAAACAGCACTACTGCCAAGTTCCGTTGATTAGCAGTAATGTCTGGAACTCAAGGTTGAGAAAGACTCTTATTGGGCAAGAGTCTCTGGTTGATTGATGATGTCTGCCATGTGCACTGCTGGGGAGGATGGCAGCACACTGGCTGAGCATTCTTAATGGAGAAGGTTCTCTGGTTGATTGATGATGTCTGCCAGGAGCACTGCTGGGGAGTTTGGCAGCACTCTGGCTGTGTGTTTGCTATCTCTGCCTCAGGTTCCTAGGAGACATAGCGCATCTCCAGGCCAAACTGTGCCTTGGGTGGACTTTGTGTTGAGCAGCAATGTACAAGTTAGTACCAGCATCTGTCGGTACCAAAGAATACCTCCTAGGTCCTACTATGCAAACTACCAGGTTGTGGTCAATTGCAGGAAGGGAGCTCAGGTTCTTGGAAGTGAAACACACCTAAAATTTCCTGGCCTATGCCCAGGGCACCTCACCCTTAATGCTTCCTACCTAGAGAACAATCAGTTTCCACTTTCTTCCTTAGAGAAATGAAAAGTGATGCCTAAGTCAATGATCCAAACAAACCCCCTGCAAACCCTAACCTGTCACCTAGACCCTAACTCACCATGTGACACATCACTGCACTCAAGCTAAAACATGCAGTGAACTGCTTACTGGCAACTATTTTTTTCTGTTTTACTTTAATTTTCTTTGTCCTTTTTTTTTGGATCAGTTGTGGGGCTTGAACTCTGGGCCTGGGCACTGCCCCTCAGTTCTTCAGCTCAAGGCTAGCATTCTACCACTTGAGTCACAAGACCACTTCTGGTTTTGTGAATGGTTTATTGGAGAAAAGAATCTCATGGACTTTCCTGCCCGAGCTGGCTTTGAACCACGATTCTTAGATCTCAGCCTCCGGAGTAGCCAGGATTACAGGTGTGAGCCACCAGCGCCCAGATCTTTCTCCTTTTCAAAAATTTGGATTTTTTTTAAATTGGCAAAAAAACCATGTCTTTATGGTGCATAACATGTAATATGTCTGTGGCAGGAATACTTAACATATGCCATTTTTAAGCATACAATATGTTAAGTTAGGTGTAATGGGGTCATGCCTACAATCCCAGCATTTCAGATACTGAGGAAGACTGAGAGTTCAAGGTCAACCTGGGATACCTAGCCACCACCTTATCTTAAAAAAATGCTTTGGCCTGGAAAACAAAACTCCTATTCATCATAGAAATTCATATTTGGACTTTCATTAATCAAAGCTAACCTACTGGTATGCCTGCTCAGAATATACGTTGTGTTTCTCCAGCTAAAGAAGTTAGTGTTTTAGATAATATGCTGGTAGAGTCTTGTTTTTGTTTGTTTTGCTCTGGCAGTACTAGGGATTGAACTCAGGATCTTAAACTTGCTAGACTATTCCTCCTAGAATCAGACTTTATAGAGGCTAAACACATAGATTCTAGTGAGCTTTCTGAAGGAATAGAAATTGTTTATCAAGCTATAGTTGCACATCATTACAGCCTTTGAAGGCTTGTGTGGGTTGAGAGCTGACCTAAATTCTAGTTTAAGAGCAAATCTTTCAATTCTTGGGAACCTAGGTAGGAGTTTTTCAAATGCCAAGGGGGTGATGCGCCCTTCTAAAAGCAATTTCTACTCCAACCCCTTTCTCTGTTGAGTCCGATCATAAATTCATTTTCCAGACCAGATGCTTACTTAGACTGGAATAACTCTACAGCCTTTGCACTCACTGGGACAAAGTCACCTCTCGTTTAAATGAAATCACCAAAGGCCATGTGATTAATTGGCAATGCTAAAAGAGACTAGAACTCATGACATTAGGGACCACTCACAATTTTAGCAATCAGACCATGCTTCCTTCCAGATACAAACTTTAAGACCACCAATTAAAAATAAACAGGTTTTCCGGCTGTATGATTTGGCTTTTATTTCCAGTGAGCCTGGAAGCCAGCCGTGTAGGTGTGGCTGACCATGAGAGAAGGTGAGAGTGAATGTCGCTGGAGGCCTTTGAGACAAACTGAGTTCCAACATGAGCAGATAGGGATTAACATAGGTCACGACCTTTAGTCCTTCCACTCTATTTCCCACTGCCTGGTGGTCAATACTACTCAAAAGCCAAGACACCTTACAAGCCAGAATTCTCGAGTCCAAGTGCAAAGCATGCGGATTGTCCAGTTTTGTCCATTTTCCCAGAGAAGATTCTTTCTTCTAGCGTAAGCTTAGAAGTTTAAGGCAAGAGCAATTTCCTGCCAATATTTGCAACCCAGCCAATCCTAGCATCACTGAATTCCACTCTTTCCTCTACCCTCGTCTAAGCATCTTCCTAGATGTGATATGCCTGTTTCTAAGTTGAGGAAAATTGGAGAGACCTCAGTGAAGTTATATCTGAAGAACTACCGACTGGCCCACAGGTTGATGGTACAGTCAGTACCCAGAGACAATGTACAGATTCCAGAGGCATTAAATTCCCCTTGGATATGATTCAGAAGAGTGTGGGCGTACATGCAATGAGGTAACCTCCCAAAGTGAAGCGGGGGAACCTCACTGAACACCACAGAAGATTTAGATGAATTTAGATGAGGTGGCCCCCATCTGGCAATCAGGCAGAACCCAGGTACAGGGAGGAGGGACACCTCTGCAGCTGGGGGGCCTTCCTTCCTGGGGGCTGTCTAGCTTGGATATGCAGATGTCTGGAGAAGAAGGAAACTCCAGCCTGTGGCTCTGGCTCCAGTCCAGTTCTTCCCACTTCCTACTTCCCACCTCCCACCTCCCTAAAACAGGTCTCAGAGCAACCCAGAGCTTAATACAAAGGAAGATCCTTCTTCTGACATTGGAAAATATTAGATGGTGAAGTCATTGATGCAGATTGGTGGTAAAATGTAAGAACTGAATTGGATCAGGTGTGTTGGCCTGAGATGGAATAGATAGATTTAGCTCCATCTCAGTGTGTGTGTGTGTGTGTGTGTGTGTGTGTGTGTGTATGTGTGTGTTGTGTGTGTGTGTGTGTAAGCTACCTTAAGCCATGGTTGTTAGGCTAACATACATAGTGCAGGTAATAGACCGAGCCACATGGTTTAAAGCCATCCGTAAACAATGGTATGGACACAAGGTCTTCCTTCCTATCTAAAGGTTAGAGATTCTAAGCTATTGTTACTGACCTGAAAAACACTCTATTTGCCACACACACTTACCCCCTTAGGTGTAACTGGAAGTTGGTTCTAAGTTGCCTTTTATGCTCCTAGCTGTCTTTTTGTTGTTGTTGGTGGTGGTTGTGGGGCTTGAACTCTGGGCCTGGCGCTGTCCCTGCACTCTTTAGCTCAAGGCGAGTGCTCTACCACTTGAGCCACAGTGACACTTCTGATTTTCTAGTGGTTTATTGGAGATAAGAGTCTCACAGACTTTACCTGCCCAGGCTGGCTTTGAACTGTGATTCTTAGATCTCAGCCTCCTGAGTAGCTAAGATGACAGGCGTGAGCCACCAGCACCCGGCTTCCTAGCTGTCTTTAAAGGACCAAAGGAGGCAGAGTAAGCCTGTTTTTCATATTGAAATGTGGTCCTTGTGAAGAGATGATGGGTCTGGGTTTAGTAGTCAACCTGTTCTGAGCCTTGCCATAGGCCAGGGTGCAGCAAGGTCCTGAGAAATTTCCAGTGCTCTGGTAAATGCTGATGCTCACATCTGACGTAACAATTCAAGAGATGCAATTACCATCTCTCCTCCTCACCAATAAGGCGGAAGCCAAGAGAACTTCAGTACCTTGGCCAGGCTCACAGAGCCACGTGCTGAGCTGAGCTGAGAGCCCAGAAGCCTGGAGCCCCTCCCCTTCCTTTCCCATCTTCCCGTCAGCCATGATGATGTTATGGGCTCATATGCTCCAGTATTAACTGACTCCCAGTGTCAGGACAGAGAGGACAGCTGCCAGGTAACCTACCCCAAGTGTTACCTGTTCCTGTCCTTTTCCCCTGGGAGGCAGTGCAATGTGACCCCCAAACTCAGCAGGGTGAAGACCCAATCATTCTTGTGACCTCACTTTCATTTCATGACTCTGGCTGTCGCTCATCTTGTCATTTAAAGTGGAGTCATCAGAAGTTCACCTCGGCTCTCCCTTTGCCTCTTAGCCGCCAATCAAAAGTCCAGATAATCATATTTTTCACCCCAGCGTGCAAGCTTATTAAGTGTCTTACCTAGGATACCTCTTTAATTTTACTCAACCCTGGAAGGTAGATGCTATGGGCAGCATCCTGCAGGTGAGGAAACTGAAGTCCAGCCTGGCTGCTAGATATGGCATAGCCCTGGTGTCCGGGTAGCACAGGACTCCTAGGTCTGATGCAACGCAATGCTTCTCTTGTTTGTGAGCAGTATTGCACCTCAGCCCTGACGCTTTGCCCTGCGTGGACATTTGGAAAAGTCTGGGGGAGTGTTTCAGTTGTCACAACGGGAAGCAGGTGTGGACAGCTGGTAGAGAGAGGCCAGGGATGTTGGTGAGGACCTACAGCACTTGAACAGTCTCTCCATGAAGGAGAGTGACATGGGCCAAAGGGAGTCGAGCCTGAGCTGAGAATGGCACCCAAATGGCCTACCGAAGCTTGCAAGAGCAGACTTATGGGTACTATACCATCCACAGAACGTGTACCTCAACTCCCCAACTCCGGGGGGGGTCCCACCTCCATTTCATGCATAGGGAAACAGAGGCACCTCCCTATTATCATTAGAGTTAGAATTGACACCGAGGACCCCTTAGCCCAGTGCAGTGGTTCCCTTCTTTGTCCTAACTATCCTTCCCTGGTCCATGCTTTCCTCATCAAACACAGATTCTGGGTCCACCAAAACCTGGTGCAACTAGATCAGTGCTTCTCAAACCACTGCGTGCATCCCACCAATTTGTGGGAGGGTTTGTAAAAACAGTGTGCTGGGCCCACCACACAGCCAGACCTACCACACAGCTGGGCCTGGACCTTGAAATTCAAATTCCTTTTGTGCCTCCAGGGGTGTCGTTGCTACCTGACTAGGCCCTGCATCCCAGAAGCACTGAGGTAGTTCCTCAGTGTGATTTCTTTTCTTTTTCTTCCCCTGATGGCCCTGGGACAGGAGTGTGCTGGATTTGTAGCCCAACTCCCACAGGCAGTCATATAAGAGTGGGTCTTACAGCAACTCCAGCTGTGGGAAGGCTCGTGCAGAGCTCAGCCAGATCACTGTGCGGCCGGGCAGACATCTCCTATGGTGTCCTGGGAGTGAACTAACATCACCTGCAAGGGACACAGATGCTGATCTCCTTCTGGGTCTCTTCCTCTTCCACTCTGGGTCAGTTTGCGCAGCCACATCTGCCATCTAAGCACTGAAACTTCTTCCCAGAGCTCCAGGGACCACGGTTTTCCTACATGCTGCAGGCAGGAGGGTAGAGGGCAGATGGAGTCTGTCCCTCATCCCTGTGTCTAGCAGCCTCTGTGTGCTCAAGGCTAGTGCTTTACCACTTGAGCCACAGTACCACTTCCAGCTTTTTCTGAGTAATATATTGGAGATAAGAGTCTCACAGACTTTTCTGCACAGGCTGGCTTTGAACTGTGAGCCTCAGATCTCAGCCTCTTGAGTAGCTAGGATTATAGGCGTAAACCACTGGCTCCTGGCTCAAGTTAGCTACTCTTGCTTGCACAAAGAAACTAGACCTTCATGAAGCCACTGGTCTGACCTAAGCCCTTAAGCCCTGTACATGGAGGAACCAGGATTTCAGCCTCAGCACCAACAGCTGCTATCTTTCCACTTAATGAAGTGTGTTTCGTGTGTGTGTGTGTGTGTGTGTGCGCGCACGTGTGCGTGTGCGTGTGAGTGTTTGAAGTCTAGAGGTTCAGAAAAGGTGGGATGCCTCATACCTTGTGATTTACTGAGCACTTCATAGGCTTGTCTTAACTTTTAAGTCAACCTTTGTCAAGGAATTTGAAAAAGTGCTTCTTCCTTTGCTGGATGTGGAATGCATTGGAACCAGGGGGACGGATGAGCTAGGATTTGCTGGGAGGGGGTCTGCCACTGCTAAGTAAGGAACACACAGAGCAAATACTCCCCTCAGTGCGTTGTAGGAGGCACCATAAATCCCCAAGCCATCGAGGAAACTTTAGAAGTGTCATATGGGACATTAGGAGGTTCAGGCTTCATCTGAGTAGAGATTAATTTGTTTGCCTCTGCACCAAAGTTCCTCACCTCTTCTTATCTTCCCTATGGACAGAACTCCTCTGCCTTTTTTTTTCATTTTATGAGGAGGAAAAATAAATCAGCACGTTCCCTCTGCTTTTCCTGACTTGTGAAAATACAATCCAAGTAGATCTTTGTAATTTCATCCTAGCACAGATGAGGATGAAAGAAACTTGAGTCTAGGGGGGTTTGCCTGCCCACCATCCCTGTGGTCCCTGGTGCAAACAGGAAGGACGAGTCTTGAACTGGCAAGATTTTTTGTTTGTGTGTTTGTTTGGAGTGTTCACTTGTCTTGAGCAAATTGTGGCAACCATAGGGTAGGAAGGACCACAATTTTAAGCCACTTTTATGGATAATTGGCCTTGACCTCCTAATCCCATAATATGCTCAGAGATGTCTGCAATAGGCCTCTATTCCCTGCTCCCCACCCCCCACCATGCCTCCATTTGAAATCAGACCCAAGTTATGACATCGAGAGTTATACCTTCTATTACTTACTGCCTGGGAAGCATCGGCAGGCACATTAGTGACAGGAGCAGGAGACGTTTCATGTTCATTGACAGCCAGAGGCCAGCAACACCAAACCCTGGAAAGATCACACAGCGAGGGGTGGAGCCTTCGCTCAGCTTGGACTTTTTCAGTCCTGTCAGGACTTACTGAGAATAAAAAGTGGCCTGTTTCACGAGATCACTTCTTTCTAATCACTTGGGGAAACACAAAAGGAAATGAAAGCAGCTGCTTTTGTGTTTAAACCTCGGGAAAAATAAATGCTCTGAACTAAATAATTTACAGATGAACTACCTGAGGGTTACAGAAGAGGCCACTTTGTTGCTGTTAGAAGAGTAGTTTACGAGTCTTCTTAGCTTTGGAAGTCCTGCAGTGGCATCTGGGGACAGGCTTTTCCATGAGTCAGTAATGCTGGGGTTGTGACAGATGGGGAACAATAGCTTGGGTGTATTTAATAGCTGCTCTTAACCCATACTCCACAGATAAGGACATCAGGTGACAGCTTGCATTTGTGTGCTGAACAAGATCAGGAATAGAAAATATCCTTGGGAAAATGCTACGCTAGCAATTGGAAAAGACATGAGTCGGATTCTTTAAATACTTCATAGGGTCTTTTTGAATCAGTACAATGAAAGGATAAAGACTTTGGAGTCATAACTGTTCCCACCTCCAAGCTCTGCCCAACATCCCCTGCATGTGGGAGCTGTGTGCTTACTGTAGATAGAAGTGTAGTCCTGAGCTGTTCACTTGCTTGTTTCTTTTGTATTGATTTGGCAATACTGGAGATTGAACTGAGGGCCATGAGCCATGTCTTCAAGTCCTTTTTTGCATTGGTTCTTTTTGACCTAGGGTCTCCCTTTATGCCCCAGCTGGACTGGGCTGCGATCTTCCTACTGGTGTTTCTCCATGTTCCTGGACATGACAGGCATGTGCCATTGTGCCCAGCCAACGAATGAGATGGAGTCTCAGGTACTTTTATGTCCAACCGGGTCTCAAACCTGGATCCCCTAGTTTCTATTTCCCAAATAGCTATGATTACAGGCTTGAGCCATTGTGCCCAGCTCAAATGGTTTATGATTCTTAAAGTTACCCCAACTTGGCTTCTAATTCCATTTCTGCTAGGTGTTCTCAGGCAAATCACTCAATCTCTCTGACTCTCAGTTTTCCTGTCTGCAAGATGCTGATAATATCTACTTGACAAGATATTTGTATGAAATTAAGAAGATCAAATAGATTAAACCTTAAGAAAGGTAACCCAATGACAAACAAACATCAGTTTTCTTTCTTTATCCTGTCTTTATATTAGCATTAGAAATTTAGCAAGTTGAAAGGCAGGAGAAGGAATAATAATCGTAAATGGCATATCAAATATGACTTTATGAATTTAGTTTGAAATGATGAAAGTTCTATGGACAGCACCTTGTCTCTAAATGTCTCTCATATTTACCAAGGAAACTGGCCACCAGATGGTCAGTTCTGTCCAGCGTAGGTGAAAGAGGCTAAGTGTGGTCCTCAGACTCCTGTCTATTCCACTTTTTGGTATCAAACATGATAGCACAAGGAAATCATTCATGAGTGTATCCAGCATATCTTTCAGCTCTAGCTCTTTAAGTTCTTATGTTTTTCTTACTTTTACTCTTTCTAAGGAAGTGGATAAGAGCTATGTTTTTGCATCTGCACTGTGTATCAAGATGGATGTTGACCAGTTATCCTGGGCACCAGAGAATCATAAAACTCATGTGCTGGTCTTGTCTGTGAAACAATTCCTATAAACACAAGATCTAATAACACTTCTTTACAAAGCTGACCTACCGAACACCTGCACGTGTTTCTAATTTATGTGGAATTATTCTCTCAGTGGATTCCATTTTCCCTTACAACACACACACACACGCACACACACACACACACACACACACGTACAAACACACAACTTGATTTAAATGAAACAGACACCTACGAATCGTAACAAGCAGAGCCGACCTTTGAACATAATTCTCCAAAACTGTTTTGAGCTCCCTAAGACTCTGCCAGAAGGCCCCTGACAGGCTGATGCATGACAACTCTTGTAATGCCTTTCTGTAAGCACAGATATTAGATCCAGAGGGAAAAGAAATTCCATGAGACCCAGGGGCTGGGATGACTTGATCCAAATCAAGTGCTGCTTCTTCTGCTGTGCCAGGCTGTAATCAAGAGCTCTTCTTTCTCCCTGGAAACTGGAATCCCATGTTTCTTCTCCCTGGACAGGAGCATGGCTTTGTTGTAGGAAGACCAATGAGAATTGCCTGCTTTGTAATTAGAACATACATGTACAGTAAGATACATGCTTGGATATGAGTGGCCAACTATGTATGCATGTGCAGAGTTTATTAGTTTAGCAGCACTCTGAAGAAAAGGGGTCTGTGCATGAAAATAGCTTCCCAGGACCTGGGGCTGGGTCAGGGAAGATGGTGATTTCATTTCAGAGAATCTCAGGGTCATATCTGGGTATATGGGATATAGAAGAACATTCTAGAAGTCACTTATTTACTTTCTTATTCCTGCAGCTCCCTGCTCCAGTGGCTGGGTTTTCTGAAGTTCTGGAAACTCAATCCTTGGACTGACCCCTAAATTGCTTGGGTCAGATGTTCAAAGCAAACCTCCTTCTGGAGAAGGAGGTTTCCACACCATGCAATGTGGCTTGTCCTGTGTGCCAGCCTGTGTGGTTTTTTGCCAGTGCTGAGCCTCAAGATGCTAAGTGCACTGGTGCCCAGGGCCAGACTATACCCTGCCATGCATTTCTTAGCATTCATTTCTTCTTGACAAGTGAGTCCATTGTCAGCTCCAAGCTCAATTCAAGATGAAAGCAATTTAATCCTATGGTAAATCAAGGTTTTTAAAAAAAAATTTGAGGAATTAGAAAGTTGGGTCTAAGTCACTCATCTAAAATTGATTGGCTAATCGATTGATTGATCTATCAGCTTCTTACAAAGCATTGAAGGCCTGGGAAAAGTTTTCTATTTTGCTCATACAGGATTGAAACTGTCTCCTCTGGCATAAATATATTTTGTCTTGAAAAATACCAGCATTGGATGCTATGAATTTCGCTGTTGGAAAATCTGAATCAGCCCAAGATCCACACGATCTCCTTGATGAAAATGTGAAATTAATTTTGTACTAAATAAAACTTGAAAATGGTTTCAATTATGAGGATTAAAAAAACATGAAATAAAGATAGTAATTCCACTGTAGCATATTCTCATTTTATTATTCTGAATTTAAAAAAATCATCACTACTAGCTATGCTGTGCTTCATCAGATCATAGGGTGGTGGTCATATTTGATACAAACTATATCAGAAGCCTCAGTGAACCTCTGGGGGTGGAAGAGGGAAGGAAGAAAAAATATTTGTGGGACATATTGGTGTGCCAAGGCCTGGCTTGAACATTTCCCATGTTTTCTGTCATTTTATTTCTTTGTTTGTTTATTGTTGGTCATGGGTCTTGAACTCAGGGCCTGGGCCCTGTCCCTGAACTTTTTATTCAAGGATAGTGCTCTATTATTTTGAGCCACTGCTCCACTTCCAGTTTTTAAGTGATTCATTGGAGAAAAGAGTCTCCTGGCCTTTCCTGTTGGGACTGGCTACAATCTGTGATCTTCAAATCTCAGCTTCCTGAGTAACTAGGATTATAGGCATGAACCACCAGTGCCAGGCTTCTCCATGATTACTCATGATTCCTGGAGGTAAATATTGTTTCCTCTATTTGTTTCAGATGAAAACCATTCCAAAGATGACACAACTTGTGGTTGACAGAATATGTTTTTCTCCTCCCATAATCCTTTGCCGGCCATAATCCTATGGCAGGAGAACTGCAGGCATGGTGCTTGCCCCCTTGAAGAAGGCCTGGGTTCACTCACCGAACATTGGTATCATCATGGTGCCCACATAGAACAGAACCTTCCCGAGCTAGACTAGTGATGTTACACACCAGAGCTGCGTTCTGAGGAGGTTTGGAAATATTCCTCAGCATCTTTGTCTGGAAATAGCAGCAAGGCACTTGGTCTGATGGGTTATTGTGTGGACTTAAGCAGGGTCAAGCATCTAGTATGGCCTGGTCTAAAAGGAAATCAATATCAATCATTTCTGTAAGAGGTAAAAGAACTTCCCAGGAGATACTAGAAGGTAAGGTGGAGTTGAAAGGCAGACAGCATTTGGGAATTTTCTTCTACCAGATACTACTAGTCTTGGGATGTGTATGTGTGTGTGTGTGTGTGTGTGTGTACATGTGTATGCACACACACACACACACACACATATACATGCATATATATTTTCATATATGCTTGCATACACATTTCAAATTGAAAACTGAGTTCAAAATAGTTTCTAACTATTGGAGGAATTTAAAGACAGATTTGTGATGGGATTTAAGGAGTGTAAATGGTTTTGTTGTCATACTTTAGGGTCCACTTGGGGTCCCTATTTCTTTCATTGCTTTTAATTCATTTCTTTAGTTACCTTTAAATAGTTGTACAAAGGGGTTTCAATTCAACATGTCAACTTATGAGCATAAAGCGTCTTGATCAGTGTCACCTCTTCCATTGTTCTCTCCCAATCCCACCCTTCCCTCAAGTCACCTAGCTCTATCGTCACATTGCACAGTGAACATCATAACTGTATTTGCTCACCCTTCCTCTTTCCATTCGCTGCCCCCTCCCCTTACACCCTCCCTGGTTCAAACAAGTCATCTTTCAGATTCCTGGTATTCATTTTGTTAAACTGTTTGATAATCGTTCAAATAGTGGGAACCCACACCTGTGAATACCATACTTTAGTCCGTTTGATAGTATAAATATGAACAAGGCCTGGTGTATAGCTTCATGTGTGTTTCTATTTAGATGCAACTTCCACTGATGAGGGAGAATGTGCGGGGCTCTTGTATCTACCACTGAATCTACATCACAAAATGGAAGCATGTTCGCTTACTCTAGTGTTCAACTCTACAATTGGCCAAAGGAAACCCTTTCTAAGGAGCCAGCTTTTCTAGAATCAAATGAAAGGCTGTATTGTTGGAGTAGAAACAAAGATATTTCATTGCAGGTGTGCTGCCTTTTATAAGTCTGGCAATTGATAAAAGATGAACAAATCAGAGACAGAGTGAAAGATACCTTCATGTGCTAGAAGGAAAGAGACTGGAGCAGGCTGAACTTAGGGGATGCCTAAATGTCATAAGTGGAGGCCAACCAATGGTGGTGAGCCGGCACGTGCCAAGCCCTCGACTGTTTTGAGTTTTCTAATTATTCATGGCACTTCCCTCTGCTGTCCTGAAAGGCGAGTGGAAGGACACGGGAAAAATAGTGTCTGAAATACAACTTCCAGGATGTGTTGGGCTCTGTGCTAAATACTTTCATGTGATCGAATTTTGTTTGATCTTCAGAACTACTCTAAGAAATGCATGGTTATTTTTCTGGTAAGAAAGTCAAGTTTCTGTTGAAGCTGGGGGATTTTGCCTTCTTGGGTGTGTCTGCATGTTTGCTCATGAATGTTTATGGTATGTTGAGAAGAGTTACTGTATTAGTCAGGGTTCAACAGGTTGACAGGAACAGGGGAGGGAGAGAGAGTGAGAGAGAGAGAGAGAGAGAGAGAGAGAGAGAGAGAGAGAGAGAGAGTTTGTTAGGTTGGCTTACACAGTTGGGGGCTGGATATTCCACAATGGCCATTCGTAGGCTGGAGCCAGGAAGCCCAGTAGGTTCTCATTCAGAACTGGGAGGCTCCAAACAAGAGAATCCAGTGGATGAGTTTGCAGATCAGGCCCAGAGGCCTTGGAGCACCCTGGAGTGTGGCTAGTGTGAGTCCATGGTGAGAGGCTGAAGAGGCCAGAGTCTGGTGACCATGGGTGATGGACACATATATCCACACAGGAAGGAGGGATCTTACACATGGCTGGCTTCCTCATTTTCCTCTTTTACTCCTCAATCCACAGACTATTGGGTGGTGCTGTCCACCTTCAGAGTGGTCTTTCTGCCTTCTTTCCCCTCTCAGATGCAGTCTTGAATGTCCATACCCACACAAGACACTTCTAGAGGTCTCTCAATCCAACCAAGTTACTGATCAAGGTTAGCCATTATAGCTAGATGCACAGACATCTGAGAAAAATCATCCATACACAGATATCAAAGAAAAGCAAAAGTAAACATTGGCACACATAAAGGAAATACAATTTAGCACTGGGTTGAGCAAGGCGACTACTCGTGCCTAACCAATCCTGCCCTGAGCTCGAATCTGTCTGAGTTGGCCGTGTAGTATGTCCATTTGTCTGTCCAGCAGTCTCACTCCTTTGCAGCTTAGAAAGTGCTAGGGAGCTAAGGTTCTAAGGCAGTTCACTTAGGTCAGGCAGATAGAGACACCTTCAAGCTAACTTAAAACAAACCCAAACAATGAAAGATAACATGTTTTTTGGCACAAACGTGAAGAAGCAAGAATCCTGGTGCCCCATCGGTAAGAGTGGAGCGTGAAGGCAGTTACCCTGGAAACCAGTATCCAGGTTAAAAATGGAACTTCTCTGTGGCTGGCCTTCTCATTTCTGCATCTCCTTCTGCTGTCCCAGAGGGAACAGAGCTGAGACCCCCAGGTGGTCCCTGCACTTCAGATTTGTGGTTATACCATTTAAACCAGCCCAAGTGTTTACCAATAGGCAGAGATGTGTGGTATATGGGCACAGGGTACAGGTAGCAGAAGGGGAAGGATATCTGGTTATTTTCTCTTTTTATTTTTATTTTATTTTGTATTTATTTTGTTCATGGGGTTTGAACTCAGGGCCTGGGTGCTGTCCCTGAGCTCTGTTTTGCTCCAGGTTAGCACACCACCACTTTGAGCCACAGTACCACTTCCTGTTTTCTGGTGGTTAACTGGAGATGAGTGTCAAGTACTTTCCTTCCTAGGGTGGCTTTGAACTGTGGTCTTCAGATCTCAGCCTCCTGAGTAGCTGGGATTGCAGGCGTGAGCCACCGAGTATCCTGTGCTGTCTGAAATAAAGCCATCCACAGAATGTGCCTTGATTCCCATTGTCCTTACCTTGCTTATTTGAACAATGGGCTATTTCTTGCCCCTCTAGGTTTACTGGCTAAGTAGTGGTCATACTGTATTCCCTGGATCTCTGGGGTTCCTTGAAGGGGTCCCCACAAGAGTCCCCTTGGGGGAAGGGTACTCTCACCATTCTTCCTATGGAGAACTTTTAGTCTAGGTTTTGGAAGAGGGACTCTTGGACTCCAGGACAGACAGCCTTTCTCCATGGAGGGTTCATGATTGAGTTTCACCTGAGTGGGTGTGGGCTAGAATTCAGAGCAGCAGGCTGCAACTTCCAGGACTGAAAGAGAACAAAGCCCTTGTGCACTCAGAGCAGGGCCCAACCACACCAGTGGGCCCGGCTCCCTTGGCCACAGACGCCCTGATTGGAGTTTTTGATGAGGCAGACAGAGCCATGGCTGGCTGCCAGGAAATTCTGGACATCAAATTGCTTTTGCTAAGCCAGCCTGGCGGTGTGGTAAAGAGCTAAGGAGTCCCAGGAGGGCGCTGGGAAAGGAGCGGTTGTGTCTACCCCGACGGGGGCCTTTTTGGAGTAGGAAGTGGGGTGTAAAGGAAGTTATCGGGGCTGAAATCGACTCAGCAAGACACCTTTTTAGACCAAAGTCTGAGGAAAATGAAGAGAACCAGTTGGGCTGCTTTATGCTTGGCATCTCCTAAGTGTGCATAGTGGGCAACCCAATGTCGGGCAGACAGACACCTCAGAACAAACTAGACCTTCAGTCCTCCAAGGTGACCCCTGAAAGAACTGAACCCTCTTTCAAGAGGTGTGAAGCTCAAGTTCAAGCCGACCTCTGACAGACAACTTCTTAATGCGGCAAATGAAATGATACCTACTTTTGAATCACAGATTATGTATTCAGCTGGGAGAACAGAGACACCCCCCCCGCCCCCGCTGCTACTTCTTGGACACTTCTTCCATGTTCTGGCCATCAGCAGGGAGCAGCCAGAGACTGGGCGCTCCTGGGCCTCTGTTCCCAGCCCTACATTTTAAGGAGCTTTGTGTGGAAACTTCATCCAGTGCCCTCTTCCTAGGTAATTTAAGGAGAACAATGTCGCAGGTCAAAGGAAGCCTGAAGGAATTACCGTTCAGCCAGACTTGTAATTTTGCTGTTCTCAGTGACGTTGAGACTGATTTCTAAGGAAAGGGTACTCTCTGACAACTAGCAGACAACTGAACCTACCAGAACATTCCTTCTAGTAAGTTCTTAAAATATAGCATATTCCGATGACTGTCAATGCTCCAACAATCTTTGCTATTGCTTTTTTCCCACCTCTTCCTGGCTCTTGGAAATACACTCATAGCCTCTCTTGGCCTTCCCTTCCCTTCCCTTCCCTTCCTTTCCTTCCATCCTTCCTTCTCTCCCTCCTTCTTTCTCTCCCTCCTTCCTTCTCTCCCTCCCTTCTTCTCTCTCTCCCTCCCATCCTTCCTTCCTTCCTTTCTCCCCACCACCAGCCTGTTAGTGTTGGGACTTGAACTCAGGGCTTGGACACTCTCCCTTAGCTTTGTTCACTCAAGGCTGGTGTTCTACCACTTGAGCCACGCCTCTACTTCTACCTTTTTGCCAGTGAGTTGGAGATAAAAATGTGACTTTGAGTCAGGTGCTGGTGGCTCACACCTGTAATCTTAGCTACTCAGGAGGCTGAGATCTGAGGATCACAGTTCAAAGTCAGCTTGACCAGGAAGTCCTTGAGACTCTTATCTCCAATCAACCACCAAAAAAACTGGAAGTGGAGCTGTGGCTCAAAGTGGTAGAGTACTATCCTTGAGCACAAAAACTCAGGAATAGTGCCTAGGTCCTGAAATCAAGTCCCATGACTGACAATAAATTCGGGCTTTGAATTTTGATCTTCAGATCTCAGCCTCCTGAGTGGCAAGGATTACAGGCATGAGCCAAAGTGCCCAGCTAGGGGTTGAGAAGGGGGTCTTGTGAACTTTTCTGTTGAGATTGGCCTTGAATTCTGATCCTCTCGACCTCAGCCTCCCAATGTAGCCACTGTGCCTGGCTACAAATTCTCTGTCTTAATTTTTACAGCTACTGTTTCAAACTCCTCATATCCTTCCCTTCTGCTCTGATTGTATTCTCGCCCCTCTTAGTCACAGGTGAGCTCAAATCCTGCTTTACCAAGAAAAATAAACTCATTTGGCTTAAGCTGTGTCTTTTGTAGTTCAGAAATCTCTGTTTCCATTTCCATTCCTCCTCATTGTTTGGTGCTGGTCATCAAGAGTCCAGACTTTGCTTTGTTCCGAAGTTGCCCCCATCCCTCTCACTTCCTCCGGCTTCTGGCTTTATAATCCTGCACTTTCTTCCTTGTGTTTTCATCCTGTCATCTTAATCAACTCCTTCATACTCATTTACAAAGACCATGGCTGTCCAGATGTAGGTCAAGCTTCCATCCAGTCTGCTGTCTTGTTGAGCAGTCATTCTGTCTCCCTCTCATCAAGATGGCTTGATGCTCCAGCAAAGGTCCACTTTTACTGAGGGAGACAGAGAGACAGAGACAGAGACAGAGAAAAAAAAAACTAATCAGCTATGTAAGAGATGTTTATTTCTTTGGCTCCTTTTCCTATGGAAATGTATATAGGGTTAAATTGGAGATGACATTTAGCAGAGTTCTGGGGGAAATGATTTTCTTATGAGAGCTGAGAAGGCTCTGGGAACATGGATGATGGATCCCTGATGAAGCAGTCTGGCACCCAGACCTGGCCTGGCCATGCCATGGTGGGAAGGCCCTGTCGCCTGCAGCCCAGGACCTGGGGATACTGGGTCTACCTGCTGTGAACCCTCCTCCCTTTGCATTTCTCTAAGTATGAATGTTTCAGGTTGGGGAGGTGGTATAAACTATTCATGCGCCAGAGTCTCCCTAGCTTCCCCACCTTGCTAGATGAAATCCCACCTTGCCTCTGAAGTCCCCACCTCCCATTGTGACACCCAGTGTACCCCAAAGCCGGGCCAGGCTGCCTCATCTCACTCAGTGTGTGTCCTTTCCTGTCTTTCTCCCTCCCCACACTTGCGTGTTCTGTATCCATCCTGGACAGGCCCCACAACCCTGCCAGGATGAGATGTAAAATCCTATTCTTCCTCAAAGCTGATGCTCAATACTTTCTGCCATGAGAAATTCAAGTCAGCTTCCCAGGCTGAATGAATACTTGTCTCATCCTTGCTGGGACAAAATATAGAATATGTCTATAGTCTGGAAGTAAACAGTGTTCTTAACATGCACATGTTTGGGAAGTATCTCTGGACTGTTTCTGTGTTCCAGGCATAGCGCTAAGGGCCTGACCAGGGTCCATTATGTAGGAACTGCTTTCACTGAAGTGCAGAAGTAGTGATACAGTGATACAGGGTGATACACTCTATACTGGAGGGACTTAAAGCAGGGGGTTACTTATGAGCCCTCTCCCTTTTCCCAGCTGAGCATCTTTATCTTTATGGCATTCCACCTCCTATGAGCTGTGCAGGGATCTAACTCCAGCTCTAGCTCTACCCTGGCCTGCAAACCTTTGGAGGCAAAATTCCCACCAGTTACCCGCCTGGGTGTCCCTAGCCCTGGCTCATAGAAAGAATAGGGAGGCTCTGTTGGCCTAGGTACATATGCTGCTTGAGCTCGGTCCTAAATCATAGCACAGTGAGGCTTTGAAGCAAAAAGCTGTGGTTGACACTCCTTCACAGAGAACAATCCAGCAGTAAGAAAATCCTCAGCAGAGTGTTAGCAGGGGCACGTGATTGCCTGGACACCTTGGGCTTTTGTGGTTGAGAACAGAATGCTTTGAGTGCTGGAAAAGCCTTGGTCTTAACACTAACCTAACTAACCTCAGCTCTGTTCATCATAAAACCTAAAACTCTTGACATCACTCCTCTTCCCAGTCTGGGCAGCAAGGTGTTTTAAGACTAAATCACAGCCTAGGGGTCCATAGCACTGTAAGGTAGGAGAAGAAGTGAATTTGGAAGCCCCTTTAAGCTTGATTTTGTTCTCTCTTACCCAGGGACAAGACTCAACTTTCAGATTTTTTGAAGTAGCCCAAAGAAAGGCAAAACTGAAAGACGATAGTCAAAAGCAAATCAAATCAAAGCAAAGCAGACTTTCATTTGTGTGTGTGTGTGTGTGTGTGTGAGAGAGAGAGAGAGAGAGAGAGAGTGAATGAACATGTGTTTATTTCATCAGCTTTCATTACTCTCTTTATGCAGCATTCCTTGGCAAAGAAGAGAAGGAGAGCTTCAAGAAGTGGAAGATTGCAAAAGGGGATTTTAAGAGAGCTTCTCTTTCCTCTGAAAGCTATAAGAGTTTCAATTGATTTCATTTTCCTTCTGATGTTACCAAGTTCGGTCCACCTACAGCTCTCACTGGGATGCCAGGTAGAATTACATGTCATTCTTATACTGAGTGACCTTCCATTGACACTGGGTCTTTCATGAACCCATGTTCCTCAGGTTCTATGTTTGCCTTCATGCAGGATCGGTGTATTCTGTTTTCCTCCAGGTTTTGTATTACTGTGGCATTTAATTTTGTGAGTTTACGCACTAGCATCTCAACTGTTATTAAATGAAGTGTTGAGGCATGAGGCTCTAGAGAGAGCTAAGCTACTCTCTAGAGCATCAGCCCCCTGGCTTCCTGATTTGATAGTTGTGGTTAGCAGGGTCTTGGTACATTGTGGGACTTGTGTGTCATGACAGTGGTAGTTAGGAGGATGGGTTCTTAGTCATCGAAGTGAAGGTATGTCTGCATCAGTCACTTCCCTCATCATCATTTATTGA
The DNA here is from genome assembly GCF_000151885.1 of Dipodomys ordii. Classification (NCBI taxonomy): domain Eukaryota; kingdom Metazoa; phylum Chordata; class Mammalia; order Rodentia; family Heteromyidae; genus Dipodomys; species Dipodomys ordii. Next base: position 2,012,188 of record NW_012267421.1, read on the forward strand.
GGCTCACTTGTCTGCAAGTGGCAGTGGCTTTGGCCTCTCGTCTGAGCAATGTTTGGTGTCCAGCTGTGAGGATTTCTATGGTCTTGCTCGGCTTCTCCCTTATGTTCTGTTCTCCCTTCTCCCTTTTCCCTTCTGAACTTCAGTATCAGGGGTAGGATGGAACTTAAGATCTCTTAAGAACTTAGAATCGGTGGTCATAGAATTGGTGCTGTGTCTCCTCTGTCTACATGCCAATGGCCACAGGAAGTGACATGCTGGGCTCAGCCAGGGTGCAGTGTGGTGACTCCATGAAGCTGGAACCATGCTTGCTCTCTTCTCCCAGGGGAAAGGTAGGTCATGAAGGACAAGTGCACAAGATTTGGAAGATGGAACTGGAGCTGTGGTCACAGCAGGGACTGCTGTAATGTCAGCTTCTCCAGTCATGGGACTGGGGAGGTGGCATGGCAGGGGGGCGTGTATTGTTCCATGGACAGAGACCTGTAATAACTCTTGTGCAGATCTCCATGCCTGGCTGGCCTGAGGCTGCCTTAGAACCCATCGTCCTCTTGATCTCACAGAGCTAGAATGACAGGTAGCACTCAGCTATTAGTTGAGATGGGGAATCTCAAGAAACTTTCTGCCTGGGCTGGCCTCATTTCTGAATACTTTTCCATAAAAGTTAAGGCAAAGGGGGTACAGCTATCTTTCGGTGATCCAGCCAATTTAACAATCTTCCCAGTGGTGTATGGAGATTTCTCTCTGTTATACAAGCCATTTTAAGAGATCTGAGCAGCTGCTCAAAATGAATTGTCATTACTGATAGTTCATTTATTAAGGGGGCTTTAAAACATAGGGTCTCCTTTCTATCAAAGCACTCTAATGCTCTTCTGACAGAACTACACATAATAAATAAATAAATTCCTAAGATCCAAATCCTGCTCCAGCTACTTCACAGGGTTTTTAGTAGAGCAAGAGGGTAGGATAATTAAACAAGCCCAGTCTCTTTGCAATTCTATTTTACAGGATCTAATCTTCAGGATAAATAATTTCTTCATTCATTTGCCACCCACTGCCCTGGATTCCCATCTCTGACCAGTCCAAGCTGTGGGCTTAAGTAACACTTTAGATGTGAATTTCCTAAGAAGCTTTTTGTGCTGTTATTTTTTCTTCAAACACTTTTGGCTTGCCTGGCCTGGGACACTGGCTTTGGTGCCTTGAGGGAGATAAGATAAGACGCTTCAGTGTTATCCTGACTGAACTAAAGAAAACCTCTTACCCATGCACCATCTGATTTGCTTCGTGTCATTTTGATCATTCCTTCTGACGATTCCAATCTAATTTTTCTTTCCAAAGAAAAGAAGGGGGTATAGATTTCAAGGTTTAAATTTGTTAGGATTTCGAATATCTGATTAAAAAGGTGAAATTTAATCTTAAATCAAGGTTTGGGGCTATGAGCAAGGATTTCAGGCTTCTTGTTCATAGAAGACTCTTGTGCCCAATATTTATTATGGTAATGCTTTGTTATTATAAACCTCCTATGAATAATATTTTGGGGGAGCACCACACAACAAGGCACACATTATAACCCCCACCGGGGGGAGGGAGTGTTCCCGGGCCTGAGAAGCACAATTATCTCATGGTTATGCATGCCTGTGAAATGTGTCATTACTTTTGTTTTTTACAGCTCCTAGGATATTTTCATTGTAGGTGAAGCATCAGACACATTTTTATTCAAAGGAAGAGAAACAAAACGAAGGCTGTGTCTGCTGTGTGCTCTGAACAGCACCCTGGTGGCCCCCGGGGCCTGCAAGGGGGTGGCGCGACCACGAGCCTGCAGGGGGGGTGGGGGGGAAGGGGACCACATTTATCCCGCGTCTCACGGGCGCCAGGACATCCTGTGCTCCCGTCTTCTGATCTGCACCACACAAAAGGAGTTCTTATGAGGGAATAAGGATCCGTCCGTCTGAACAAGGTTTGCTTATGTCCCTCCCCACACTTGAGAGACACTCTGACACTGATGACTGGCAATTATTTAACAGGCTGTCCAGGGAGAGCGCTATTTCAGAAATGAGACTCATCCGCATTGTGGGCAGGGTTTGGGGGAAGCGAGGTTGAGGTCAGACTTGGGTTTTGACAGCTTCCCTCTGAACAAGACAACCCAGGGAGACAAGGAGGCTGGCTGCCCTGGCAAGAGGGCAGAGCAACAGCGGTGGGGGGGGAGGGGACATGGGTTCCACATCCACAAGGACAAATGATGCTGGGACAATGGGGACAGGATTTGGGAGAGCAACCCAGGGATGAGGGACATATCAAAGGGCGCTGAGTGATTCTGAATGTGAGACCTGGGCTATATTCTAGCATTTTCCCTGGTCATTTCTATCCTGAAGGGGACTGAAGAAAATGATCAGGGCAGCCTGAGATGAAGATTACAGCTGGGCTTGCTAAATACTCTTCAACTTGACCTGGGATGTTTGGAAAAGCTGTGGGTGGGAAGTAGAACCAGACACCAGCTCCTGTGCATACTCCATCCTGGCTGTGTTCACCTGGACCAGCTCTGCATGTATAGTGGCTTCACCTGTGGAGTCAGAGAGAGTGTCACGCATGTGGTGATCCACCTGTGCATGTCTCTTGGTGTGTTGGCCAGGTCTGATGCAGTTGATCTGGGCAGCCTGGCAGGCAGCCTGAAACTTAGACCAAGTATGAGTTTGTGTCACAAATAGAGCAGGACCATCCTGCTGACTGGGCTGTGTGGGAAAGCAAACTGTTCTGCATGTCCTTCCAGAAGAAATGCGCAGCATGGTTTGTGGTCTTAGATGACCTCACAGATATAAAACACACTGTAAAACTTGGAGGCTGTCTTCCATTTAGTTGCTATTATCCTGGCCACAGATTCTGTTCTGTTCACTCATGACACTTATTCGGGATACTGGGATAGATGTTCCTTCCTGTAAAATGGGTCTGTGCCCTTTGCCTCATACAGATGCTCTGTCATTGTGATTTGCTGTAGTACTTTATACAGAGTTGCAGCAGAATTCCTGCTTGCTTGCTTGTTGGATCCCACAGCTTCTCCAGTGCCCAAAGTGGTCCAGAGGCCTCTGACAATCAAATTCCAGGTCCCCTGCGTACCTTTGATGACTCCCTTCCTGTGTGATACCACGAATGGTGTGTATTCATTTACCCCCAAAATCCAGCATCTGAAAACAACAGCCACAAAACCACAACCACTTGGTATATTGCAGATCCTTTGGAGCAGGAGTAGCTTCATTTGACTTGTCTACCTGGTGATCATCACAAGGCTAGAGTAATGGTCTCAATTCAAGGGGGGACCACTTTTCAGTTGTGCTGGGGGGGGCTATTGTTTGAATTCAGCTCCTTGTTTTTTGATGTCAATGTCTTCCCCTGTGGACCTCTTCAGAAAGCAGCTGACAGCATGGCCCCTGCATTCTACCAGAGCAAGCCACGCAAGAGGCCCGTGTAAGACACCCAGGACTCTTGTCTCTCTTCTTGCCTGCAAATCCTCCCTGTCCTTGTTGTATTCAGTGGAGCCTAGTTCTATGTTGATATCTTTCTCCTCCCTGGAGATAGTTCAATAAAATCTCCCTCCGGAAATAACAAAATGCTTAAATAAGGATACAGGTTGACCCATTGTAACAATGAGATGAACAAGACACTCTGTTGTAAACGAACTTTACAACTTTGTGGGGGAGGGGAGCGTGGACTTGAGGAAGTGGGGAGGGAAGGGATGGCAGGGGAAAAACAAAGGAGGAGGTAACAATGCTCGATAGGAAATGTACCCATTACCTTACTCATGCAACGTAACCCCTCTGTACAGTATTTTTACAATTAAAAGAAAAAGATAAAAACCTCCCTCTGCTGCTTCCATTTCTGTTTGTCTGTATTTAATAGGAATGCCACTCAGCAGGTAGGAAAATAGCATTCCAACACGTTTGCAATATTCTGTTTGCCAGAAGCCAGGCACTAAGACCTGTCTGTGCTCACAGAGAGGGGATTGCATGGGCGTGTTGCCAGCAGGCTGTGTTCTACAGACCCTGTAACCAGTAGTCTCAGCATTGTCTCCCAGCACCACCATCAGCACCACCATCCTCAAATCACTGTGTCACTACCAGGGTCCTCACTCAGCCCCAATACAGTCCAGGCTTTGATTTCGAGGCCCGGGCCTCCCAGAACACAGTCTTTTTAGACGTTCACCATCCAGTCTCCCCTCTGCTCCTTCTTCCGGGTGATGTTCTGAGACAGAACTTCTGGCTCCCGTGGCGCGGGAGAAAAGCTGGGGGCTTTCGCTAAACTGGCAAAGCATCTCGGCAGTCACACGGACCTGCCTGAGCTCAGGAGACCCACGGCCTCATAATCAATGCAGACTTTCTGAGTAACAAGCACGCCTTGTTCCCAAATGGAAAGAACAGATGTTCCTTCTCTCCTTGTACTTAATTGTCCTATCGTCTCAATCCGTATTGCTGGGGTCTAGAAAATGACACCTGAACATATGGCGATTTAGCATGCTGAGTACTTTGAAGTGAAAGAGCTCAGAAGAAAGGGATGGGCACTGGTGGCTCAAGCCTGTAATCCTAGCTGCTAGTCAGGAAGCTGAGACCTTAGGCTTGAGATTCAAAGCCAGTCCAGGCAGGAAAGCCTATGATGCTCTTATCTCCAAGGAACTACCATAAAGTCAGAAGTGGATGGAGCTGTGATTCACGTGGTAGAGTGCTAGACTTGGGCACCAAAGTTCAGGAACCAGCTCCCAGGCCCTTCGCTTAAACCCCAGGACTGGCAAAAAGAAAAGAAAAAAAAAAAGAGGTTTGGAAGTAGGTCAGTAGCAAGTTCCATCTCTTCATTCACACAGACCAGACCTCCTCTTCTGTAGTATGAGTTATAGAAACTAGACCCCTCCTCCCCAACACCAGCCATAAATCCTAGATATACTACACTAATCTTCCCATACCTTTCTGTATAGGAGCTCGTATAAAGAAATTCTTTCTGGTGCAGGGTGATATATAAGGATCTAGCTTTAGTTTTCTACAAGTAGTTAACCAATTTTGCCAGCACCATTTACTGAAGAGGCTGTCTTTCTTCCATTCTATTTTTTTTTTTTTGGTCTATCGTGGGGCTTGAACTCTGGGCCTGGGCACATCCCTCAGCTCTTCAGCTCAAGGTGAGCGCTCTACCACTTGAGCTACAGCGCCACTTCCGGTTTCTGGTGGTTTATTGGAGATAGGAGTCTCACGGTCTCTCCTGCCCGGGCTGGCTTTGAACCGAGATCCTCAGATTTCAGCCTCCTGAGTAGCTAGGATTACAGGCGTGAGCCACCAGCGCCCTGCTCCATTCTATTTTTTTAGCTCCCTTATTGAAAATTAGATGGCTATAGATCTGATGCCCCTCAGTAGATGAATGGATCAAAAAAATGTGGTATATATACACAATGGAATTCTATGCCTCCATCAGAAAGAATGACATTGCCCCATTTGTTAGGAAATGGAAAGACTTTGAAAAAATTGTATTAAGTGAAGTAAGCTTTCCCTTATTTGCAATAACTAGTATATGTCTGAGTCAAGCAGAAAAGGTCAGTTAAGTTGATGTTAGAGAAATGAACCCTAAGATATGTATTCAAATGTTTTTTTTCTTTCATGCGATTGTTTCTAACACATTTATAAGATGATTTCTTTGTTGCTTTGTATGTCCTCCCTCACGGTATAACCCCTGCTTTCACTGTATTTGATGTCGGTATAATTCGTGGAGGGGAAGAGAAAAAACAAATCGTTTAAATAGGGATACAGGTGGACCCATTGCAACAATGAGACGTACAAGTCATTATGTCGAAAATGAACTTTACAACTTTGGTGGGGAGGGAAAGGAGGGTTGGGTAGGGGGTTGGGGGGAGGATGGGATGGGAAGGGGAAACAAAGAAGGAGGCTACAATGCTTGATAAGAAATGTACTCATTATCTTGCCCATGTAATTGCAACCCCTCTGTACAGTATTTTCACAATAAAAAAAAAAAAGAAATTCTTTCAACCGCCCTGTCACAAAACCTGCCTCCTGGATGGGGTCTGTCCTCTACCCGCGATTTAGGTGTGCTGCACAGAGAGGCCAGGAGGAGTCTGGAGGCCTTCCTCCGTTTCCTCCTCAATGACCACCATCAGAGCAGATCATCCTGTGGTCCAAACACATTTCTGCACAGCTGCCCATGTTTCACTGAACATAATCATAAGAGCCATCTTCCCTGGGTCTTCATTTTGGAAGCCTTTTCCATCATGTAGCGATGTTTGGTTAGATCAGTGTATGAAGCTGGCTGTGACCCTGACAGTGAGAGATGGAGGCTGCCTTTCCTCCCCCTGCAGTGTCTCCTTCCCCTAGGAGAGGTTGCCCATGGCCATGCAGAGGCCAAGGCCTTCTCATCAAAGACTCTAAATGAATCCCACTTAGCTTCAGAACCTGGAGGCAACCCTTGTTTCCACTGCATGTAAGCAGTCCTTTGCGACCAAGCTGGGCGCTTCCCTTTGGGGCTTGCTAAATCGTGGAAAATAAATATGAAAAAGCTTTCAAGATGCCTCCTCTGGGAAGTGGGGTGAGCACAATTGGCCTTTTGTTTACCTGCATGTAATTGGATCGTTATCTAGGTGCTCCATTTGGATGAAGCCTTGAAAATGTCTTAGCCTGTTGATGTAGTTAATCTAGGAAACCTGCTCAGCCTCCAAACCCATTTTTTTTCCAAAGCCAAGTGCAAAGTGGTCTTTCCCCCTTGCCTATACTGCCTTTCATTATAGATTTGCGTAAACATAGCTGAGCAGGGAGTAGATAGATGACTTTTGGTGCCAGCCAATGATGGCAATTAGCACCTGGACATGGGTGGAGGGCGTTTGCCATATATAGAATCTGCAGAGAGGGGAGTCTTGGGGGTGTCAGCTAACCTCAAGCTAGAAGAAGGCAGGACTTCCCTCTCCAACTCCAGGTTCAGGAACAGAGATGGCAGGGCTAAACGCAGAGGAGGGTTTGACAACGGAAGCTGTCTCCCTCCCCAGCAGCTGCCAGAACAAGGTTCCAGGTTTGACGCCTCTCCTCCTGCTGTCCTGCTGCCCGCCCACCCTGCCTGTGTGGGCCCAAGGGGGAGCCTGGAGGCCCTGACCCACACCCTCTGCCTTTGGAGGTATGACGATGATGGATTGGTTTGAAACAAATCCATCCGATTCCCAAACTGAAAGGTTCCTTTTTACATTGGGGAACGACTTGAAGCCACGGGGGGAAAGCATGTGCCAATGATGCATAAACTCCTTTACCACAAGGTATAAAGGAAGCCATAATTCGGGGGGCTTACGTTTGATTGGATTCATCTGTTTCCATTTTGTAAATAGAGAGGAGGCAGAGTCCACGTGTGGACAGTTGATGGAAAGCAGCTTCTATTCCTGGGCAGAGGAAGGGGTGGCCCCATCCCATCAATGCCTCAGAGCCAGGCTCTGGGCATGCAGAGAATCACAAGAGACGCCCAGGCTGAAAGGGAGGTCTGCCCTGTACAGCCCTGCCAGACTCTTCTAGAACCGTAGATGTAGAAGAAAAGGGACTGGTTTTGTCCATCACCCAGCCAGAAACAACAGACTTGGACCAGGGAAGACTGTGTGTCTAGGATGCAGCTTGCATCCTACAAGGATTTACACAGATGCCCTGGCTGGCTAGAACTGACAAGTTAGATCGGCTCTGAACGGAACCTCCCTGCCTGTTGTTGCTAATTAAGTGAAGGACAAGACTCACTGTTAAAACTGGCTTTCCTGCTTGGGAGCTCGACCTCACAGGATCCCGAAACCTCAGCCTGCCTCTTAGAAATGTGCATGTGGTACAAGGAGACCGAGTAGGGAGGATGAAGGCCTTTCACCGCCACTGGCTCCTTCCTGGGCGCTGTGGGTGAATTGCCATCCCCATCCACCCACACGAGGTTGGATGACAGACGTGTGGGTTTCATATATACATAGCTTTTCTACTCAGTAGGTGACATGACTTTTGTCCCCTCAGTCCTTTTCTGTAGAACAGGCATGCTGGTCATGGGGCTGTTAGGATAAGAGTAGTATTTGAGAATGAAGCAGCATAAGAAGAGAAGAGAAGAGAAAAGAGAAGTGAATCTCTGGGTTTTCCCTTGCGACTCTGGGCCTCACATTTCCTAAGAAAGCCTCTGTGACTCCCAACTCCTTAACTAAACTTCCCATCAGGGACAGAGCCATACAGCAGGGAACAGCCAAGCCGAGGCTGCAGATGCACATTTCTACATCTTTCTGTGCTTCCCCTGGGGGCCACTTTGTGGCCATTGTCTACTTTGTAGTTGGTCCTTGGGTGACTACCTTTGTGCTCTTCTTAGCCTGTTCTTTTTGAAAATGTGAGCTGGAGACATGGCTAAGTGGCAGAGCCACTGAGAAAAAGAAGTTGTTAAAATAAGTAAGGGTCAAAATGTGAAATTGTTAAAATATGAAAGCACTTTTCCCCCAAAAGCAAATGTGTTTCTCTTGGATGGGCACCACTGTTTTCTATTACGTCCACAGTGGGTTATCCAGGAGTGAGGTGTTCAAAGCTCATGCTTTACACATCACATAAGCATGCGTTGGTGTTCAACATCCATGCTTAACATATGACACAGTTGTGTGTTGGTGATACACGCCCTGCTTGTTACTGTTACTGTTAGAAAGAAGCTGAGATGCTCAACTTATGAGAAAAGGTTTGTGTGGATACAGTTTTGAGGCAGAGCTGCTACTTCTAGACCTTTGCTTGGCGTAGCACATTACGGAGAGAGTGTGTCAAAGCAAATCATTCACTTCATGACTGGGATGCAATGAGAGAGGAAGAGAGGGAGGGAAGGAGGGGAAGAGGGAGAAAATGAGGAAGAGAAGGTAGGGAAGGAGGGAGGGAGAGGGAGGGAAGAAGAGAGGAACACAAGGATCCCACAATCCCCTTCAAGGACATGCTCATAACGTCCTAAAGACCTCCCCTTAGGTCCCACTGCTCATCTGCTTTGGTGAACATTCCAGAATCAAACGATAGAAGGCTCTTTTCCTTTCCTTTGCATCTCACGATCTTTACTCCTCTGTAATTTGATTCAGCAAATACTGATTGCCAACTGGATTACATAGAAGCTACTATTTAATTTTTCCCACTGCTTTATCACCATGCTGGTTTGCTCATATAAAACAGCCATCCCACAATTACCCAGATAAGGATCAGAAGTGGGAAGTGCTAGAAGGTTCTCTGTGACTTGAGAACTATCTCCCGTCCCTTTTTCCTCTAGTTCTCATAACTTTCCCTGGGGCCTATGAAGATTGTGATTCTTCTCCTTACGCCTCCCTCAGAGCTGGGCTTGCAGGCATGTGTGACTGTGCCTGAGCCAGGCTCATTTTCCCTCTTGCTCTCATTGTCCTTGAGGTGGATACACACTTTACTCAGGAATCAATTCCCAGTTTTTCCAGTATATATTTTACTTTACTGTAAATGAAAATAAAATAAAATCGGGAGCTGCTGCAGCTTCTCAGTACAAGTCTTTCTTGACATCCTAAAATAAACCGGGTTACAAATTGTCTGCCTTTCCGCAGTGCAAATCGTCTCTAATAACTGTCAAGATCTGCACTCAGGTGGCCCTGCTTCGCATGCCTCCAGAGTCTTATTACTGCACTTTTGTTTCGGATTTCTGCCACGGCCGCACATGTGACACATTTTTCCTGTTATGTGTTTCAAGCACCAGTGTCTCTCAGGCTTTCCTCTAGATCTGAGACACGGCTCTGTTCTGCTTTTAGGATTCTTGGCTGTTGGGGCTTTGGGGCCCTGGGTGGTGGTGGGGGGGGGGCGGTGGCGGGAGATAACATTTGGCCATTCCAATGTAGTTTTCCTCCCAGGGCAACTTCTGTGTGTGGTTCTCCCTTCCACGATGTCTGTGTCATGAGCAGAAGCACTCTGACTCAGCAGGAAGGTCCTTGACATTTTTGAGGTTTAGTCCTCTGGGTGTCTTCAGGGTGCTCTGTCTCCTCTGGGATGGGTAATGAAGGCAGCACACAGGGGAATTTGGTTCTTGTAGACAAGGCTCTGACTGTCAGTGCTGGTGGGGCCTCAGCCAGAGTCCATGGTGCTAGGACAATGTTTGCTTTTGAAGACTAGGAGTCAGCTCACTCCAACACTCCCTGGAAGCATCTGACCTAATCTTACCCCATGTAAGCAATTTTAATTCATGGAGATCCTGTGTAATGAGATTGGTGATTTACATTGTTGTCATTCTTGAGCGTTATTATGCTTTCAAAGAAAAGGATGAGACCTGCAGAGACATTCCCCTTGTAAATGCCTCCTTTGAAGGCCACTGCTCACCTTGGAAAGGGGCGAAATGAGACCAGAGAGAACCTTCTGTAGGAGAGCCAGGGTGTCTCCAAAGAGCCAACTCCAGGAAGAATGCTGTCTATTGTGCTTGCCTGGCCTTTCCCTATCTATCTTTCTATAGCCCTTGTGCTGAGCCCACAGAGCAAAGCTTGATCCGTGAGCCTTTGTGGGGGAACTTTCTTTCAGTCAGGTGTGGCTTTATCCAGTGTGATTGTCCAAAGCACTGTCCTTCTGGATCCAGAAAAGGGGTTTCAGCCATCCTAGAGATGGAGAGATGGAGCAGGTACTATACCACATGAAGAAAGCAAGGGGGAAAAGGAGATTGACAAGCTAGGTAGCTTATTTGAAGAATTAGTGGAAAAGTAGGGCAAGAAATGGAAAGATACCCGTTCTAACGTCACTTCTGTGCAATCCTCAAAAGCCTGAGTGCTGAGGGGTCCCTGTGGCTCATGGCTGAAATTCTAGCTATTCAGGAGGCTGAGATCTGAGGATCGTGGTTCAAAGTCATTCTGGACTGAAAAGTCCCTGAGAGACTTATCTCCAATTAATCACACACACACACAGAGGCTGGACGTGGAGCTGTGGGTCATGTGGTAGAGTGCCAACCTTGAAGGAAAAGGCTAAACAAGAGCTGCCAGGCCCTGAGTTCAAGCCCAGTACTGGCACCAAAAACTGAATGAAAGGCATGATGCCCCCTGTCTCCATCTTCTGGTCCTCATCATAGTCTCTGGTACACGAAGTTTTGGGTTCCCCAGCCCAGCAGCTCTCCTGACCCCAACACTAGTCCTGTAACTACCATCTCCACCTGCTGTTTGTGCTTTGTTATCATCAGATTTGTCTTTCCCCTTGTCAGGTCCCACCAAAGGACTCAGTGGTGCTAGTAAAGGAACTGGGTCTCCTTTACCCAGGAAGTATCGCAAGACTCAGGAAGTCAGCACTGAACATGAGGGAATGAACCAGTGTGTGAAGAATTGCCTCATGTGCTTGAGTGTGGTGTGGCTGGTGTGCACAGGTGTGGTGTGGCTCTTATGCATGGGCAGGTGTACGTCATACACAGGTGTGGTATGGCTCTAATGCATGGGCAGGTGTGGCTGGTGCACAGGTGTGGTGTGCCTCATGTTCACAGATGTGATATGGCTGGTGTACACAGGTGTGGTGTGGCTGGTATGCACGGGTATGGTATGGCTCTGGTGCAGTGTAGTTTGTGTGCATAAGTGTGGTGTGGCTGGTGTGCATGGATGTGGTGTGGCTGGTGTGCACAGGTGTGGTATGGCTGTGTGCACGTGTTTGGTGTGGCTGGTGTACACGGGTGTGGTGTGGCTCTTGTGTGGTATGGCTGGTGTGCATGGGTATGGTATGGCTGATATATACAAATAGGGTGTGGTGTACACAGGTATGGCGTGGTTGTGTGCATGTGTGTGCTATGGCTTTGGTGTACTGTGGCTCTAGTGTGATGTGGTTTGTGTGCATGGATCTGGTGTGGCTTGTGTGCTTGGATGTAGTGTGGTATGGCTCTGGTGTGGTGTGGTTGCTGTGCACAGGTATATGGTATAGCTTATGTGCACCAGTATGGTGTGGTTGCTGTGCACGGGTGTGGTGTGGCTTTGGTGTGCTGTGGCCTAGATTTGGTGATGAGGAGGCCACAGGCAGGATCCATATAAGGGCCTGTGGAGGATTCACAGGTGCCTGGGTGCATGCAATCTACACACCACTGCAGCTGTGAACAAGAGGTTTTCCAGCCCTAAGGGTCTGGCCCTAGGCCTGGGGCCAGGATCCTCTCCCCTGGAATACCCCAGAACTGTGCTGTCCATCCCTGCACCTCTCTGGGACAGCACAGGCCACCCTGGCCCCTGTGCCCTGTAGCTGTCACTGCTCCAACCCTGCACTGAGGGGACGTCACCCAGGCCATATGCCGGCTGGGCCTTTTGCAGAAGCCATCTGCACTGAGGTAGCAGGGCTGCCAGCTTGTGCCCCAGGGGAGAACCCCTCCACGCCCCACCCTGCTCCCACGTGCCAGGGTACCTGCCAGCCCCTGCAGGGGGGCGTGCACAGCAGGCTCCCGGCACCAGAGAAGTATGGAAAGATTCTAGGGAGGAAAGTCATTTTCTGGTGGCACAGTGCCCAGGCAGTTAATTCAGCCTGCAGAGAGCTCTTCCTGAACAACTTGTAATTAATCCAGAGAGCTTGCAGCCCAGGAGATTATGAGGACAAATGGTCCAGTAGCTTCCAGAAGGGAGCCACAGCTGCCTGTGTCCATGTGCAAGCATGGGGTCACTCCTCAGACAAGCCAGGGGCAAGACTGCAAGGGCAGGCATTAGTGAATGTGGTGTTGGGCAGAGGAAAAATGCAAAGGCCTGGGGTAAACTGAAGTTAGTGTAGATGCTAATCAGGATAGCAATTAGCTTTTAGTGAGCAACTTTTAGTGTGCCTGTCCCTCACACAAAGCACTTTATTTCCATCTGCTTGAAGGATAAAGTGGTAGGGCTGTGTCACCTTACCCATTTGACACAGAGACATTAAATAACTTGTCCACAGTCACACAGCTAGGGTATGCATAGGTAAGATCTAAACTGAAGCACAGAATTTTCCTGTCAGCTATCTATCTATCTATCTATCTATCTATCTATCTATCTATCTATCTATCTATCTATCTATCTATTTTGTCATGGGGCTTGAACTCAAGGCCTGGGCACCATTCCTGGGCTTTTTTTGCTCAAGGCTAGCACTCTACCACTTTGAACCACAGCTCCACTTCTGGGGTGTTGTTTTTATTATTATTATTATTGTGATTAATTGGAGATAAGCTCATGGACTTTCCTTGCCTGGGTTGGCTTTGAACCATGATCCTCAGATCTCAGCCTCCTGAGTAGCTAGGATTATAGGTATGAGCTACCAGTGCCTGGCTCCAAGTCAGCTTTTTATTAGATCTGAGTTCCCAGTGCTAGCACAGTTCACATGGTCTTGGCCAGGCTTACCATGACCTCTCCCCATGACTGGTCATTGTGTTGGACAAAGCCCTGGACTCGGAATCTGCAGCATATCCCGATAGCTAGCCATCCTCTATGCTTTGGCTTCATGTCCTCATCTGATACAGGAGCCCTGTCCCTGCTTCTGTTTGGGAAGGTTAGGTGTGAGGATGAGCTGAAATACAGTGGAAACATGGACGTGTCATTCACCAAACTGGCTTTGTTCTGTCACCATCTCTGCCTGAGAACCAAGTGAGAACCACTGCAAAACGTGGAGATGTTGAAGAAATCACCACAAAAGGAAAGTCATTCTAAGCATGAAAATGGATGGAAAATGGAGTTTTGTATGTAAACACAAGCTAAAACTTTGTCAGTAGACATGATGTTAAGGAACGAATCAGGACTGAAGGTGAAGCTCAGTAGTCCAGCACTTGCTTAGTGGGAGTGAGGTTTACATTCACACCCCAGCAATTCACAATCATCAATCAATGAATCAATCAGATTAGGCCAGGCACTGGTGGCTCCTGCCTGTACTCCTAGCTATTCAGGAGGTTGAGATAGAAGGATCAAGGTTCAAAACCAACCCAAGCAGGAAAGACTATGAGACTCTTATCCCCAATTAACCACCAGAAGACTGGAAGTGGAGCTGTGGCTCAAATGATAGAGTGCTATCCTTGAGCAAAAGAGCTCAGGGACAGTGCCCAGACCCTGAATTCAAGCCCACAACTGACAAAATAAATTTAAAAAAAAAATCAGACTAAGTATGAAGAGTACTGTGTCAATATCATCAACACAAGTGGTAAGGAGAAAACTATGTTCTGAAACAATGAGAAACAGTGGAAGTTTCTCTTGAGTGGACACTTGATCGTGGGAGCCACTCACCACAGTTGACTATTTAAAATTAAACAACGAAAATCAAATAAAGCTTGAAATTAAGTCTCTGAGTGCTCCTGGCCACATTTTAAGTGCTTTCCAGCTACATGTGGCTAGTGGCCACGGTACTGAGTTGCACAGATGCAGAATGTCACTGTCATTCCCAGCTGGTGAATGCTGAGCTCCTCATCCAAGTCAAAAGCATTGGAGCCTAAAGTTAATTTGAATAAAGGGGTTAAAGGCCAAACATGGGAGGGGGAGGGGAATTGTTCCATATGTAAGTTTAGTCAAAAGCTACAGATGACTGGGTGGGGTGGCATTACATCTATAATCCCAGCCCTCAGGAGGCAGAGACAGGAGACTACATAGCAAGACTTTGTCTCAAAAAAAAAGGCAAAGGCTCGTTTCAACACTAAGGCTAATTGGAAGCTGACCTACATCCAGTGGCTCAGTCCCAAATGGATTGTCTGGGGCCTCAGTGGCACCACTGAGAGCAGCACGTGTCACTAATGTCACTTGCGTTCTTCGGTGTGGATTTGGGGAAGAAATACTCTAGCATGCTAATTATCAGACCACGAGTCAGAATCAGTTATCGGTATGGAATCATTTAGGATACAAGCAGACATTTTAAAGTGATATAACATGGACGGGTTTCGTCTAGGAATTACGTTTGTGTCACTGCTTGTAAGAACATTGCCCCATGAAAATCCTGCTCCAGATGCATGTATCTATTTCACAAGGGCCAGCCTTCTCACATACAGACAGCCAAGGAGCAAAGGATGTCGAGTTTTCTAACTGCAATGCAGATTCCCACTTCTTTATATGGAGCTGTACCTGGGGAATTTGAGTGAAAACCTTCTCAGTCTGTTGAACTTAGGGGGAAAAAATGAGATTTGGGAACAGCTTCTCTGCTGGGCACTGGTAGTTCACACCTGTAATCCTAGCTACTCAGGAGGCTGAGATCTGAGTATGGTGATTCAAAGCCAGCCTGGGCAAAAAAGTCTGTGAGTCTCTTATCTCCAATCAACCACCAAAAAATTGGAAGTGGAGCTGTGGCTCAAGTGATAGAGTATTCATCTTGAGCTGAAGAGTTCAGGGACAGTGCTCAGGCCTAGAGTTCAAGCCCCATGACTGACAAAAACAAAGAAAAAGAAAGAAAAGAAAAGAAATGCTTCTCTGACTCTTAACCCTTTGTTCTCTGCTCGCAGGTTGTAGCAGTGTATAGACTGTTCCCTTTCCCTGGGCAGACTGTAGCTCAGAAGACATTATCTTCTTGTCTGATAGCTGTTATTGTTTTCCTGCCACAGGAGGGGCTTGTCACCAGAAAAAGTCCATTCTGATGGCCAGAGTGGAATCATCCCATAAGTCAGGGCTGGCAGTGCCAGACATGGCACAGGCCAGGGCACAGGTGAGAGGTGAGACCAGAAAGTCTAGGCCATGTTCCTTGTATTCCCCAGCCTCAATCCATCAGTTACTTCCCCACTTGGCAGAAACAAGAGTTCTATTAAACATTTAAAGAAGAGTATAATGCTCGTCTTATTCACATATTAATATGATTTATTTAAAAGCCCTGATCCTGGGGCCTCAGAATGACTTATAATGCTCTGTTTATCTCTTGGACGGCTGACAGTGAGCGTTCAGATTTCTCCCTCAAGCCTGCTCAAGGATCTTTCCTCCCTTTAACTACCCTATACATTACACGGTAATGTGGAAACCTTGATTGCTAACTTAGGCCAATTTAATTAAAAATTAAAGGGAGGGAAAAAAAAAGCCTTCACTTAATGAAAATTCCTATAGATGGCCATCCAAATTTGCCCAAACCCTGAAATCATAATTAGTCACTTAAAAAATAGCATTGATTACTTATAATTGTCACTCAAAGTTCAGTTTCAAAAGTCTTTCCTCAGGTTAAACAGCAAATCAGTTCTGACTGGAATATATGCATCTGTGTCCCTACATTATCAACATTTCATAGGCAGGAACTTTTAGCTTTGATGGGGTTTAGATAGCCACAGGAATTTGGGGAACAATGTTCTCAAGGGACTTGAGGAGATAGCCTCAAATTCTTCACCACCACCCCCAAGCTTTTTTCTTTTTTTGGTCAGTTGTGAGGCTTGAACTCTGGGCCTGGGCGCTGTCCCTTCGCTCTTCAGCTCAGGGCTAGCACTCTACCATTTGATCCACAGTGCCACTTCAGTTTTCTTGTGGTTTATTGGAGATAAGAGTTTCACAGACTTTCCTGCCCAGGCTGTCTTTGAACTGGGATTCTCATATCTCAGCCTCCTGAGTAGCTAGGATTACAGGCGTGAGCCACCAGTGTCAGGCTTCCAACCTTTTTTTTTTTTTCCTATGCACATCTTCTTTTCTTTTCTTTCTTTTTTTTTGTTGGTTGTGAGGCTTGAACTCTGGGCCTGGGCTTTGTCCCTCAGCTCTTCAGCACAAGGCTAGCGCTCTATCACTAGAGCCACAGCGCCATTTCCAGCTTTTTTCTTTTTTGCTTATGTGGTGCTGAGGAATGGAACCCAGGGTCTCATGCATGCAAGGCAAGCGCTCTACCACTGAGCCACCTTCCAAGGCCTATGCACATTTTCTAAATATAGAGACTAATAAAGCTTTGTTTTAGAATGCTTTTCTGTATTTGCACTTTGCCCTTCACTTTTCCAGGTAGAGTGTGGTAACTATTTGTTGATCTTAGCTACCAAGTCTACATGCTTACCCCAAATCACATCACTTTGCAAATCGTATCAGCTGCAGAATTCATACTCTTGGGTGCATCTTCCAGGGTATCTCCAGCTGGATCCCACAGGCACTTCCAATTCAATCTGTCCAAACTCCAGCTCCTCTCTTCCTGCCTGGAATCCCTGCATCCTTTCAGGGTAATCCTGCCTTGGCACTTGGCTTGAGCTTTTACCTCCTTCCTTAAGCCAGGGTCAGCCTTGAAGTGGTCGTGAAAGTTTTCCCAGTCATCAATTCCCACATTCGAGCATCTTCCTCTGAAATTGGCTTAAAGCTCAGACTCCCCGCAGGGCCTGAGGCAGGGTCCCCACTACACTTCCTCCATGTCGCCATTGCAGTCCAGGAAAACAAGAACCCTCATGATGCTCCTCCCTGGGGCTCTTACCTATAGAACAAACACGGCGAACTCTGTTGTCTGCACAAAGGCCAAACTCCCAGTGAGGCAAACATCTTCCCAGATGGCCCGTGGCCTCTTAACCTGATGCTACAGCCAACCTGGATTACAAATAAAAGATGATTTCAGGTTTCCTGCCTTTACTCACATGCTTGTTTCCCAGAAATAGTCGATAAATATAAGCACCTTTTCATCCCTGAGGACTAAACTTGTGGGCCACTTCTGATAGAGATCATTTGATAACTTCACGAAGTTGGTAGGTTCCTTGCTTTCTCTTCTTTTCTTTTCACTACTGGGCACTTTTGATATTGAATCAGAATCATCTGCTAACACATGGGAGGTTTTCATTGGGGGATGGTCTTACAATGTTTCTGGAACTTCGTCAATCCAGATACAGTCTTGTTTCCCTGTGGTTGAATAGAGCTCATGACTAGTTCTAGAAAGGCGTGTCATTTCTAGGATGGGACACTCAACCACAAGGTTCTTGCATAAGTTGTTGCATAGACTTGATACTGGGGCACAACCTAGCTAATTTTTCTTGATACAATGTATAGTATGTCACTTCTGGGGGTCAATGAGCCCTCCCATGGGGCTCCCCAGGAATCCTTACTGTCTTACATGTGAGTGGCAGGGCTTCCAGGAACTTTTTGATTAAATCAATGCATACAGAAATAAGCTATTTGTTATCAGAGAGAAACAAAGAAAGCCATTGTTAAAAATAAGGAGTTTCTGCCGGGCACTGGTGGCTTAAGCCTGTAATCCTAGCTATGTAGGAAGCTGAGATCTGAGGGTTGTGGTTCAAAGCCAGCCTGAGCAAGAAAGTCCATAAGACTCTTATCTCCAATTAATCATTGTAAAGTGGGAAGTGGAGTTGCAGCTCAAGAGCACTGGCCCTACATGTGGACCTGTTGCAACAATGAGATGTACAAGTCGTTATGTCGAAAATGAAACTTTACACTTTGGCGGGAGGGGGAGGGGAGTGCAGATGGGAAGGGGAAACAAATAAGAAATATACTCATTATCTTGCCCATGTAATTGTAACAGTATTTTCACAATAAAAAATAAATAAAAATTTAATAAAAAAGAGCACTGGCCCTGAACACAAATGTCTGGGGACAGAGCCCCTGAGTTCAAGCCCCAGGACTGGCAAAGAAAGAAAGAAAGGGAGAAAGAAAGGAAGGAAGGAAGGAAGGAAGGAAGGAAGGAAGGAAGGAAAGAAGGAAGAAAATGTTTCTATGCCTGGTCAAAATAATGGCCACTGAAAAATGTATTTAAATAGTTCAGATCTGTTCTCTTGGATAGCAGCTTTCATTAGGTTTTTCGGGTAGCTCTGGACTGTGGGTGATAGGAAGGGAATCATTGTTTAAGAAGTGGTTCACTGCTGGCACTTGTTTCATCTGGAAATCTGGGCATGTTTGGATCACTGGTCCCAAGAGCATCCATTTCTTTTTAGAAACATGAACTGCACACTAAACATGGCCTTGGGTAGGCAAGCTCCCAGAGGCCTGCAGGACTATGAAGCCCTTCCAGCCACCCCAGTGCCTGCCTGGTCACCCTCACGGGCATTAAAGCACTCCTTGTGTTGAAGCAACTTGTTACCGAAACAGTTTATCGCTGATGGAAAGTGGCATGGAGCTGCCCTACAGCCAAGTGTGTGTTTGCCTTTATGATTCAAACCCCATTCCTCCCCCTGCCCTCCAAAAAGAAGAAAACCAGTTTGCACTTGGAGCTGCTGCTTCTGTCTTCCTGGCAGAGGCTCAGCATTGGGAAATGGTGACTAATAGCAAGAAGAAAGAATCCTCATGTAGCTGGAGACCTTCACGGGGAGATTTGTGGAAGCCAGAGAAAAGAAAAATATGCCGCAGTGAACCAAGATAAGATAGCTGCGAGTAAGGGGAAGGGGTTTTGAAAAGGTGCAAGTGCAGAGCCCCGGGACTGTGAAGAGTCAGGATTGTCACTCATGCTCTGCTGCGATTCTGCAATCTGTTCTCATGCCCACACAGCTGTGACTCTGTGATCCCAGCAAGGGGCCCCCAAAGCTGCTGCAAACAGTGAACCTTTTCTCAATGTGACCTCCTTTCCTAAGAACACTCAAAGAAGGGGACCAAACCATGGGCTGGAAAAGAACTCCCAAACCCTCACCTGACTGCTGTGCCATCTTAGCCAAGGAAGGCCATGCTAACAGCAGAGAGGGCTGGAGAGGCCTTCGAGGTAACTAATGCCAATGCTACCATTCCCGGACACATGAACTTGACATTAGTTATCTAGTTTCTAAAGTACGTATTAGGACTTCACTTACTATGAACTGGCAAGTGACACTGACTGGTCTAGAGTTTGGCCATGGTGGCCACACCTGTCATCCTAGCTACTCAGGAGGCTGAGATATGGGGATCATAGTTCCAAGCCAGCCCTGGCAAGAAAATTTCTAAGACTCTTATCTGCAATTAATCACCAAAAAGCCAAAAGAGGAGGAAGGTGGCTCAAGTGGTAGAGCACCAGCCTTGAGTGGAGAAAGCCAAGTGAGAAGCAAAGTTCTTGAATTCAAATCCCAGTATCCATACCAAAAAATATCCAGGTCTATTCCTTAAAAGCAGGGTTGTGGAAGAGAGCACTGGAGTTGAAGGACCATGTTGTAGCCACCAGTGCTTCCATTCCCTTCCAGGGTGCATCTGATTTGGTTCACCCAGGGGGTCTCACTGTCTGTCCAGAGGCAGCCAGGACTCCAAGCTGAATGCTTCCTGTGATGGCCACAGCCTGGCCTGGCCGCAGAACAAAGCCCACAGTCTTTGCCTTCACAAAGCAGAGGCCCCGGGGTGGCTGGGTGTTTTCAAAGGCTGTGTTTGAGCTTTGTCAGCTGGCTGGGCTGAGGTTTATCCTGTGGCCTTCCCTTATCAGTCGCCCATGGCAGGCACACGTTTCTTTGTTCAGTGAGTGGCAGGGCCTCAGGACTCCCTGCTGACAGGGCTAATCCATCTTTCTGCCTCTCCCTCCAGAAATAACTTCAGAGAAGCTTATCAGAAAACATGGAAGCAGCCATGATGGCTGGGCTGATTGCTCCGCAGGGAGGAGCACTTACTTCAAACTGCCCTTTATCCTGGTTTTCAGGGGGAGAATATGGGAAGGAGGAGGCCCGTCACCTCACCCCTTTGGTACATCCTCACAGTGTGGCTGAATGAACTTCACTTATAGACTGTCTAGCTGGGTGCTGTAATCCTAGCCAGTTGGGAGACTAAGATCTGAGGAACGCAGTGTGAAGCCAGTCCAGGCAGAAAAGTTAGAGAGACTTCATTTCCAAACTAACCAGCAAAAAGCTGGGCTGCAGGTGTGACTGAAGTGGTAGAGCTCCAGTTGAGTAAGTAAGCCAACAGAGATCTGGAGGCCCTAAGTCCAAACCTCGGCACCAAGGGGAGGGGTTCTTTCTGGTTGGTGTCTCCTGGCTATCCCTTGCCCCTGATCAAATCAGTGACTAACTTCTCTGTAAAGTCCCTCTCCACTGCTGAGAGGGGCTGTTGAAATCTCACAGAGTTTCATGGCATATTGTCTTCTTCGTATACTCCAACAAAAACAGATTCTCAAGTATTGATTTACATTTTAGAGAATTCCCAGGTTCTACTCAAGGCCACTCTTGAAGCTTACAGAGAGCCTGAAACCTAGGACACAAAACACTAAACCACGTCTCCTCCTTTCCTGCCTCAGAACGAAGGAAAGCTCATGAGGCAGATGGATGCTGACAGCCCTAGGCCCAGCCAAATGCTCAAGCTGAGCATGGAAGGTTTCTCCCTGGGCCTCTCTGGGGCTCTTCCCTTCATCTCTCTCCTCCATAAGCGAGGTCTAGATTTGGTATTGGGATTTCAGTTTTAAGGTTAATGTGTTGGTACGATGGTTTAAAGTTCCATGAGTAAGTCAACACCGAGGTTTTAGCTCAGCCCTCTCCAGTCTCAGCTCTTACTCTGTCTTCGGTTAACATCTTGGTAGGAGCATGGCTGCCACATTGGAGCTATAACATCAGGAATAATAATAATTAACAATAATAATAACAATAATAAACAATAATTAGTAATTCTCCTCTCCTCATCTCTTCTTTTTCTATTTCCTCTTCTTTCTACACCACCCCCTTTTCTTCCTCTTCTTCTCCTGCCCCTCCCTTTTTTCATCCTCTTCTTCTCCTCCTCCTCCTTCTCCCCCTATTCCTTCTTCACAAACTTGTGACTTAGTTCTGGCATCTATCTGACCATAGCTGATAGTCTACAACTAACTTCTGATGGGAATGAACATTTGCGCACTTTAATCTGGACAATTGATTACAACTTTAAACATACTCTGACAACATGATCCAATAATCACACTCCCTGGGATAAACACAAAGGGATTGATGTTTAAAATGGAAAATAAGTTATGTCCCCAGAAAAACCTATGGTATATCTGGATGATGTAATATTATTCAGCTCTGAAAAGAAATGATCTATTTAGGCACAAAAAGAGCTGGAGTCATGCAAATAATGTAAAGATTGTATGGGTCCAACAATTAGATGTTTTGGGAGAAAGCAAATATATAGAGATGATGGAAATAAAAAGTAAAGTTGTTGCTTTTTTAATCCAAGCTTTCATGATTCAGACTGAGCTCCTTCTAAGAGTTTCCAGAGAGATTTGTAGCTTCCTGACAGCAAATGGGAGCACACCAACCATATCATGACAGAATGGCAGTCCCACCTCCACATCCTGGGCATGATGGCCTAGTCTGCTCTGCTAGTAAACCATGGCTGAACTTGGCCTTGCAGATGGGTATGGTTAAGATGGACCTCAATGGTGAAGGAGAAGAAGCACCTGCCAGCAGTGGAGATGGTTTGTTCCAGGGCAGGGAGGCCTTCTGAACACGGCAGCCTTTTCCACCAGAGATGCTCAGCTGGGCAGGTGCAGTTGACTTGTCTCTTCTAGTTTTCTCCCATTTCCCCCATTCTCTAGTCTGAGACAAGACTGCCTCCAGCAAGAAGAGGTCTCTCCCTGGGTTTGAGTTTGAGTCATCACCTCAAACCCTATGAAGAAGTGAGGCAGGTTCCACACATGTTTCTAGGCAGCCAAGTAAGCCAGCTGCAGCCTCTTCTCCTCACAGGCTCCTGGTGCTCACTTTGTTCAATTATTCTCTGCTGGGCAGCAAATGTGGGCCATATAAATACAACATCAGGATTTGGGGAAAGAACCTGTAGGAGTTAATACATCTGGTCCTCACTCCTGCATCTTGCCACACCAGGGTGGTTAGGAAAAGAGAGTTGGCAGGGTGAGCAGGGCTTTTCCCCTCCTGTCCTGTAGATCCAGGCCACTGTGTTCCTAACTTGTTCTTGAGTAAGAGATGGAGCCATAAGCAATCAGGACGGAGAGATGCTTTGAATCCACCACAGTTCTGGGTTGGTTCTGGCTGCAAGTATTTCTCTTACAGGATTTTGCCAGGGTGTGTAGAGAAAATCCAGGAATGTGCCCTTAAATCTACATTGCCAATGGGTGGGATAGGCTGCCCTGTCTAGGATTTGAGTTCTCAGGGAAGCCAGTCAGGTGTAAGGATCCTGTTGCCTCTTGCTCTCTCCTTGGCCAAGCACCTACCATAAAGGTAGACTTCCTTTAGCCCAGAGGCTCAAGCTTTAAGAGTCCAACCCCCCCCCACCCCATACACACACATGCTTAATGGTCAGTGGCCTGCCCTCATGAGACTAAGGGAATGAGATTTTCCCAATGAGATTTACCTGATCTTTGTTTTGAAAAGCCAAACGGCCCCTTTTCTGTGGGAAATCTGGACTTTTCAAATGTAAGCATCTTCGTTGGTGCTGGCTTTGAGTTTTGGGTGAAGGTTCCACTTGACTCCTGTTTTCCATAAATTCCTAGGCCAATGAAGAGAGACCACAGGGATCCAAGTTGGCAGATATGTTGCTGAGGTCACATCCTGGTTTGGCGCCAATAAGAATTGAACAAGGATTTAAGCTTCACTTTCTTGGTCCCTAAAGGTGAACTAAGTTTTCAAGACCCTTGTTTAAAGGATTTGCAACCAAATCATCATCTGCTATCTGGGAATTACAGGCATGCACACACACACACACACACACACACACACACACACACACACAAACAAAAAAATTGAAGTTTTTTAGATCTCTCCTTTGTCTACTCTAAACCCACATAAAAGTGGCTGGGGACTGGTCAGAACCCTGCAGAAAGAAATTGGAGACGGAGATTTTTGGATAAAAGTTTTCCCTTTTTTATGGAGATAATTGGCAATAATACCGTCTTTCAGCATAGATTCCATATCCGTTATCTTGGTCAGCAATCATTTTGGGTGGGGTACACTCCTTGCCTGCTATTCTCACATGGGACTCGGCATGGGACAATTATTGGCAGCACAGTGGTTTGTAAATGGCTGGAGGTGGGGTGGGGGGAAGGCAGGGGAGTCCAGTGGGGCTGGGTTTCTTCTTCCTCAGGGAACGATTCTTTGCTTTACATGCAAAGAATTGCTTTGTACAGCCAAGTTGGTCTCCAATCTTGTTTACATAAAAGAAATTGAACGTTTATTTTGTGCTGTGTTGGGGTTTTGTTCTTCTTCTTTTTCTTCTTCTTCTTTTGCCAGTCATAGGGTCCTAGGCAAATCAATAAACAAAGACCCTGCTCTGTTTTCAGTCTGTGGCTGGGGATGGGGAGGTGGGGGTGACCCTTCCATGACTAGATTAGCTATTTCTGTGGGCACTGAGATTTGTTGTTCATTCAGATAGGTGGGGGTGACAGACTCATCAGATTAGAGATGGGACAGGCAGGGCCTCTGGATTCTTAGTGCCTATGATGGACAGAGAAAGTAGGAGAAAACTTACCTCTTCATCTTCTTTAGCAATCAGCTGACACCCCAAAGCATGTGATTTCATTCAATCTAATCTTAGCCCAGTCAACAGCCAGCGCTGTTGCTCGTTATTAAATCAACCACAATGAGGTTAGGAACTTACAGCCCTGATATTTGACTCCATGGTGCTTTATGACATGGAATTCCATAGTGGAGGCTCCATGCTGGGGGGCAAAAAATATTTTCTTTATTATTATTTTTTCTTCCCAAGTTTACCTGCTGTAAACTTGCACTGACCCTTTGTTCTCTTGGTTCGGGGCAACATGAAAAATAAGATGGGGGAAAAAAAGTCAGTCATTGGAAAGCGTTTCCTTAACCTGTGTGGAAGTGGCTAGCTTGCACCCAGTTCTGATTCATAATGGTGGCTTTTAGGGTGGTTCCACATTTGAAAATCTCACCCTTTAGATCGCTCTTTGATTCTGGTTGGCTTTGATTGGGTCAGTTGCAATTGAGGTGAAGGTCAATAAAGGATTTGGTGTAAGACAAATCTGACTTAACTTACCATCTCATCCCTAACTCATAGATCTTCTCTGAACCATTGTTTTTTTTTTACCTATAAGACAGATTTAATGAAAAATTTTAGACATAATATCTATAAGTAGCTTAATGTAGCCAACAGGGTTCATCACAGGTTCCCAATAAGTGGGACTTGATTCGTATTGCATAAAACCAGTACACGGTTCTGCTGATTCTCTGAGATGACAGGTGTAAGGATGGCAGCCAGTCTGACTCCGTGCTCCTTATCCACACACTCATCATTTGCAAGAGCTCACTGTCCACATTCCGCCCAGCACCATGCTAGCAACAGCCCCACTGACCGCATGTTACTCCCAGGGCAGCATGTACACCCAGGCTGCATCCAGGACCACAGCAGGTCATGCATGCATGACCCCAGGTTACATACATGGAGATAGGGTACCAGCAGGGCCAAGTCCTTGGGAAGTGCAGACCTGAAGCTCCCTAGAAGTTAGAGGTGAGTGAGCCTGACTGACTCCATTTGCCCTTCACTGTGTCCTCTGCTGGGACTATAAATGCACAAACTGATACATGGCATTTCAGCATTCTGCATGCTTTGAAGTAAAGGCAACTGGAAGGGCCAAGAGGCCCTCCCAGCTCATCCCAGCATTTGTAGATGCACAAGGCCCTGTATCTACCATCTCCCCATTCCTTTTGCCTCCAGAAGATTATGGAAAGCCCTAGTCGGGCTTTGCCTTCAGTGTCTCTCCAGTTTCCTGGGGCATGAATGTTGATGAGATTTTCTTCAGATGTTCTGGTGCTGCTTCCAAGATAAATCTAAATACAATCTGGCCACCTGTATTGGCTTCGGTGTTATCTGTGTTTCAGAACTTCAGGGGTAGGTTTCTTCAGTCACGTACTTCTTACTGTATCCCCATACGCCTGGACCCTACTGTCCCTGGTTACCCTGTGCTTATTGATAAGGTGACGTTTCCCCCAGAATTAATCTATTTTTTTTTTTTTGGTGCCAGTGCCAGGGCGCTGTCCCTAAGCTTCTATGCACAAAGATAGCACTCTACTGCTTGAGCCATAGCTCCATTTCTAGCTTTTTGTGGTTAATTGGATATAAGGGTCTCACCATCCTCAGATCTCAGCCTTCTGTGTAGCTAGGATTATAGGTGCGAGCCACCGGCACCTAGCTTAAACTGTATCTTTAATGAAATGACAACTGAAGTGTGTATGAATTTACCTTTGTAACTTTGAAAATTTGTCTGAGGGAAGAATTTCATCCAACTAGTGAAATTATATTATGAGAAATGAAAGAATTGGAAGGGGACTTACATTAACAGATATTAAATTATAAACTTGGGGTCAAATAGAAATAGTAGTAGAACAGCTGGAACACTGAAATAGGATAGACAACCCCAAATTTTAAAATATGTCTATTTATAGTATGTGAAAACAATAACATTAAAAAATAATGTAATCCATTATCCATAAGTGATACTAATGGTAAATTTTTTTAAAAAATAAGTTAGTTTTCTCATTATATATGAAACCCGACTCCAGGGTGATAAAAATCAAAAGAGCTGGGTGCCAGGGGCTCATGCTGCAATCCTAGCTACTCAGAAGGCTAAGATCTGAGGATCACAGTTCAAAGCCACAGGAAAGTCCATGAGACTCTTATCTCCAATTAACCAACAAAAAGATAGAAGTGGAGCTGTGGTTCAAGTGGTAAAGTGCTAGCCTTGAAGAAACAGAAAGCTCAGGGACAGTACCCAAGCCCTGTGTTCAAGCTCCAGGACTGGCAGAGAGAAAGGAAGAAGGAAAGAAGGAAGGAAATAAAGAAACAATGAAAGAAAGAAAGAAAGGAAACAAGGAAGGAAGGAAAGAAGAAAGAAAGAAAGAAAGAAAGAAAGAAAGAAAGAAAGAAAGAAGGAAAGAAGGAAAGAAGGAAAGAAGGAAAGAAAAATGAAAGAAATTTAGTTCACTATATAATCTAATTACATGGAAGGTTGTCCTAGGCATAAGCTCAAGGCAGAAGCCATAAAAAGTTGGATATGTGACTATATAAATATGAAATTATGTATCAAAAACTACCATAAACAGAATTGAAAAGCAGATGGTAAAACTGGAAAAAAGTACTTGTAACATATAAAACAAACAGGAGATTAATATCTTCAATATGTAAAGGATGATTGCAAGCCTATCAAAAGAAAATAAACACTACAATAGAAAGGACAAACTATAAACAGGCAATTCCCGGTGAAGAAATATGAATGTCCACAAGAATATGAACTATGTTTGATTTGCTTATAAACAAAGAAATGCAGATTTAAATAAATTACCTCTGCGGAGTAGGCCTTTCCTGTTTATACATTTGTGTATTCTTTGAGGAAAATTTTAAAGGATAGTAAAATAAGATTTAAAAAAATAAGATGTGAAATTTAACGTGACCATCTTTTAAGTCCTAAAGCATGACCTTACAGAAATATAGCCAGTAGCTCAGGCCTAGCTGATTTGGAGGCTGAGACCTGGAGGAATGTGATTTGAAGCCAGCTTGGGCAGAATAGTCCATGAAATTATTTCTAATTCACCAGCAAAATGCTAGGATAGAGGGATTGATCAAGTGTTAAAGAACCAGCCTAGTAAATGTAAGGCTCTGAGTTCAAATACAAGAGTGTGTGCAAGAGATACAGACAGACAGATACAGATAGACAGATAGAGACAGAGACAAAGAGAGACACTGAGAGAGACAGAGAGACAGAAACAGACAGAGAGAGAGACAGAAAGAGAGAGGAGAGAATAATTTTAAAGGAGTACATTTACTGGAAAGCACTCTGCCAATAAATACATTGTTAAGAGAGAAATATAGCCTGGAGTAAAATACTTAATGAGATCCATTTTTGTGAAGAATGCATGTGGAAATGTGAAAATATATAGAACAAAATCTAGACACACATAAGCAGAGGTTGCCTCCAAGTCTTGGAAATACACCTAATTTTATCATTGTTTATTTTTATTTTCTAATTTATTGAATCATGAATTTGTATCACTTTCTATAAGGCTTAAGTATAACATATAAATAGAAATGCATTCAAATGTGGTATCAAGCAACAGCTTGATGCATAAACACTGAAATAATTCCCTAATGTTAGTAAGTTGTGGCAATCTGCATTCATCATGGACCTCTAGAATCACCCAGTGCTGTTACTTCTTTTTGGCTTACCTGTTCCTGCCTTGATTTATCTTTCCTCTCACATTCTTCAGGGCTTACATGATTGTAAGTCTTCACAGATTAATGCTAAATTCAGAGCAGCGATAGATTCTCTCATAATTACTGTTCCTCAAGCTGGCTTATTCTACATGACAGTATGGTTTGGACATTCACCCGTGTTCTTCTGTGTTTGTTCATCACATATCAAGTGGAGCCGTGAAATGCATGCTCTGTATTTTATGTGTCAATCATGCCACTCTGCCGACAGACACTTCGGTTGTTTTGTAAATGGGCTTGGGATGAATGGTGCCTTTGGGGGATCCTTTATGTGCAGTGGTGCATATGTAGCATTGTTGTGTGCTGTCTACTTCGGAGAATTGCCTGAGAGGAGAATTATAGAGTGCAAGCAAATCAGAATTAAGGGTTCTTGCCAAGGCATCTTCTAAAGAGGCTGTGTAAGCCTATAGTCGCACTGTGGTGTGTGTGTGTGTGTGTGTGGTATGTGGATGCTCCACCAACCTCAGACCTTCATACTCAAGTGGCATTGTTGTTCTATTTTTGCCAGTCTGGTGAATGTGGGTTTAATTTTGTTTTCCTGATGACTCATGAAAGTATTTCTCATATATTTAGATATTTTATTGTTATTGTTATTACTTTGTGATGTTGGGATTGGCCCCAGACTTTGTGCCGACTGGCTATGTACCGTGCTGCTGCCCCTGTCTCCTGTGTTTTGGGACTGGGTACTATTTGTCTATATAAAGGTCAGAGTCAAGGTGGTTGTTCAGATGCTGCTCTCCTGTCACGAGCATTTCTGTGAAGCTCTTACCTGTACACAAGATGGGGAAGGAAGATCACTTTAATCTGGGGAGAAGACCCTTTTCTTTACTGGCCTCCTTTCCCATCTTCTTCTTTTGTGCCACTGGAAAGAAAAGTCTCCAAGCTCAGAAGAGGCTACTGCCTGCGTGGGTTTGGCTGTTTATGCCCCCATGACTTGTGTCCTTGAACTTCTGGTGAAATGAGAACTCTGCCCCTTTCCTGCACTCAGAGGCAAGTGAGGACTGTCAGACTCACAAAGATCTTGCCTTGTTCAAGGACATGGGTGTAGCTACTGCTGACCCAAACCAGGGAAGACTATGTGATGGATGACAGTTTGGAGACAAACAGAAATAATGGTTAACATTGCTGTGTGTGCTCTGTGCCAGGCCCTGTACTCAGACATTCAGGTCCAAAGACATTCCTTCTTGTAGCCCAGTGGAGGCAAAGAGAGGAAATGACAAAGGAAGACAGGAAATCACACAGGAGAGGAAATCACAAAGACAGGAAATCACACAACAGAGGAAGTCACAAAAGAAGACGGGAAATCATACAGCAGAGGAAATCACACAGCAGAGGAAATCACAAAGCAGAGATAATCACAAAAGAAGACAGGAGGGGCTGGGAAGGTGGCTCAGTGGTAGAGCGCTTGCCTTGCATGCCTGAGGCCCTGGGTTCGATTCCTCAGCACCACATAAGCAAAAAGAAAAAAGCTGGAAGTGGCGCTGTGGCTCACGTGGTAGAGCACTAGCCTTGAGCTGAAGAGCTGAGGGATAGCACCCAGGCCCAGAGTTCAGGCCCCACGACCGGACCCAAAAAAAAAAGAAGAAGAAGAAGACAGGAAATCACACAGTAGAGGAAATCACAAAGATAGGAAATCATACATCAGAGGAAATCACAAAGTCAGACAGGAAATTCACACAGTAGAGGAAATCACAAAAGAAGACAGGAAATCACACAGTAGAGGAAATCACAAAGACAGGAAATCACAAAGCAGAGGAAATCACAAAAGAAGACAGGAAATCACACAGCAGAGGAAATTACAAAGATAGGAAATTACACAGCAGAGGAAATCACAAAGACAGACAGGAAATCACACAGCAGAGGAAATCACAAAGACAAGAAATCACAGAGTAGAGGAAATCACAAAGATAGACAGGAAATATCACAACAGAGGAAATCACTTCCTAGTAAAGAGGAAGTAACCTGCATTCTGGAAGAGAAAAGCTGAGAAAACTCCTGGCGGTACAACTATAGAACACAGGTGTTTAACCTGGGGAGGACAAGGCTCAGAGGGAGGGGTCGCGCTGTCTTAGGACACTAAAGGACTAACAGGGACAATGGAAGTTGGGGGCAGTTTCCATCACCTGCAGCACCCACTCCACTCACACATGCAGTCACCAGTGATTTTTTTCAACACACAAATGTGGCTTTTCTTGACCCCAATCCCCCTCCTTTCCAGATACACCCAGTACATATGCCTATACACGCACATGCCTGTACACACATGCACCTGCACACACATGTGCCAACACACACATGTATCTGCACATATATGCCTGAACACACATACACAATGCTCTGAAAAGTTTCTCCAGAAAACAAAGGCAAAACCTATACCTCATGAGATTCATAAATGGTTTCCATATGATAAAAACAAAATGCATAGGTTTTTGGTGACAGATAAAAGCCAGATTCCACCCCCAGAGGACTCCTGGGTTGTCTTTGTTTAAATGGATTTGTTCCTTAGAGAAAGATCCAATGGTGTCTAGGAATGAGCTCTGAGAATTGGTGCCCTGAAGACTCTGGACATGAAGGTCATCCATGCACTCTGGACGTGTTGAGAAGCCCTCTGCCATTCTGGTCTTTCCTTGGTGCCCCTCGGGCCACACAGGCATGTGAGGAGCACTGGATGCCTCCCTCCTGAGATTCCTCCAAGTCTTGATCAGGCAAGTCTGTCTGATTGGTCTTGGCTTCTGTGATCTCAGCTGATGATTCGAAGACCAGGGCTAAGTTTGCAATTGGCTCTCTTATTCTGCTCATTCCAACACTTGTAGGAGGACACGATGTATGGCTGGGGAAGGATCTGGAGTGGGGAGATGTTGAGACAAGATGGGGATGAGGTAGCTGGAAGGGGGAGGGGGCCAACCAGGGCAGCCTGTCCTCAGCAAACAAAAGCTAAGAGACAACTGTAACGTCTCAGCAGCAGGAGCTCAGGTATCTGAGGATGTGACCCCCCACTTCTGCATTCTAGTGGCTCCCCAAAGCTTAGTGAAGAGCCAGAACCCCCAGGGCTGGCGTTCTGAATAGTGTCTCTCTTTATGCCCAGGTTGGGAAGGTGGCTCAGTGGTAGAGCACTTGCCTTGCATGCATGAGGCCCTGGGTTTGATTCCTCAGCACCACATAAGCAGAAAAAGCCAGAAGTGGGACTGAGGCTCAAGTGGTAGAGTGCTAGCCTTCAGCTGAAGAGCTGAGGGACAGCGCCCAGCCCCAGAGTTCAGGCCCTACGACTGACACCCCCCAAAGAAAAGAGAAAACCGTAAGAGGCTATGCCCTTTTTTTGGTCAGGGGGGGGACCCAAGTTCTAATGGCCATTGCCTGTGGTTTGCTTGGTGAAATGCTTGTTAATGCCATTTCATTGTTGCCTAGGGAAAAGAGAAGCCAGCTGGGTGCCTGTAATAGCTGCTTCCCTGCAGGGCCTCTGCTTGGGGTCTGGGTAGTGTCTGCTAACAAACCAGCTCCAGTGACCCAGGTTCAATCAGGCCATGTTGCCAGAGGTGTAGGATAAAATCTGCAGTGGCTGCCAGCCTCCGTGTAAACCCTGTCAGTGTGAGGATTAACTTTTTTGTAGTAACAGATAAGGCTATTTTCTTTTTTTGGTGTGGGGGGTGTGGCAGGTCTTCTGGAGCGCCAAGCGCTGGGCACTGGGTGGTGACAATGAGAAGGAGGACACATTTTCTTGTGCATGGCTTCCATTAGTCTTCATAGAAAGTCTCTGCTGTGAGCATTTTTATTCCAACTTTACCAGTGAGGAAATGGGAGCTTGGCTGGCTGTTGGTTGCTAGGAACTAAGGGCAGTATCCCCTTCTTACCTGAGACCTCACAGAAAGGTGTTTGATGACGGATGAGCCAGGCATGTCTCCCAGGTAGCATGTCGAAGGTGCTGACGCATGTTGGGATCATTTAGAAGGGTTGGAACCAGTCATGGCTGTATTTGTTTAGCCACCTGTTGAATTCAATCCTCATTGCAATGACGGACTAAAAACTCCCATCAGTCCGACAGCTTTCCACCTGCATTTTAATTCCTCCAAATAAAACTACCTGCCCTGGGCTGTTTTAAGGAGAAACTGAGATTTATAACTGAGACATACAAATGATCATATGTTCATGTATCAACTATTTCACAAGTTCTGGTCCAAGGGCTGGCCTTGGATATTGCCTTTCCTAACTCTGCCTCCCAGTAGCCTGGATGGCAGACCCACATCACCCTGTCCAGCTTGTTGGTTTACATGGGGGTCTTGCTAATTTTTGACCTGGGCTGGCGTCAGACTGGCAGCCTCCAATCTCTTCTTCTTGAGTAGCTGGGATTATAGGTGTGCACTGCTGTGCCTGGCTATTGATGTATCTTTATCAGTGGAGAATGTTGATAGTTTGCTTCCAGCATAGTCATATTGGGAGGTAGCAGTATCTTTAAGAGTTGGGGTCCAAGGGGAGATAACTGGGTCTGCTCTAAGAAAGGAGTAAGGAAGTCTCTTGGAACCCCATTTAGTTCCAGAGAGGACTCGTATAAAGCAACCATATGCCATCCTCCCATGCTTGCTGGCTTCCTGTAATCTCTTGTTCACATGCTTCTGCCATTATGATGTCATCTCTGAGGCGCCCCATGTCAGCTTTTCAGCCCTCAGAAGCCCCTTTCTTTATCAAATACCCAGCCTCTAGCGTTTGATTAGAGTGATGGAAAAGGACTGAAGCTGAGCTGGAGCCAAAAGCCGGCGTACACAAGGGCAAACCCGGACTTAGGCTTTCTACGTGAGGGGCTGGTTGGAAGTGGGGGTGCTGGGTGAGCAATCAGCAATTCCAACTTCCCCGTCTGGGGACTGAAATCTGGAATCTTCCTCTACTCCCCACCCAGCTTTCCCAGGAACATTGGGATGGTGGCCAGTCACTCTAGAGCTAGGAGAAGAGGTTCAGAGTCAGATCTAGTCTGCAAGCATAAGGTTTGCATGTGGACTGTGTTTATTATGGGGGGCAGGGGTGAGGAAGAAATGATGGATGCTCCCCCAGAGCTTGGCCTGGGGTCTGGTGTCACCAAATCTCAATGCTTTACCAGTCTAGTGAGCAGTAGGATGGCTTGAGAATCATACATGGGACACTGCGGGGGGGGGGGGAGTGACACATCCATCCAAACTCACCCCAGTGGGTCCAAAAATCTCAGGTCAAATCAAGTGTGGGGGCAGGGGTCCTTGACAATCAGAGAGGACCCTAGTGGGAGAAAAGGAGGGAGCATCCTCTTTGCTGGTGATTAGCTGTGGGATTTGGGGACTCAGAGCTGTCCACGTGACTCCTCTAACACCCAGTTTTCTCATCTGTAAAGTGGCCGCGGGGGGTGGTGGTGGTGGTGGTGGTGGTGGAAATTCACTGACATGCAGGATGCCCTTTTCAATAACCATGTGTTCCTGCCTCTTCTCTCCAACTAGGATGTGTGGAGTGGGGCCTGTGGTGAGGTTTTGAACCCAGAACAGCCATGGTCCTTTAGGACAGCCCCTGCTGGCCACAGTGATGAGTGAACTCCACCTCTCAGGGTTCACTTAGTTTGTCTGCTTGTAAAAGATGGGGTTTCATAGGCTGGGATGTAGCTCAGTGACAAAGCGCTTGCCTAGCAAGTGCAACATCCTGGGTTCGATCCCCAGTACCAAAAAAAAGAAAAGACAAAAAATACAGTTAAAAAAAAAAGATGGGGTTTTGCAAAGGGCTCAGCCATGCTCAGCATCAGCATACCCGGATTTAAGACGCATTTGCACACCAATCTGTAATTGGTATGTGTTCTTTCTTTTCTTCTGTGTTGGCTTTTCATGTCTCTTCTATTCATTGTATTTCTTTTTCTCTTCTTTATGTTTCTTTTCTTGCCTGGAATACCACCCTACCCAACCCCCACCCCCAACCCAAAGTCTAAACCTTCCATATCTTTAGATGTTGTTAACTCTGAGTTCTTAGAAAGTTATTTCCTGGGAGCAGACTACGTTTCCTCAACCACAAAACAAATGCAAAGCCAAGAAGTTCATAAAGCAGGGGCAGCCCTCCTTCCTGAGGTAGGAGGAATGATCACCTTTTATCCACTTAGCAGGTAATTATTAAACACTTAAGACCACGCACAAGGCACAGCAATTTTAAACAACAACAATCAAAGGCTCTACTGCCAGGAAACTTACCTATTAGTGAGGGGACAATCAAAGCAATCAGCATGATATAACTGGATATAGGATGTAGCAGGATGGTAAGTGCTGGGATTGCAAGGCAGGGTACAGGACAGGGTGACAGGGATGGGGCGGGATGGGGCGGGATGGGGTGACATGACACAGGGTGGCTGGGAAGTGCTCTCGGGTTGACATAGGCAAGACTGGAAGAATGAAGAGCAAGCCATTCGGATAGGTGGGAAATAATGTTCTCCTGAGTGGGAACAGTACATGCAAAGGCTCCGCGGTGGGACCAGGTGAACATTGACGGAAAACAACAAGGAGATCCTGTGGCTTTGGGTTGTGCCCGCCAGGGTAGAATAGCCAGTGGTAAAGTCAGGGAGGGGACTGACAAGATCAGCTCACGGTCAGCTCAGACTCTGGACCCACTTCATGGTCTGTGTAGACTCCAGTACACAGTCCAAGGCCACCTGTGCTCCGGTTGCACGTGTTGGCTCTCACAATCTGCCTTCACAGGACATTGTGGTCTTGAAACTTATCAGCTGCAGGTGGTCAGGCTCAGAAGTGGGAGGGGGCTCTGAGGTCACATGACTGGCTTGTTGTGCCCCATGCTGGCAGGGTGGCTCCTCAGTGTCTACTGGCACCTCCTGTAGGTCTGGGACACACACTTTGTTCAGTAAGAACCTTAGCAAGCTTTGCCTCCTACAACAGAGAACAGTGCAATGAACAGCAAACCCAGAAAAGTCAGCCCCTGTTTGCTTACATCCACAAAATCCCACCCAATCTGCTCCTCTCTGTTCTCCCTGAGGTTTTTAACCTCATGTAAATGGGGGGGGGGGGAGGAGAAGGGTGATAATCTGGAAAATCAGTAGGGTTTCCTTTCCATAACTGGTTTAAAAAATCCATTTAGTCTCTTCCTTCCTTCCTTCCTTCCTTTCTTTCTTTCTTTCCTTCTTTCTTTCTTTCTTTTTCTTTCTCTTTTGTTACCTGATGAAGTACAAAGACATCTTATGTTCGGCTAAGACCACAGAAAACAACCTGTTTCTGGTCATCAGTGGTTTACACTATAATTCTGGCTACTCAGGAGGCTGAGATCTGAGCATCACAGCTCAAAACCAGTCTGGGCAGGAAAGTCTATGGAATACTTATCTTCAATTAACTCCCCAAAACAAACAAAAGACTGGAAGTAAGGCATGGCTTAAGTAGTAGAACACTAGACATGAGCAAAAATGCTCAAGGATAGAGCCAAGGCCCTGAATTTAAGCTCAAGGACTGGCACAAAAACAAACACATAAACGACCAATAAAACAAATTTGGGATTCAAGGTAAGGTTGGTATGTAAGGTGCCTTTCCATTATTATGACTAAATGCCTGAGTGAGTCAGCATGTAAAGAAGAAAGGTTGATTTTGGCTTTTTGTTGAGAAGTGTTTGCTCCTGGTCACTTGGTCTTGACACTTTGGGACTCTCTTGAGGCTGTATATGTTACTAGAAATACATGGCAGATAGTTGGGCATCGATGGCTCACACCTGTAATCCTAGCTACTCAGGAGGCTGAGACTGAGGATCAACATTCAAAGCCAGCCTGGGCAGGAAAGTCCAGGAGACTCTTATCTCCAATTAACTACCAGGAAATCAGAAATGGCACTGTGGCTCAAGTGGTAGAGTGCTAGCCTTGAACTGAAGAGCTGAGGGACAGCGCTCAGGCCCAGAGTTCAAGCCCCATGACCTACAAAAGCAAGCAAGAAGAAAGAAAGAAAGAAAGGAAGGAAGGAAGGAAGGAAGGAAGGCAGGCAGGCAGGCAGGCAGGCAGAGAGCCATGGCTGAGGAGGGGGAGAGAGAGAGGAAGGGAGGGAGAAAAAGGAGGAGAAGGAAAGGGAAAGAGAAAGCGGGAGAGAAAGGGAGAAAGAGAGGAAGGGAGAGAGAGAGAAAGGAGAGACAGACAGACATGGAAAGATAGAAACAGAAGCAGAGAGTGTGTGTGTGAAAGAAGAAACAGGAAGAGTGTATATATATATATACATATATATATGTATATGTATATATATATATGTATATATATATATATACATATATGGGGAGGGAGGGAGAGGGAGAGGGAGGGAGGGAGAGAAAGTCAAGATCCCAACATCTTCTTCTGGGCCACATCCCAGTGACCTACCTCGCCCTCACCTGGCCCACCTCCCAGTAGCGCAGCAGGCTGGAGGTCAAACCTTCAGTGTGCAGCCTAGGGGGAACAAGTGGGTCCCAAACCCTGGCATCTGGAAAGGAAGATGGGGCAGATGTGGTGGGGCCTTGAGTGGCCATGTATTGGGCATTTGGTTTTTATCCTGTTGGTACAGGGAGCCTCTAAAGGTTTGCAAGTGCTGGGTTGATGGGAGCCTGCCGGGCAGATTGGCAGGTGGGATATGACAGTTGGCAGGAGTGAGGTGAGGAGGTCTTCTCCCAAAGAGAGAGGAGAGGTTTTACAGAGGGGAGCAACCAAGCATAGTTGCTGGGAGCCCAGGACCAGCTGATGTCTTACCAGGAGGAAGTGTCCTACAGATGCTGCGGATCACCTAACATGCAGTCCTTGAAGTAGGGTCTCCAGATTCCCATGAGGAAACTGGGGCTCAGACAATGGAGGAACTTGACCAGAGTCAGCTACTGTGGATGTCTTCCTGCCTGATTGTGCAGGGGGTGGGGGAAAGGGGTTGGAAGAGATCCTGTTAGCAATGTGACATTTCCAAAGAAAAATGGCTTCCTATTGTTTTCTTGGTCTGGGTTAATGCACAACACTGTGGGGGTGTAAATGAAGGTCAGCTACCTCGGCCTCTCTCAGAATAGATGCCAAATTCAGAAAGGCAAGGCATGATGTTTATCTTAACTCTTGTTATTAAGAGTTAAGTGTTTCTGGGCCCAGAGTAAGTTGACCTCTGTGCCCATGTGTATAAATGTCACTCAGGAACTCCAATAAATTTAACCTCCAGTCAAACTCAATGTGAAGAAAAATGGCAATGGTTTTTGACTTTTCAAAAAACAAAAGACAAAAAAAAATGACCAGTGTTTCTCTCCCTTTCTCTGCCAGTAACTCCTAGCTATACTACTGAAATCTTACAACTACAGCACAGTGAACATGAAAAATGAGCTGCGTGCTGTCAGGGCAGTCCACGTTGAACAACACATAACTTGGCACAATTTGATGGGCTGGAATTAAAGACAAATACAAGCCTGCAAAGATGGAGGCTTTATTATCCACTTCTTCCGTAACACAGATGGTGTCTCCAGTTTTCACCTTGGCTCTCTGTAGGGAATGTCATCTCCCTTTGTCCCAAGTCCCAGTGGTGTCACTTCCAGAGGCTGGAAGGTGGGAAAGGACAATGTGTACCTCTTATTTCCTGCAGCTTAAGGATGGAAGGATGGAAGGGAATGTCACATAGAACTGCCAGCCTACACACAAGGTACTGACTGTCTCTCCCTTTACAGACGAAAAGCTTGCTGATCCCAGGATGAAGAGATTTCTAAAAAGATCCTCACTCTTTGTAAGCCTAGTGTAACCTACCAAATAAGAAAATGAGGGGGTGAAGCAGATGGAGGTTAGAGTGATAAAAAACCAGAGAGCAACTTGCAAACAATCCCTTGGGTGATGGATCACAGCACCTCCTTCTGGCCTGAAGATGTGCTCAAGAGCCACACGGAAGGTGGCTCTTGCCAGGTGCTGGTGGCTCACGCTAGTAATCCTAGCTACTTAGGAGGCTGAGATCTGAGGATCAAGGTTCAAAACCAGCCCAGAGACTCTTTTTTTTTTTTTTTGTCTGTGAGTCTCTTATCTCCAATTAACAACAAGAAAACTGGAAGTGGTGCTGTGACTCAAAGTGGTAGAGTGCTAACTTTGAGCAGAAGAGCTCAGGGACATTGCCCAGGCTCTGAGTAAGAAAGAAAAGAAAAGAGAAAAAAGAAAGGTGACTCTTAAAGAGGAGTCAGATCCCAAGATGGTGCTCTCTGTGCTCCAGCAGAGAAGTTCCTGTTTGGCCCTGATGCCTTTGGATTCCCAAGGCACGTGTTTTACCTAGAGATGGGCAGAGCATTTGAGTCTTCTGGCTAGAGGGCAAAGCATCTTGGGAGAGAAATGAAACAAGGACAGGGCTGGGAAGGTGGCTCAGTGGTACAGCACTTGCCTTGCATGCATGAGGCCCTGGGTTTGATTCCTCAGCACCACATAAGCAAAAAGGAAAAAAGCTGGAAGAGGTGCTGTGGCTCAAGTGGTGGAGCGCTAGCCTTGAGCTGAAGAGCTGAGGGACAGCGCCCAGGCCCAGAGTTCAGGCCCCATGACCAGACCCCCAAAAAAACCCCAGAAATGAAACAAGGACAAAGACATGGTGAAATCAGACTGATCATAGCTTAAAAGGCTAGATGGCGCTGGATGGGCTTGTGGCCTGGGTGGGGCATTTGCATTAAATCAGGCTAATCCCTATGTCAGAAGCCACTTTGAATGATGAAGTTAGTATCCTGCTGTGGGCACCAGAGGCTCTGTGTTGCCACTTCAGCAGGGGTTGGGGTTGGGGGAGTGCTGTCAGCTCTCAGGGCACACTCTGGATCCTGTCTTAGGGGCTCAGCTCAGCCCGCGAGGAGGCTGGCAGACATGACAGGTTTCAGTTTGCTTTGGAGTTTTGTTGTGTGTTTCTTGGCAAGAGACGACTGCCTCCATCCTCCAAGCGCTTGGATTAATGACTGCTGTAACACCTACCAGCCAGACTCAGCGCTCAGGGCGACCTTTCTGCTGTTCTTGACCCATAGCCTCACTGTTTTGTGGGTGGTTAGAGGCGAAGAGTTGATTTGCACCATACACAAAGTTCTCTTGGATCCACACAATTGTGACTTGGGGTGGGATGGGGTGGCTCAAGCCTGTAATCCTACACACAGACATTCTCAAGACTCGGGCTCCACCATGGGTTAGACTTGGTGAGGCCTGCTACCCAGCTACAGGGGAAGCTCATTGGCTGGGTGCCGTGGCTCATAGGAAGAACCAATAGGAGGATCTCAACACAAGTTGGCCCAGGCATACAGTGAGACCCTCTCCAAAATAACCAATGCACAAAGTATCTGAAGATGTGGCTTAAATGGTAGAGCAGCACCAGTGAGGCCCTGAGGTAGTAGAGGCCAGGCCCTGGGGGCCTGAGCTCAAAGGTAGAATTGCGGCTTTTCATTTGGCTCCAGGGAATTGAAATGACCACCAATGTAACCTTACTTTTGCTCTGTGATAAATCTTTCTGAAAACAAGGCCGGATGCAAAATATATATGTATGATTATATGTTTGTTTACTTTGGGGTTATTTTTTTATCCTTTCTCTGAACCCAAATTGTGCCAAAGTGTGTTATTCTGTTCTGCTTGGTAAAAAGATGGAGATATTTATGTTCCCAATCTTTCTGGAGAATCTAAAGAAAATAGAAATGCTTCTAAAGAAAATAGAAATGCTTCTTGCAGAAAGTTTTAAAAGGGGTTAATTTGGCTTGGCCCGTGGCTGTGATGCTCTGTTACATATTAAGCGATTGTTTCTATCATGGGTAGTCGTTGAAGGGTATAAATCCCAAATCAAAGGAATGGCTTAGCGTCTGTGAAATTCCCGAATACTTCCATCAAAACAAGGCCAAAAATGAGGAGACATAGGATGGACCACGCAATGGGTGTCAAGTAAACTAAATAATTAGTGCCTACTACATGGAGGGCATAGAAAATGGAGCTGCTAGGTGGGCTCTTCCTGTATGTGTACGCGTGTACATGTATATGCACATGTGTGCACACATGTGTGTGCGTGTGGTTGTGTGTGTGTTCACGCATGCATTGAGGTGAAAAGGGATCGCTAGTTGAGGAAACCAGGCCTCGGGGGAAGGGCAGGTGGTGGAGTTCGGGGGATTGCACTAGGAATGAACCCGCTGTCCACCAAAATTCTTTTGTCACATGTTTGCTGGGGGGCTGGGGGGCAGGGGAGGCATCCTCCCCACTACTCCCCAATGTTTGGGAATCTGACTTGCCCTCCTGCATGCTCATGAGAGAAACCAAAATGTGGGGCCTACGGGGGAAGAAAACAGATACCTCATGTCTGAGAGAAGGAGGCAATGACAGCCAGCCTGAGCCCAACCTCTTCCTCCTCTCCCTCCTCCCCCTCCTCCCCCTCCTCCTCCTCCTCCCTCCCTCCTCTCCCCCTCCTCCCCCTCCCCCCTCCTCCTCCTTCTCCTTCTCCTCCTCCTCCTCTTCTTCTCCTCCTCCTCCTTCTCCTTCTTCTCTTTCTTCTCCTTCTTCTCCTTCTTCTTCTTCTTCTTCTTCTTCTTCTTCTTCTTCTTCTTCTTCTTCTTCTTCTTCTTCTTCTTCTTCTCCTGGCCATGAACTGTTGGGGTTTATCAAACCTCAGATTCCCAAAGGGAGCTTGTCTGATGAATTGCTGGACTGCCCCACTGCCAGGGGAGTGACTAGTACGATCAAGAAGTCCCCTTCCTGGGCCAGCTTGGAGCCAGGAGCTCAGCAATGTCACGCCACCCACTGAAGGTAACATGGACTCACAGAGGAGATTTGCTTTCTGTGTCTTACCTTCTTCTGCTCCGCTGGTGAGGGCTACGGTGATTTCCATGGTGTCACCACTCTGAAGAAGAAGGTAGCTGATGGGTGACCTTGGCAAGAGAATTTGTTTCCACATGGACACTCTGGTGGAACTTTCCTCACGCTACCCATCCCCCACCCCCGCCCTGCACTATGTATAACAGCGGCTGATAAATGGTGCCATTGCACCCTATGTTGCAGCCATGGGGTTTTCTATCCTGGGCTGTATTGGCAGCTGTGAACCAAGTTTTACCTCCTACCTGAATCAAAAATGTTCATGGAGCTGACAGTGCTTGAAGGGAGGAGCTGGGAGCGGGGTCTTTGCACAGGTAGGCGGTTGGTATGTATCTATTCAACCAAGTGTTTTATTTTATTATTATTATTTTTTTGATTATTGGGCTTGAACTCTGGGCTTGGGTGCTATCCCTGCGCTCTTCAGCTCAAGGTGAGCGCTCTACCGTCACAGCACCACTTCTGCTTTTCTAGTGGTTAATTGGAGATAAGAGTCTCCCAGATTTTTCTGCCTGGGCTGACTTTGAACCATAATCCTCAGCCTCCTGAGTAGCTACAAGCACATGTAATAATGTAATGATGCATTGCTCTTTTGGGGGAGTTACTGGGATTTGAAACCTGGCCTTCTGCTCCTACCACTTGAATCATGCCCCAGACATTTCTGCTTTTGTTATTTTTGAGATAGGGTCTCATGTTTTTTCCCAGGCCAGCTTTCCATATAGCTGGTTTGACATGCATACCCAACTTTTCTTTATTGAGATGAGGTACAGTGAGCTCTTTCACCTGAGCAGAATTTGAACTCTAATCCTTCCAATCTCTGCCTCCTGTAACTGGGATTACCAGTATGTACCACCACCCCTTGTTTCATTGCATTACTCTAAAAATTAAAATTAAATTCCCAATATAAGCGGTGAATGCATAGATTCTGATACAGATTCTGCAGACATATTTCCGGAAGACTATTTAGGAGCGTGGAAAGAATGTTTTCCCAATACAATGTAAAAATGGGAGAAAAAGTAAAAGATAAAATGAGAATTGATTAAATAATTTTAGTACACAATATATGTACAG
The DNA here is from genome assembly GCF_000151885.1 of Dipodomys ordii. Classification (NCBI taxonomy): domain Eukaryota; kingdom Metazoa; phylum Chordata; class Mammalia; order Rodentia; family Heteromyidae; genus Dipodomys; species Dipodomys ordii. The sequence goes on from NW_012267421.1 coordinate 2,053,917, forward strand.
GACAAAGATGAGACACACATGATTACCCATATCCTTTAGTTGGAAATTATTCTTTATTTTCTCTATTCACCATATTGTCAAAAACACAAATTCCTCATATTTTTAAAAAATCATACAAATGATACATAGATATATTGGTGTATATATACATATACATCATATACATCGTGTGTGTGAGTGTATACATACATATATGCATATATATGTATATTTGGGAAACAAGCAGTTCATTAAAGGACATAAACAAAAGTAACATTTACCTTACATAGGCCTTATTTTATCTATAAAAGCTAAGATTGCTTATAAGAAATATAGATGATAAAATCTATCACATATATTTAAAATCAGAATTAAGAGAAAATAAATACATTTTATTACATTATCAGAAGTAAAATGCAAAAATCAGAGCCCAGATCAGTGGGGTGCATGTATTTACCTGACCATCTGAGCGGGGTCATGCGTTAGACGATAGTTTTCAGTGCTGGGAACCTAGAGGGGATGCTGCCAGTGGTGTGTGAGATCTTACACACTTCCTCTGGGGAAGCAAAGTGCCAGCATTCCACCTACAGACACGAACATGTGGCTTTGTCTGGTGGATGCAGACTGATGAGGCAAGCAAGGCCCCTTGCCATCTCCCACTGCCAAAATTCCTATAATGCTCTACTCACAGATCCTCCATGGAAGCCAGTAGCACAACCCTGAGCCATGACTCTGTGAGCCAGTAGGAACCCCAGGTAATTTAGAATCTTTCTCAAACAGAGCCCCAATAGGGACTGTGTGCCCTCACTTGCTATACTATGCTTGTCTGGTGACCAGCATCTAAGTGATAGAACATGGTGCAGATGACAAGATAGCAAATGCGTGATTATACTCTCAGAAAGTGTCAACTTCTTCAGAGCAGACAATCTCCCCTGAAGGTTTTGATAAGTGTGTTGCCATGTCTTGAGGGGACTGCAAGAAAACATCAGGGGCTGGGATGTTGGCTCAGTGGAATGCTTGCCTTGCATGCCTGAGGCCCTAGGTTCGATTCCTCAGCACCACATAAGCAGAAAAAGCCGGAAGTGGCGATGTGGCTCTAGTGGTAAGGTGCTAGCCTTGAGCTGAAGAGCTGAGGGACAGTGCCCAGGCCCCAGAGTTCAGTCCCCATGACCAAAAAAAAGGAAAAGAAAATAACATCAGCCACTTGGCTTGTAGAAACAGGCCCTCTGCCTATGGGCCCAGAGGAACTCAGTCTGGCTAAAAATCATGGATGTAAGCTGGGAAGCAGAGCTGTCCCCAAGAAATGTTCAAATGAGACCTCAGCTCTATTCCATGAGCTAATTGCAGCCACGTGAGACACCACCAAACAGTGAGGAGTCTGGATTCTCAGTCCACAGAAACTATGGACAAATGTACATTGTGTTGAGGCACTGGGTTTGTGGTGATTTGTTACAGAGAAATAGATAAGTAAAGGCAAGCATGTTCCTGAGATCTGGGGTCTCAAACTCAGGCCCGACAGCAGCAGGCACTTCCTCAGGTACTTCCCTGTGAGTTTACTTCCTGCAGGAAACTTCTCTGCCACTCTAGATGTGTAGTCATGTGATGCCTAATGATGGAGATGTGAGGTTTTTATGCCTGCAAAGATAAAACAGCAAAAGATGGCATGAGCGGGGATTCTGTGCCCTCTTGGTAACAACAATGCCCAGTAGAACCGGGTTCACCTTGCCTTTTCCTGCCTTCATTCACCACACAAATGTACACTGAGCCCTACTCAGTACACAAAGCTGGACACTGGGGACACACTGGTACTAGAAGTTGGGCTATGCCCACCACATAATCTATATGTCGAGCTCTGAAGCCTCTGTGCTTCAGAATGGGACTCCAATTAGAGATGGGGTCTCTACAGAGGGGATTGTGGTAGAGTGGGGTCTTTAGGGCGGACCCTAACCCCTATAGAACTGGTCTTCTTACAAAAAGGGGAAACTGAGGCACAGAGGCACAGGCAAAAGGAAGATGTGAAGATGCAGGGAGAACCTCATATCTGTATGGACACAACCACCTAGATGCTACAGAGAGGGGCCCAGAACAGTCTTCCCTCAGAGGCTGTGGGGGAACAAACTCTGATGACACTTTGATTTTCAGTTTCTGTCCACCAGACAGTGAGACAGTAATTTTCTGTGCTTAAGTCCCCACTTTGTGGTATTTTGTGACAGTAACTCCAGCAAATTCATTTGAGGACAATGCAGAATGGACAACCTTCCTGTAGTCTTAGAGTTTACAGCCCAGCCCAAGGTTCAGGGAGATGCTAAATCCAGTGCCAGATATCCAATGGATATTTAGAAGCCGAAAGAGTTGCTTCAAAAGAGGATCAGAGTCAGGCACCAGTGGCTCACACCTGTAATCCTAGCTACTCAGGAAGCTGAGATCTGAGGATCACGGTTCAAAGCCAGCCAGGACAGGAAAGTCTGTGAGACTCTTATCTCCAATTAACTACCAGAAAACTGGAAGTGGCACTGTGGCTCCAGTAGTAAAGCGCTTGCCTCGAGTTGAGGAGCTGAGGGACAGCGCTCAGGTCCAGAGTTCAGGCCCCATGACGGACCAAAAAAAAAAAAAAAAAGGATTGGGCTTACATAGTAGGAAAGAGCTCAGCCTGGCTCTGCACACTCAGATCTGAGGACCAGCAGCAGGGGTTTACTCAGGTGACGTTCATTCAGGTTCCTAGAGGATTCTAGGTAAATCCTTTCTCAGAAAAATCCCAGTAGGGAAAAGCACAAACACTGGCTCCATTGAGCAGCTGGGCACTTAGAAGGAAGGATGCAAAGCCCCTTTCTTGAGCCACTTGGGATGGAATACGGGAGAGCATTCTAGTGTAGTCCAAGTGCTATGCTGGCAGGCAAGGACCCCACTGATTTAATCTGGATCTTTGTTTTGTTTTGTTTCTCTCTCTTACCAGTCCCTTGTCATTTTCCCTGATAGCTGGAGGGGTTGTGGTGTTCCCTCTGCAGCCAGAACCTTTCCTTTTATTATATAAAATCAATCACACAGGACAAGAAAGTGTGACCCTTCAAATAAAACAGAGTGACATTTAGAGCAAAAATCAGAGTTCTTCAAGAGTTTCCACAGTTTGCTGGAGGAGTAACCATGTTAACAATTTGGAAACTTGATGTGATTGTTGGGGGAAGATCGAGGGAGGATGGTGGAAGGGATGACTGATGGACTGCTTACATACATGGACATGTTAAATTAAAAGCCCCTGGTATAACTATTTGCAGATAATAATAAAAATAGACTGTGATTGTTTAATTAATCAAAGAAAATTAAATGTAATAAAAAGAATTGAGCTTGAGGGGCTGGCAGTGTGGCTCAAGAGATTGGGGTGGATGTAGATTCAACCATCAGGGTGTGGTTTGACAGTCAGGGGCAAGGTCTAAGTAGCAGAGCACCTACCCAGCAAAGGCAAAACCCTCAGTTCAAACTCCAGGACCCACCACCAAAGAAATAGTTGGAGGTGAGCCCAGCTGCATTTGTTGCTTGGCAACCTGACAGGTCTATCCCCTCTTCCGAGTGGCTACTTGGCAGCCTTGGCATGGAAATGGAGGAGCTTTTCTTTCAGAAGGTCTCAGAAGCTGCTTAGAGTATGCAGTTGGAGATGGCAGTGGTTGATAGTTGGTTCCATTGGTCTATGAGTCATCTTATATCCAGCCTTCTTCACATTCAACACCCCAGATCTTGGGTGCTCAGATTTCAGATGGATTGACCTTCAAAATCTGGGAAATGTGTCAAGGGCTGTTAGTGAGCCAAAGGACTCACTTTTGCTTTGGTTTCCTGCCAACAACCTCAGAAGGGTTCAAGTTGAGAGACACCCGCTAGTCTGATTGCCATGTGGGCTGTGTTACTGAGATCCGAGTGTGGGTATCTCTGGGCTGTAGGGGCACAGATCCGATTGTCCATACCACTGGCCTACTGAGGCACAGGTGTCAGCAGGATTACCTCTGAGGTCACGCTGAGCGACGGCAGCCAAGTGGGAACAATTCTATCCAGACTCCACGAGCTCAGCCTGAGCCATGAGGCAGGCAGGGAGCCCCGATTCCTGCTCTTGGCATTTCCTCTCCCAGAACTTTCCTGTCTCCCTGGTCTGCCATGTGGGCTTTCTCTCTTCTCATGGGAGCAGCCACTGTAGCCCTCCCCCTCTCCCCTCCCCCATCCCTGTGTTTATGGGCTGTCATCTGCCTTGAAGGCCTGGAAACTGATTTGTCTTTGAACTTGGTTTTTCATTTTCTCACTCAGGTTATCTGGGTGATGTCCTCAATCCTTGGCTGAGAGAATGATTCAAGGGAAGCTGGCCATAGGAAGCCTGCCTACTGCCTATGCCTTCTTATGTCCTGAGAGTTTGGCTCCATGTACTGAGGGTCCATTTGTAGTAGACTTCAATTTGTGTGACTAAGTCTTGTGCATAACGGATCCTGTCTTTCATTGAAACAGACCCATGGCCTTTACGGCCCCAAGCTGCCAACAGAACCTTTTCCATTCATACAGGAACTCAAATGAGAGCCCTGGGATTCTGAGCTGTCTTTGCTGATTGATGCCTTGACCACCCATGTCCTTCCCCTCCTGCCTCTGTCCCCCTGGGACAGCATCTCTGCTTTCTCCTAGCACAGAAGATTCAATGTGGTCACACCAGCACCTACCCTGCCCTCATAACCTATTCTTTCCCGGGGCCTTGAACCTGTGTGCCAGCACTACCGTTATAATTAGGCTTCTGCCTTTGGAAAATCATGAAACTGAAATAGATGTCATTAGGTAAAGAAGTGTCCAAGATTAAGACAAAAAGGCTCTGGGCGCCAGTGGCTCATGCCTGTAATCCTAGCTATTCAGGATACTGAGATCTAAGGATCAAGGTTTAAAGCCAGCCTGGGCAGGAATAAGCCACTCAGAAAACCAGAAGTGGCACTGTGTTGTAAGTGGTAGAGCACTAGCCTTGAGCTAAGGAGCTGAGGGACAACATCCAGGCCAGAATTCAAGCCCCATGACCAACAAAAAAATAAAATAAAAAGACAAAAGGCATTGATTAAGCTGAATGCTCAGAGAGTGAGATGTAGCTAACTGATTTCTGTATAACATATGTACACTGAAATGCGTTGGTACAACTACTGCACACTGGAAGAAATGAGTGACAGGAGAGTGAAGCAGGCTTTGTTGTGGGAGGGGAAAGGCAAAGAGTGGATATAACCAAAATACATTTGCATATGTGAAAATAGAACACAAAAACTTGTTAAGATTGTTTTAAGCAGGAGGAAGAGGATAAGGAAGAGTGACAGAGTGGGTAAGGTTGATGGAGTATGCAGGTATGAAAATGTCACAACTAATAGATGCTAATAAAGAAATCATAAAACCAGTAGATAAGAGAGCCAGACCAGACTCTGTCTTCCTGTCTTCCATGTGGTCTGGCTTTCTTCTGTGCATTCCCACCATAGTACCATCTGTTATGATGTGGTAATAGCCAACATGGGCTCTCTAATCTTGGACTTTCTAAAAGTGTGAGTTAGAATACCATTTTTCTGTATAAAATTCCCTCACTCAGGTACTGTGTACTAGCAACCAAAAATGGACTGATGGAGTCAGTAAGCTTGGACTGGGTATTGACTGCATGGGAGGCTGGGGGCTGAGTTGACCTCAATCCCTGAACTCCATAAACCAACATAAGCTGCTGTGGTGGGTGACAGGGCGAGCACAGAGACAAGAAGTTACTGTCTGGACTTACCTATGGGGAAGTGCATATACATGTGTGTACTCACACTAATGCACGCACGCATGCGCACACACACACACATACCTGTTGTGTATGGCAGTCTCTCTGGAGGTGATGACAGAAAGGTAAGCTGAGAGAGTGTGGCTCTGTGATTGGTGGATTCTGGGACCAAGGCCAAGGCCCATCAGGCTTCTAGTCAATTGCTCCAAGTTATAAGAGGGCGCAGAGTGGTGGTGAGGGAAGCCACGCCCCATGGGGTTCTCAGATGAGGATGGGAGGCCTAGAGAGTCAGCAACATCACATACCACCTCCCTCTGCCCTGCTTGACACCCTGTTCTTCAGTCATCATTTAGTAACTGAAATCTGTGATTTGTGCGGCAGAATGCATGGAAGAAGTGCACACACTGTCTGGCACCGGGCAGGTGCCCAGTGAGTGGTAGTTGAATCATTTTTCCATTTTTGTTTCAACAGTTGTCCCTCCAAAGGAGGGAGATTTTTGTTGTTGTTGTTGTTGTTGTTGTTGTACTATGGCTAGGGACATTTTTCTCTTGAAGCATTGCTGTATCACGTTTTCTCTTTTTCATATCTAAGAAACCAGAGGGGAAGGAAGAGGAGCCAATGAAGCAGTTTAAGGTTTGACTTGTGACATGTTTTTGATAATAAAAATATGAAAATTCAACTTGGTTTTTAAAAAATGTCAACTTGGAAGGGATGTGCATGCCTGAGTGGATCATGCTCTTGATTAATTTCCTACATGGTCGGAAGTATTTTGAAAGAGATTCCTCAAAATGAAAACGAGAAAAGTTTCAAAACCTATTCTTGAAAGATTGTTGGACTGGGGTAAGGGCTCCAGTGGTAGAATGCTTGCCTCGTAAGCCTAAGGCCCTGAGTTCACACACACACACACACACACACACTCACATACACACACACACACACACACACACACACTCACATACACACACACACACACACACACACACACTCACATACACACACACACACACACACACACACACACACTAAGAAAACAACAATGAACTCTGTTGAGTCAAGCCAGCCTCTGAATGAAGAGGACAATTTAGTGCTCCTGAAAAGCTTTGATGGACATTTCTTCTCTCTTGGCTTCTAATACCAAACTTGACTTTTCTGCTGCAATTCCCAATTCCTTTGGGAGAAATCCTCTTTTCTGCATTTGGTCAACATGAGAATGGTTATTTTTATTTATTTATGTATTTTACAAGAGCCCAGGTTTACTTTATTTAATTTTCATTAGTTTAAATTCTGGAGGGGTACAGCATCACACGGATTCTGTGTCTAATGGCCTTAGCACAAAGGTTGTTTTGGAATTTGGCATGAACCATGCCACTGTTTCCATGGGCACATGTTACCTTTCCCCAGATTACTCTGCTTTTGTTAGGTTTGCTGCCAAGATTCATTGTGGTTTTTTGATTTGTATACATAAGCACATCTCTTGCCCAAGGAGAAATCGGTATCACCCGGGCATAAACACCTTCAACTTTAAGGAGAGCTTCATGCTTCCTTTGGTTCCGGAGACCCCACTTATAGCCAGCAGAATTGGCCACAGCCTTCCAGACATTTTGCCTTTTAGAAGTCCTGTTCCTAGCAGGCCTCTCCAAGGGAGAGAACAAGCCAGCCCTAGTTACTTGCCCCTAGAGTTTAGCTGGTTCTTTATTTTTATTATTACTACTTTATGTTTTGTCAGTTGTGGGACTTGAACTCCGGGACTAGATGCTGTCCCTGAGCTCTTTTGCTCAAGACTAGAGCTCTACTACTTTGAACCACAATGTCACTTCTGGTTCTCTGATGGTTAACTGGAGATAAGAGTCTCACAAACTTTCTGCCTGGGCTGATTTTGAACTGTAATCCTCAGATCTCAGCCTCCTGACTAGCTAGGATAACAGGTGTGAGCCACCAGAACTCAGCATGACAGCCGTTCTTAGATGTTTATATTATTAGGTTTCAAACTCTTTCTCTCAGCTGCTCATTGTCAGGTTCAGGGTTAAGCCTGTGAGCATAGGGCCAGGCCCATCACTAAGTCAGGAGGAGAGGCAGAATTAAACTCAGCGCACCACAAATATAACAAGAGGGACCACTGCAAAGTCAGGTTCTTTGCTGCTCATGCAGAATGTATCATATGCGGTGACACTCCGCCCTCAGGGCTCCTTTGGTTCCTTCGATTACCCACCTGGGCCTTCAATATCCCTTTGATGCGGCAAGTGTTCCTTATCCTCTTGCCCCATTTTCTCTTCTCCCTTAATTAGGAAGGGTTGAGTTTTCACTGTATTGATGTTTAGACTTTACGTTGTGGAAAAGGAAAACTCAGCTGGAAAGGTAAGTTTTACTTTTTCTTTCATCTATTTCTTCAAACAACAGTTCTACACCCTCCGGGATTGCATCAGGCCTGTGGTTTGATGAAGAAAGTGAAGAATTGGATCCATTTGAAGGGATGAGTCAGTGGGAGTGTTGTTTAAAAAGAATTCTGCATTCCAGAGCCTTCTATATTTTCGTTGACTTTCTGAAATTCTTCACCACTAAAAAGTAAAGGTTTCAAGCCCTTAGTGTGGATCTTTGCATTCGATTTCTTCGTTTTTTAAATTTCTTTCTCTTGTTGCTGAATAAAGCCTAAATAGAGCTTATCTAAATAAATACTGAGAAAATAAGTCTAGAGTGCCAGGATACAGAGATTCATACAATGACTGCTGCCCATGTGGTATGAGCAGGTCCACACTAGGTTGCCTTTGCTGTTTTCGTGGCTATTGGCTGCCTCCTTCACCCAACACTGTCACCTTGGATGACTCCATTTCTGTGAGTAAAATACAACCTGGTGTAATGGAGATGCTGTTAGCTGAATCCCCAGTGCCCAGCTTTTGAAATCTCTCTAGCTGAACCACTTCTCAGATCAGAAAGGGGGAAAAGAGTAAAAATTAAGTTAAGGACTTTTTCATTCAATATAAATATACCCAAGAAGAAATTACATTAGTCCTGCTCAGGTCTAGGCACTGGGCCAGGTTCAGGGGCTATGAAGATTAAAGATGACCCTTCCCAGCCCAAAGGAACTAGAAAACCTGTGGTAACTGGCAAGGGTGGATACAGTGAATTGCCTCTACATAAGTCCCTTTGTACCAGGGCTTCTGGGGTCACATGGAGACAAGAATCCAGGTCTTCCTAGAGCCCCAACAGGCCCTTCCATGCCGACCACAGCTACTCATCCCCCACCCATTGACCCTGAGGGTATGGCAGTGGGTAAAAGAGGCCGGGTACATAGGAGGACATGTAAGGAAAGCAATGCCAACTCTGAGACAGGGTAAGGGGAGGAGCAGAATTAAAGTTGATTCCAAAGAGTGTAATCTATGTGCCAGAACCAACCTGGTGACCTTTTTTTTTTTTTTAACATCTATGGGGAAATCAGAAAAGTAAAAACACTATAGTATCTTAGGATGCATCGGTCAAAGTTGTCCAGACTTTGGCAGAAAGACAATCATCTTCATAACCCTTGTCCCCTCACCTAAAAGGCTCCCCACCTTATGGTAGCACATGTTTAATTGGCAATTTTTTTTTGTAACTGATGACTCTAAGAATTCCTCAGAACACATCATGGAGGTCTGCAGAATCTGGAGCGAAGAACCCTGGACCGAGTAAGGAATGAGCAGAGCTCTACCATCTGAGGGGTGTGTGCTATTGAGAACCCTGGGATTCTCTCAGGAGAGTAAAACATGGTGTATTCTTTGGAACAGCAGGTGGGATTTGGGGACCCACAGGCCCACAGTCTGTGAGTATGACAAGTTCTCCCCATTCTGGAGAGGCAAGTCTGAGAACAAAGGGCCAGGCCAGTGTTCAGGCTGCAGAGTGAAAAGGGTGAGTCAGGTTATATCACCCTCCCTGGGGCACAGAAGGAATTCCTGTCTGGTCACCAGCCACAGGGACATTTGGGGGAAAAAAATCCACCCCCACCACTGGTGGGGAGAGACGTGAGAAGTTGAGCTTCATCTACAGACAAGCTTGAAAATGAAGTCTCTTTCCTTAGGATGGGGTCCAATGCCACACAAGGTTAACAGGGTTATCCTGCTTTGTCCCCCGGGGTGGGCTCTATTGTTCCAGTGATGCCGTGTTAATATTACTGGTCAGTAGTCTGGTCAAACAATGTCCCCTAACCACCCAAATGCAAGTATCAAAGCTCTGTAGACTAGGGTGGCTCTATTTAGAGATAGGGCCTGTAAGGAGTTAATTACATACAACTGTAAAACCCTGATCCCAAAGATTAGTGTCCTTATAATAAGAGATAAAGGAGAGGAACTGGGAAGGTGGCTCAGTGGTAGAGTGCTTGCCTTGCATGCATCGGGCCCTGGGTTCAATTCCGCAGCACCACATATGCAGAAAAAGCAGGAAATGGCAATGTAGCTCTAGTGGTAGAGCACTAGCCTTGAGATGAAGAGCTCAGGGACAGCGCCCAGGCCCATAGATCAGTCCCCATGACAAACCAAGGGGGGGGGGGGGAGAAGCCTGTCTCTGTCTCTCTGTCTCTGTTTCTCTTGACCCTTTGTCTTTCTGTCTCTCTCTCTGTCTCACTGTCTTCTCTCTCCCTCCCTGTCTTGTCTCTGTCTCTAGCTCTCTTCCTCTCTATCTCCCTCATTTCTGTCTCTGACTCTTTCTGACCCTGTCTCTCCTACCTTCTTTCCCTCCCCACTTCTCCCTCCTCTCTCTGCCCTGTGAGAGCACAGACCTATCTTCTTGGCCACTGTCTACAATCCAAGAAGACAGTCTCACCAAAACCTGAATCAACTGACACTTGGACCTTGGTTGTTTCCAGTCTCTACAACTATTAGAAATGGATTTTCACAGTTTAAGCTACCTAGTCTGTGGTCTTTTGTTATAGCAACTCAAGCATACTGATATAACCAATAATGACATTATTGACTCTTATTATTTGGGGGAAAAAAACAACAAAAAACAGGGATTGGAGTTTCTTCAGGCAGCATATTGGCATTCAGAAGAATGATACAATATTATTCATATTTTCACTCATATGTGAAGTGTAGTGCTAGCTTAGTTCAGTTCAGGCTGCTATAACAGAGTGTTGCATGCTGGGTAACGTATAACAATAGGAATCGATTTTGCATTGTTCTGGAAGCTGCTAAGTCCAAGATCAAGACACTAGGGCAGGTTGTGTGTCTGGAGGACACAGCCTCTGTTTGCTAATATAGAGTACCAAACATCATCCTGAACGGGACAGTATCATTATGTCCTCTCACAGAGGAAGAGTGCAAGAGCCAAGGAGAGAAATCCACTTCCAGAAGGCTTTGATGAAGGCATTTTATGCTCGTAAGAGCTCTGCCCTCCAGCCAGACCACCTCATAAGAGCCCACCTAATCATCTCTATATCATTACATCCATAAATTATCTTCTTGTCTTTCCATTTCTTTCATTTTGTCCTTTGTTCCTCTTCTCTTTTCTCCCTTTTTCCCTCTCTGCTTTGTTTTGTTCCTATATCGAGGGTTGAACTCAGGACCTTACCCGTGCTAGGTAAGTGTTCTACCACTTGGGCTACACTCTGAACCTTTTTGCTTTTTTATTTGTTGTTCAGATATGATCTTGCAGTTTTGCCTGGACTGGTTTTGGACCTTGAAGCTCTTACCTCTCCCTCTTGAGTAGCTGGGATTCTAGGCATTCATTACCACACCCAGCCTTGGCAACTAAATTTCAATATGAATTTTGGAGGGGACAAACATTCAAACTGTTGCATCTGGCTTCCACATTGCTGCTTCAAAAGAGAAAGGTAGTGACATTTCTCATCGTTTTGTCTACATTTTAGGTATGATGCTAATAAACGTTTAAATCTTTTTATTATTGTTAAGTGGTTGTACAAAGGGGAGTTCAATTCACTGTGTCAGATTATGTGTACAATACATCTTGATCAGAGTAACCGTTTTCATTTTCCTTCTGCCTACATAGTCATCCATCTCCTCACAGCACCTGATTAGTTAGAGGAACTAGAGATACAAACTCTAGGTACCAGGGGTTGGAACGCATGCTGAAGTTCATGGTGCTGGTGGGTAGAAGGCTCCAGTAGGTTACAGCAGGTCTACTGGGCTCAGAAGCCAAGCTGTACCTGTTTGCTATGACTTCTACATCAACTGGGCCTGTATCAAGTAACTCTGCCCACCTTCCTTGTCAAATAGCTCATTGGGTCCACAAAAATGGGGAAAGTCCTTTTGGAGATTCATTAAGATCCATTGGTTTTGCAAAGGAAAGAGCAAAGGAATGTGAACAGTATAGGTCCTACTTTTTGAAAAGATATATATATGGAGGTTCCTCAAAAGAATAAACATAAAGCTCCTCTATGACCCAGCAATCCCACTCCTGAGCATTTATCCAAATGACCACAAACCAGGCCATACTAAATTTATCAGCACAAGCATGTTCCTCACAGCATTGTTTATCATAGCTTAGATATGGAATCAACCTAGATGCCCCTAAGTGGATGAATGGATCAAGAAAACATGGTATATGTACACAATGGAATTCTATGCTTCCATCAGAAAGAATTACATTGTCCCATTTGTAAGGAAAAAGGAAAGACTTGGAAAAAATTATATTAAGTGAACTAAGCCATACCCAAAGAAACTTCAGTTACATGGTTTCCCTCATTTGTAATCATTAGAATGCTATAAGTCTACACGTAAACCCAATGGATAGTAAAAGACAAAAAATTACACTGGACATGATTAGTTAAACAGCACTCTAAACATTCACACAGTGAGACCTAAGGAGGGTATTCTTAGGAGAGGATCATAAGGGCTCAATAGCTATGTGCATGTGGTCATATAAAATGATGCTTATCGAAATGAACTCCAAGAAATGGAAACAAAAGGTTTGTTATTGTACTGTTAGGGAAAAAAAAGAAAAGGTTGGGGTCTGGGAAGATGGCTCAGTGGTAGAGTGCTTGCCTTGCATGCATGAGGCCCTGGGTTTGATTCCTCAGCACCACATAAGCAGAAAAAGCCAGAAGTGGCACTGTGGCTCAAGGAACTAGCCTTGAGCTGGAGAGCTGAGGGACAGCGCACAGGCCCAGAGTTCAGGCCCCCCGACTGACACAAAAAATAAATAAGTAAATAAATAAAGGTTGGAAGGTTGCTATAAAATGGTAATTAATGTAGAAGAATAATGAGTGATTTTGACTTTGTTTTACTCTTCTTTGGACACTTACATTTTATACTCTTACAGTTTTCAATCATGTAAAGCAAGGCACAGCATCGTCCTCCTGCAGCATTTGTGTATTGTGCTAATACAAGAATGTCTAGAAAACCAGTCTTTGGAGGCCTAGGTACCACACATGGGCTCCAGAGAACCCGAGGATCCATCAGGAGATGCAGAGTCCAGGCAGTTCTATTATAGAGGCTAGGGTAGCAAGGAGGGGCTGATACTGGCTTAGCTTCAAACCCAGCTGAGGAGACATGGAAGTGATTATCGTCTGGGTAGAGAGCTGGAGTGGTGGTCAGAGTGCCCACAGTAGTGATGTGACTGAGCTCAGGAATGGGCATCTCAGGTGCCTCAGTGTGAGATATGGGAGCAAGAACCACGTTTCTGTGACCTTCTCATGACCCCAACATGCAAACAAGGTGTCACTTCTGAAGAATGGAGAACCCAGATCTGTCGAGATCTTCCTTTATCAACTAGCAAAGGAGCAAAGAGCACAGTCTCTGTTCGCATGCTAGTGTGTGGCCAAGATGGGTGGTGTTATTCATGGTTTTCTTGGCAATACTCTGCTCTTGATCCCCTCTTAGATCTTCCAAAGTGTCATTTTTGGCAAAAGTGCATGGGAGAAATATTATATGTTGAGGAAAAGGAAATGGGAAGGTTTCCATTGCCTCCCTCCGCTCAGGCTCATAATGAAAAGTTGTGAACGGTAGAGAGCTAGGATTTCTCTAAAAGGAAAACATGATGAATGAAAGCTACTTTTAAGTGCTAGAATGTTCTGGAGAGGATCTTGCTAATTAGAAAGTCAAAGAGCTATTGTGCTTTCTCCAGGGGAGTTTTGGAGGCAGGGGTGATATGAAAAGGGCAGTATTTCTAGAGGCGTTCCCAGCTTGCAGCAAGGCTCCCTTCCTTAGTTGATGTTGGAGGGGTGGTGTAGGGAGACTGAGGGAGTCTGTGAACGCCTGTGTCTACATACACATGTCTGCCTTTGCCAGCACTTGTGGAAAGTTTTAAAAAGAAGGCTCTTGTTCTGTTTGGCCATTCACTCCTTCAACAACAGTGATTGTACATATCCACTGATGTGGCTATCTCTATGTGGGACATGGAGAATACACATACACAGATTGCATGTATACACTTTATGTTATTAGCAAGCTAAGGGATGCTCCAAAAGGTGTTTCTTGTCCTAAAAATATGTCCTATGAATATATCTTTATTTAGGAAAAGTGCAGAGGCAAATAAATTAGACATCTTTAAGATGAGCAAATAGTCCTAGATTTCCTCAAATCCAGTGACAAGTGCCCTTGTAAGACAGACTCAGGAAAGGGGACAGGGTGACAGAGAGGCCAAGATTGGAGAGACACAGTCAGAAGAATAATGGGGCTATCAGAAGCTGGACCAGGCAAGGAATGGGCCCTCTTCTAGAGATATGGATAGGTACATGGCCCTCCTCATGCTTGGATTTTAGAAAGAGTGAGCCAGGCACCAGTGGCTCACACCTGTAATCTTAGCTACTCAGGAGGCTGAGATCTGAGGATTGCAGTTGAAAGCCAGCCCGGACAGGAAAGTCTATGAGACTCTTATCTCCATAAGAAAACTGGAAGTGGAGCTGTGGTTCAAGCGGTGGAATGCTTGCTTTGAACTGAAGAGTGCAGGGACAGTGCCCAAGCCCAGAGTTCAAGCCCCACGACCGACCAAAAAAAAAAAAAAAAGAATGAAAGTATTATTTGAGTGATGTCTTTATGCCACATCAGTTAGAATGACACTCTGATAGTGATTTCATGGTGTGGGTAAGTCAGACACTCAAAAAGAAGTCAAAGACAGTCCTCATTTGGAAACATGGTGTCTGGTGTGGAGTAAATAGGATTTCATCTCTATTTTAAATATTATGGCTCTCAGTGGTGTCCAGTGTGGATTAAATGGGATTTTATCTCCATTCCACACGTTATGGCTCACAACCCTGTTCCCCTCTCTTTTGGGTTGCCCTGCCAAGAAGCAACTGGTCAGGGAATTACTCATAGTGGCGTGCTTTGTTATATGGAGTTGTTATTAGTTTTTGCATGTTAATAATTTTCTAGCATCCACAGTAGTCATTTAACACCAGGAAGTGTCTGGAGGACTGGCCACTGGTTCCCACAGCATAGAGATTCTGCATTTAACAGAGAGAGAGGAAAAGAAAACAGAGGTAATAAATGCAAAGTGTTTTAAAGCAGGAGGAGCTTGAAGCCTCATCAGACTGGTGCCTGGGCTTGTTGGATTTATTTGGTGTCTGAATCTCTGAATCACCAAATGAGCGCTCAGGGAGCGCTGAGAGCTTGGAAGCAGAGGCCTGGCATTTGAAGCCAGAGCTCTCTCTGGGAGCCCAGGGCATCCTGGAGAGGTATAGGGGCCAGAAAACCTAGCCAGAAGCTCACTGTGTCCACAAGCCTCATGCTCACATTGGAAAAGTTCTCTGGGGTCAACTGGTGCTAAGCAACCCTCCTCATCTCTGAGCCTCAGACTCTGCTCATCCAACCCATATTTAGCCTGCATCTGCTACTAGGGGAATTTGAGTGCCCCTTGTACATTGTGACTTCTGAGCCCTTTGTGTCCTGTCAGGCAGGCTTCAGAGGACCCAGTTACTCTTCTGATAGCTCCATACCACCACCACCAGGTTCATCCAAGGCCTCCACTCCTGTCAGCCATATTTCTGAAGTGCAGCATCAAATCTGGAATGAAGTAGCGGAAGAGATTTGAGGCAGCAATTGCAGAATACAACCACTCCTCTTTCTGCAGGAAGGCACAGGAGGCAGACCTGCTGGGAGGGTGAGTCCCATCCTCTCAAGAGAGCTCAGCCAAACAAAAGTCCCCAGGGGACAGGGAGTCCATAGATAAACGCCAAAATCACCTCCAAGAACCCCCAGTACTTAAAACATGGGAAAGAAGACACGATCTTAATAACGGTTTCATTTTGTCATTTAAGAAATTTTTTCAAAATTCCATTTGCTCTCCTTATCAATCCACCCCAAATGTGAGCAATTTAAACCCCTCCAAAATATGCATTCATTTTTTCAAATGTTAGTTGGTGAAAACATTTGCATGGATAGAAATGGAACATTATGACTCCAATTTGTTGAATACTTACTAGACACCAGGCATTCTTGAGATCACTTAGGAATATTATTTTTTTTTTCTCTCCTAGTAAACTTCTTTGACCTTTTGCAGTGAGGGCAAAAATGCATCTCTCAGTTTGGATCCATTGCTTGTGCCTTGCTTAGCGCTTGCATGGATAAAGATCCTGAGCATTGTTCATTGCTCCAGGAAAGACTGATGAGTTAAAGTCTGACAGGAGAGCAGGGAGTCCAGGAGAAGAGAGAAAGGAGAGCTGGGTAAAACAGGTTAGAATCCTCGAGGGTAAATGGCACTCTTGGAGGCCGGCATTGTGTCTCACCAGCCACCCTTCCTATTCCTTCTCTTTGAGCTCAGTGTGGTAAACAGTGAATCTGTGGGGTCTTATTAAAATGGAGGGAAGGGGGTATAAAGTTAAATGAGGTGGATCTGGGATCCCATATTTGTATCAAGTGACCAGAGGCTGCTGGCCAGGGAGACACACTCTCCATAGCGAGGCCCTGGCCAATAAGACCATTCCTGCCCTGTGCCCAGTTGGCAGTATCAGTTCACAGGGCTGCAGGTTCATCTTCACTAGATGGCACGGACCTTGCTGAATCCTCTCATCTGACCTTGACAGCAAGTAAGTATCATTCCAGAACAGAAACCTGACTCAAAGGTTAAATGATTCCCCACAACCCTCCAAAATTAGCTAGCCTGCAGTGGTCTTAACCCAGGCCTTCCCAACACAAGACATCATCTGGGAACTTGTTGAAATGCAGAGTCTCAGGCCCCCTGAGACACATGCTGTCTTTTCCTTTACCATTTTTCCTTCATTTACTTTATCATTTAGCAAGATCCCAGGTAAGGGCTGGGAAGGTGGCTCAGTGGTAGAGTGCTTGCCTTGCATGCATGAGGCCCTGGGTTTAATTCCTCAGCACCACATAAGCAGAAAAAGCTGGAAGTGGCCCTGTGGCTCAAGTGGTAGAGCGCTAATCTTGAGCTGAAAAGGTGAGGGACAATACCCAGGCCCAGAGTTCAGGCCCATGACCAACAAAAACAAAAAACAAACAAAAAAAGATCCCAGGTAATTCATGTCCACATGAAGGTATCAGAGCACTTCCCTAAATCGTCATCTCCACTCTTTATTTTCCCATGTGCCATTATTTTTAAAACAGGAATTTTTAAAAAGTTTTTTTTAATTGTTGTTGTTTTTTTGTTTTTGTTTTAGTTTTTTGCCAGTTCTGGAGCTTGAACTCAGGGCCTGGGTATTGTCCTTAAGCCTCTTTATGCTCAAGGCTATCACTTTACCATTTGAGTCACAGTGCCACTTCTGACTTTTTCAGAGTAGTTTATTGGAGATAAGAGTCTCATTGACTTTTCTGCCTGGGCTGACTTCAAACCACAAGCTTCAGATCTCAGCCTCCTGAGTAGCTAGGATTATAGGCGTGGACCACCACTGCTTTGAATCAATCACAAGTTTTACTGCACCATTTGCATCTTTTTCTTTTCTTTTTCCTTTCTTTTCTTTTTCTAGTACTCTGAAATTTTTGCCTTACAAGTTTGGCTCAAAGAGTGTTATTTTATAAAATAGCTTACTGGGGAAAGTTTGACTTGGTAGAAACAATCAATATAAAATAAAACTGACAATGACTAGAGTTGTAAACGGGCGAAGTTGTTATAAATGAAAAGGTCTCTCTAAAGACTCATCTCAAGTGGGTTCTATTGGAAACTGCAAGAATTGGCTCAGGAAAAAAACAGACTTGGTAGAAATAATTGACACAAAATAAAACTGTCATCAGCTAAAATTGCACATGGCAACCTGCAGACAAAAAAATGATAGCAGAGTCAAGATTCCCTAACAAACACTGAAACAAACACTGGAACTCTCCTTTAAAAGAAACACTAGAAACTTTTTCTTTTAAAAGAAACTCACAAAGGGACAGATAAGCACTCTAAAACAACAATAACCTAAGACTCAGTATTAAACTTCTTGAGGACAGGAATCAATCTTGTTTTCCTGCTATGTCCCCAGAATCTAGGATAAAACCATGCCCTCCACACATCATAGTATCTTAGTTAAAAATACATTGCACAGCTAGGTGCTGGTAGCTCCCTCCTATAATCCTAGCCACTCAGGAGGCTGAGGTCTGAGGACTGAAGTTCAAAGCCAGCCCGGGCAGGAAAGATTGTGAGACTCTTGTTTCCAATTACCCACCAGGAAACTGGAAATGGCACTGTGGCTCAAGTGGTAGAGTGCTAGCCTTGAGCCCAAAGAAGCTCAAGGATAGTGCCCAAGCTCTGAATTCAAGCCAAGACTTGAAAAAAAAAAAAAAAGCAAACTATCATTGCACAAAAGCTTAACATTTACAAGGAAAATGAGCTGATAAAATATCTAAACCAAAGTGAAAATGGAAAAAAAAATACTGAAAATGTTTTTAATGTGGGTTATAGAATTTGAAAGCAGGAAAAGGATTTTGTGGGATTTGATCCAGAAATTCTCTTTTATCCAAGAAAGATTATGAGATGATTTGTCTATGTTGGCAAGAACCAGATAAAAAGTTTGTCAGTGACGGTCAAATTGACTGGAAGAGACAGGTCAGATTATCTACCTGCTCGAAACAGCTTGCTTTTTTCTCTTCTATCAGCAAATCTGAATTATTCTTCATACCTAAAATGATTCATTTCATGTCTGAAATTTAACAACTTGCATAGAGCTTATACCAACTTAAAGAAGAATATTTTGATTCCAGTTGACACCCCCTATCATTGTAACCCAAAAATGTGAGGGAAAATTCATCAAAGCTCAAAGACTTTTGGAGTAGTAGGGAATTTTCATACTACAACAACTTTCCAACATCTAAGAAGAATTGCTTACAGTTTTATTATAGTGTGACTAAGAAAGAAATCCTAGTGATCAAACTCCTATTAAATTCATAGAACATGGGATAGAGGCTGGCTCATATGGTTGCATCTGCCTAGCAAGTGGATTAATAATGTGTAATTAAAGACTAGACTTGGAATCGGTGCTCTGTCATTAACTGTCTGCAACATCAACTCTTGTTTATAACACTAAGAATTTTTTTTAATCTCCCCCAAAAAGAATTTAGACAAAACATACTGAATATAAAGTAAAATTGCAAGTTGAGTGCTGGTGGCTCATGGCTGTGATCCTAGCTACTTAGGAGGCTAAGACTGAGGATCACAGTTCAAAGCCAGCCCAGGCAGTTAACAACCAGAAAACCAGAAGTGGTGCTATACTCAAAACAGTAGAGTGCTAGCCTTGAGCAGAAAGTGCTCAATGACAGTGTCCAGGCCCAAAGCTCAAGCCCCCATGACTGACCTAAATAAATAAATATTCATTGTTAAACTATATAAATTAACTCTGGTTTTTATGCAAAAGGATAGAATACAAATTTCTTTCTAAATTGAGTTTTGACTAGTTGAACTCAAGACATTGGCTTTGATATAGATGAATAGTCACAGAATATTTTTAGTCATAGTAACTATAATTTTCAATTAATTAATTTAAAAATGGTTATAAAATTTGTGACTATCAGTAAAACAGACAAAAACTGAGAAATAATTAAACCAATTTTACATTGCCTTGTTTAGAAATCAGTCCAAAAGAAGTCTTTCTTGATGAAAAATCACCATCATTTATCCGACAAATATTTATTGAGCATCATTTCATATATATAATTATTATTATGTGTATAATTATATATAATAAATGTATGCTATATATGTATATTATATATCATGTATAGAATATAAAATATAGTGCCATGTTAATCTATATAAATATATCTGTATATTATACATTATATAGTATGCATACTATGTATGCAGAAAGGTATATATTTATATAATATATGTAATGTATATGTAACTGTATAATATATATGATTGTATGCCTCTTATGATGTAATTATACAATGTATATAAATTACACAATCTATATAAATAATAATGTATATAATATGTATAATAGATAGAAGAATAAACCTGGTGAAATTGTCTTAGGAATTAGGAAAAGGCAAATAGTGTAAGATTGAATGGAATACATTATATGTATGTCTGGAAAGTCATAGTGACAACTCTCCCCCTGGTATAACTAATGCATGCTAATAGTAGTTATGATAATAATATAATAATGTATGTTAGGGTTCTGCTAAAATCACATCCCTTTGCTTCTTTTCCTTCCTTAGTCCATTTCTTGTATCTTTACCCTTTTCTCTTGGGAGCTCTTTACTGGTAAATCACTTGCAGTTTAATCATTGACCCCAGGTGTCTTTCTGGAAGCTCCTGATTTGAATCCCAGACCATCCTACTTGAGCACGTGTGTTCACACGTGGCTGTGGGCGCTCAGTCTCCTGCTGTGAGCTTGTTGACAGGTTAACACCGGATGTGCATTCTGCAGGATCCCACGTCCTACTGAGCTCCATACCCGGGTGTCTCTTCCTAGCGTGAGAACATGCATTCTTCACCCTGTTGAACATAATCTTCACTGAGGGTGAGGTCATGTTCAGTGAGGTCTTTGTGCTTAGTTAACACCAGTGGATGTGACCTCAGTGTATGTATAGTTCCATGCCAGCTTTCCACCCACACTCAACATCAAGTGATGAAATATGAGGCGATTCCATGCTCTGACTGCCCATGGAGGTACCCAGTGCATCAGCAGCCACAGGTAGAATTTTGTAAGCCATCACTGCCTGCAGAGAGCAGAAGTGAAGCACTCAGACAAGTGTCTGTCTGTCAGTCACACCCTGCCCCACCCTGAGGCCTGCAGCCTGGGCAGAGGTGAATGCACAGATGTTACTCCCCAGCCCTTGGCTGTTCCTTTGGTTTCCCTAGCTCTTCTTGCTCTGGTTTTTCAGTAGGGTATGACTTGGCCACCCTGGACTATGATCCTCGTATTCATACACTTCTCACCATTACTGGGATGGATCATAGGCATACACCATCATGCTCAGGTTTTTCTGTTGAGATGAAGTTTCATAAACTTTAAGCCCAGACAAATCTGGAACCATGATCCTCCTGATGTCAGTCTCTGAAGGAGTAAGCATTACAAGCATGAGCCACCATGCCTAACAATATCCTTGTTTTCCCTGCTAACAAGGCCTTTGGCATTTCAAAAGAGAGTAGCACATATGTAGAAGGTCCACAAATACCATAACTCCACTCTGGGAAGCCTTCTAGAACAGAAATAGGAGAAAATGAAAGGGGGTAGAGCTCATCAGGAACCACTAAGATGATGATGAAGGAAGAAGAAGAGAATGTCCCCCCTTGTTCTTTTCCTTGTCTTATCTCAGACTCCCCTGGGAGCAGGGTTGATAGGTGTCCAGTGGGATCCTGGGAGGAGCTGGACTTTCATTCTACACTTGGCAGAGAGCATCAGCAGACACCAAGGAAGGATTTCCTTTGGCTCAAGTTTCCAGAGGCTTCAGTGCATGATGATACCATTGCTGTTGGACATGGAGAGATATAGGGGCTATGGTAGAACAGAGCTTCCCACCTCATGGTGGCCAGGAAGCAGAAGAGAGTGACAAAAAGAGGGACAGAAAGAGAGACAGACAGAGACAGAAAGACAGAGAGACACAGAAAGAGATAGTCAGGGGGAAAGGCCTAAGGCAAAGTGTAGCCCTGAAGAACACAATCCCAATGATCCACTTCCTCCAATGAGGTCCCAGATGTGGCAGTTTGCACCTCCTCCCAAGGAGGAGGAGTCATAGCATGACTCCTTCAATCAGGTAGGAGTCAGTCTACCATGGGGTAGGGGTGAACTCTCAGGGCATGACACTTCACAATGAGCCATTGTCATCCCAACAGTTAGGATCTGACCACCCATGGAATCTCCCACAGGAGGAAGGAGACAGACTGGGTTGGCCTCCCATAGTCCCTGGCTTCCCAGTGAGGTCTTGTTGCCTTGGACTACCCCCTGGCTTGATCCCATCTCTTCCAGTGCTGCCAGCCTCCGCCAGGTCCAACTAGAAGGCTGCGTTCAGTTCAGTGTGTCACCTTCCCGCAGTTTTGTCTTTTCTTTAATTGTGAGAGGAAAGGTTCTGTTCTCCTAGAAACATCACAGAGGCTGCTGGAGATACGGAGCCCTCAGGAAGAAAACTTCCCAGGGAGTTTTTGACCAAGAGAAACACCATTTGAAAATTCCTACACTAACCAAACAGCTTAGAACATCTGCCTTTGGCCTCCTCTCAGTAACCACCATTGTCCCCAGAGAGTGGATTTCTCCTGATACAGTGAAATAGGCCAAAAGCAAGAGAATTCTCCAGTGGATTTAAAGGGTTTAACCGAATCACATGGAAAGTTACCAGGTTTTCAGGATGATTTATGGAGTAGAAGCAAGGTTCTATTTGGATGAACTTCTTGCTGTCTTACAAAAAAAAGAAAGTAAAATGTTCAATATATACTCACCAAGTGATTCTAAGAGCCCTGCCTTGAAAGGAAAGACATACTTACAAAAAAAATAGTTTAGAAATGTGAAAATAAATCATATTTTTGAAAAGACTTTTATTAGCATCTGTTAAATGTACAAGGAGATTTCATTTTCACACAAGCATACAATGTACCCCAATAAACTCACCCCTCCAATCCCACTCTTATTCCCCAGTCTGTCTCTTTAAAACAATCCCAACAGGTTTCACTGTTCAATTTTTTTTTTAAAAAAACTATCTTTAACTAGTTTGTCCCAAGGAGTTGCAATTCAACAAACTTCTCAATTTGTGAATAAAATACATCTTGATCAATGTCACCCTTTCCATCCTTGTTTATTATCTATTAATTGTACAAAGGGGAAAAACATCTTTTATTGAGAGTTATAGTGCCCATTTTTTGTTGTTGCTGTAAGTAAAGTCACTTTTCTTGTTAGCACATTAATTGCTCATAAATAAGAATAAGGTTGTAAGAGGGGGCATTCCTCAAGTGTTAAGCCAATTGGATGGAAATTTACAACAAACACTATAAACACAGGTGAATTTCAGAAGCTGGCCAACACTTGCAGATGGTGAGCAAATCAGGACCACACCACCTACAGCATCTCTTAAAAGTTCCAAGTAAAAAAGACACTGTTTCATTCCCAAACCTATTTCAAAATAAAGCAGCCAAAGTGAATTCTTTTCTGTCCTCTTCACATTTCAAGAGCCTTAGAAAAAACCTGCAAAACCTATGCTAACAAAATAGCTTAGAAAACTTGAAAAACTACATGATTCATAAGATTCATTTGCTTATTACTGCAAACATCCCAGATAAACTCTTCTACTTTTCCCCCAATTACTTCAGCAAAATCTATTGGTAGAAAAGTAGGAAAAAAAATGTACATCTTTCTTTTCAAATGTAGCATCAACAGAGATATAAGAATTATCAAAGCCGGGCACCAGTGGCTCACGCCTGTAATCCTAGCTACTTAGGAGGCTGAGATCTGAGGATCATGATTCAAAGCCAGCTCAGGCAGGAAAGTCTGTGAGATGCTTATCTCCAATAAACCACCAGAAAACAGGAAGTGATGCTGTGGCTCAAGTGGTAGAGCGCTAGCCTTGAGCTGAAGAGCTGAAGGACAGTGTCCAGGCCCATAGTTCAAGCCTCACGACCAACCAACCAAAACAAAACAAAACAACAGAGTTATCAAAGACTGTTCCATCATGATAAGGACAAGAAAAGGCAGATGCTGGTGGTTCACACCTGTAACCTTAACTACTCAGAAGGCTAAGATGAAGGGATCCAGGTTCAAAACCCGTCTAGGTAGGAAAGTTCATGAGACTCTTATCTCCACCAATCACCAAAAAGTCAGAACTGGGGGTGTGGTTCAAGTGGTAGAGTGAAAATCAGTCTTGAATGACAAAGTCAAGTGGGTGGGCAAGGCCCTGAGTTTAAGACCCAGTCCAGCAAGAAAGAAAGAAAGAAAGAAAGAAAGAAAGAAAGAAAGAAAGGAAAGAAAGAAAAGAAAGAAAGAAAGGAAAGAAAGAAAGAAAGAAAGAAAGAAAGAAAGAAAGAAAGAAAGAACGGAAAGGAAGACTTGTTTTAATGAAGAATGGCCTCAGAAAACATCAGCTGAATTTGAGGTCCTGGCTCTGTCCTGCACTTGTGTTTTGGGCTGCTGAGCTGGCCCTGCACCACTCTGCATTTGCTCTTTTCTGTGGTCTGTCTACCCAATGCCTTTCTTCTGAGCAGCATCCTTGCCTGTACAGAATCTGCAGCAGTTCATGGAGGGTAAGTGTAGTCTGTTGAGGAAGTAGGCAATCTCTTCGGTTCGGAAATGTGGATCCTCAAATGTGTGGTGCATAGATTATTTGGAAAAACCAATGAAAGCCAAGAGAAAGGAAATCTGGATTTCCCGTGCATGTTGCATATCGCCTTCCTTTCCAGAGTTCCAAAGCCTCCAGGTCTGGAGCATGACTCTGGGAAGATGAAGAGCATCCACAACAGGCAAGAAGAAGGAGACTGGGTCTGGCCTTGCACCGTGGTATATTGCCTTTTACTAGGGACCAATTAATCCAACCCGACAGGATAATCTTTGCTCTTGCTTTTAAGTGGTTTATAAACAGAATTGACAGGAAGTAACACTGCTAGGAAATTGTCAGAACTGGAAATAGAACCAAATGGACTCAAAGCAAACCTCAAATAAATATAATATAAACGGAATTCTAGTTGTAAATGCTATTGTAATAAGAGAAGCAAAGGAGGAAACACTGATTTTTGGAGTGGGAGGGGGGGACATTCTGCATGGTGAGGGTGGAGGGGGCTAGGAAAAGGAAGACCAGATGTTCAATTTTCAACATCCATGTTTATGAAGCCAAGAATATACTGCTGACCCAGGCACGATAAAATGTGTAGGGATTTCCAGCAATCTGCAGTCAGCTGACCCACTGAAGCAGAAAAACAACAAATTTGAAGATAACAAAGTCAGGCTGCAAATATGATTTTCTTATCTGGGATTCTATTTATTTATACCTCAAAATAAATAGCTGCATGAAGATTGCATTGTTTCTAATTGAGATAAGCTTTAAGCTCAGGAACACCTACACTTGAAAAGGTTATTAAAATTGTGTGCGTGTTATGTGTGTGTATGTGTGTGGGTGCACAGGTGTGTGTATGTGTCTGTACTAGAGCTTGAACTCGGGACATTGACCTCTTGCTCAGCTTTTCCCACTCATGGATGACACTCTACCTCTTTAGCCATACCTCCAATTCTGCCCTTTTACTGGTTAGTTGAAAAATAAGAGTCCTTTAATTTGTCTGCCCAGCTGGCTTTAAACCAAAGTCCTTAGATCCCAGTTGCCTGAGAGCTATGAAACTAGGAAACCTAGTCGTTGTGAGGTCCGCTCCTGTATGGTGAGCAGACTCCACCCTCCTCGCAGCAAAGTCTCCGCCCAGTTACCTGTGTTACCTAGGCAACTGGCACACCTGGAAGAGGTCACATCTTGCATCTGCTGAGGTCACATCTGAATTTGATGTGGCCACACCTTTCTCCACCCATACCCTAGATAAGGCCTAGCCCAGGCCCAGACGCTCTTTTCTAGCTCTTTTCTCTCTTTTCTAGCTCTTTTCTCAGCTCTCTCAGCTCTTTCGCAGCTCGCTCTCTTTCTCTCTCTCTTTCCCAACTCTCTCTTTCCCATCTCTCTTTCCCAGCTCTCTCTTTCCCACCTCTTTCCCAGCTCTCTCTTTCCTAGCTCTCTCTCTTTCCCAGCTCTCTCTTTCCCAGGCCTTTCCCAGCCACTTAGAGGGCCAACATGGCCTAGTGCCAGCCAGAACGATGAACAAACCTACCCCTTACCTGAATACCACGTGCGTGCTGCTGTTCTTACTCGGCTACCTCTTTTTAAAAACCTAACAGTTGTATAGACTATCCATTGAATATTATTATTGTATTCTTCCCCATCCCTTCCTCTCTTGATTCATCTACCCTCCTCTGTACCAACTTCCTGGTATTAGGTTTGTTATACTTTGAGCTAATTGTTCTAAGGAGTTCCATCACTGGACTTCTCCCCTGTGTATACCATTCATCAGGTAATAATTTGTGTGCACAACCATGCAATGTTTACATATATATCCATAAATTAGATGTGACTTCCACATATGAGACGAAACTTGTGTCCTTTACCTCATGTTGTCTTTTTTATGTGAGAGACCAGTGTGGGTTTTATTCACTAGCTGGGCTGGACACCTAACAAACTGTGGGTGGACACAGGTGGACTGCAGGTGGACACTCCCTCCAGGAGTCGGTGGGGGGAGTTTTTGCTTTTTCATCTGATCCATTTCATAAGTTCGTTGTGGTGTTGGTGTTAAAAGCAAATACCATTACCAATAATGTGTTATAAATAATGCATTGTCTTGAGAATGGCTGGTTCCCATGCCACATTTTGAAACTTTGTACCTTGCTTTTGATTTGCCCTCGACCTGACCAAACTGAAGAAAAATTGCTTTCCTGCAGACCTAGGTCCAACCGAAATGTTCTAAGAGTGGAATAGGTTGTATTCCACCTTTTGGGGCTTAAGTACCCCAAGAATGATTTCTTATCCAACTCATAGTTGAATAAAGAAATGTTTACCACCATATCCTGTGTCTTCCACTTCCACTCCTATTCCCAATTTCAGATACAGGCTGTTAGGAGCTTCATTCGAGAGTTCATTCACACAAAGCATCTACTGACTGCAGCCACATGAAGCATTTGCTGTATTCAGGTGAAACCTACTGCTTCCACACAAAGCATGTGCTGCATTTGCACAAAGCATTTAGTGCATTCACCTGAAGCAGGTACTGAATCCACATGATTCATTTGCTGCATCAGCCAAATTACACCATGGAAGTGGTCGAAGACTCTATGTTAGGTTCTCAAAATGAGTTCCCAAGTAAGTATAGTTTATTTTTTTGTCAAAATGTACAGTCTATGTTTTTAAAGAATAGGTTATTTCCAGCAGAAATAATTTTTTTCTTTTTTCCTCCCTTTGCCTCTATTCAAGACAGAGTACAAGTATTGTTTACTGTTTTCTGTTTTAATTGATGGTGATCCTGGCATTAGAACTCAGGACCTCACACTTACTGCTAGGCAGCTACTTAGAGCCACACCTCCAGCTCTCTTTGCTCTGGTTATTTATTGGGATAGGGTCTTTATTTTTGGGTTTTGTTAACTCAGTTCTGTACCCTATGGGAGGCTGCACTCTGGTGACGCATGACTCTAATCAAGGGTCTACAGCATATAGGAAGTAGTACACACATAGGAAGTAGTCTACAAGTAGTTAGACACTTGAAAGATCCTCCCTTGGAATGTGGGTAGACCAAACAGTTAGACTCACAAATAAAAATACACCAAGCAGGCACTTTGCCCATCTTCAGCTACCTTTAGAAGATAGTCATGAGCTTCAGGTTTAAATAGACAAAGATTTAGGAGTAGAGACAGAGAGATAAGTACAAATATGAAACAGTTCTGGTTGCAGGTGTATTCCAGGAGGGTCATAGGTCAGTTCCTGTTTTTGGTGAGGATGCTCAGAATTTGCTATCACTGTCATGGTTGCCAAGAGGGTGGTCTATCCCGAGGTCTGTCTTATTTTTTTTCCTCCATCCTGCTTGGCAAAGATGGTATCACTGATCCTATCAGAGCTGAATTGCTTAGAACAGGGACAGACACAAAATGGAGGTGGAGGTATCAAGCTTATCTCTTGTTTTTGATTAATTCTTGAGCCCAGGTAAGGAGTCAGTGCTTCTCAGCCAAAGCAGTTTCAGTACCTGTTACAAATCTTCCCGGAATTGCCCTGAGGGAGTTTGGGGGAGGGTAGTCCTTCTGGAGCTGTCATGTCACCACAGATGACCCAGCTGATGCCTTGATTGATTGCAATTGGTAGAAGACCTTGAAGCACAAGATCCCATTAAACTGTGTCCAGATTCCTGGCCCACAGAAGCTGTGAGATACAAGTATTTCAAGCCATTAATGTTTGTGGTGATTTTAGGCAGCAGTAGAACTACAGGATCATATTTTAATCTATAGCCATTGATTTTGCATTAGGTAAATTAGATGGTATGTGAACTGTATCTCAGTAAAATAACTTAAACATGGGTTAGAGGGTGTTAGTTGAATAACATAGGTCATAGAAGCATGCATTTAGATGTCTATGAAAGAGAAAGTGTAAACAGATGTGAGTTGGCTAGAGCACCTGTGTTGGGCATGTAGGATATCCAAGATGATGATGGTGGCTCAATATCCAATATTCTAACAAATCCCTCAAGCTAGAGCTCATGGTCAGTCCTGGATGGGATCACATTTGACAGCACTTGCAGGTTAGCTAAGGTTTATTACTGGAACACTGTTGGCCCAAGCAAGATTCTTGTCATGACATCGTCAATGGATATGGTGAAGCTTCTGTGAGCAAAAGGAAGCAGATTTCAGGACATTTTTTTGTGCCTGTGGGTAAGTTAGGATATGGCCTGAAACTTGCTTTCATTGTGACTTCCTGTTGTCTAAGGAGCTCAAAAGCCTGTAGCTCTCACCTTCTGGTGAGAAAGGCTAAAGACACTGCAAACCATTACCAACATGCCTTAGATGACCTCTAGCTTTTGTCTTTGGCAAATTGACTAAACCTGTCCCTTTGCTGAGCCATCGATTAACCAACTACTCTCAAAGACTCAACAGGACCAGATATTCTCCACTCAAAAACCTTTCATGACCTCCCATTTCCCAAGAACTAGGTTTACTGTCTCTGTCCTCAAATACAAGACTTTCATGACTTTATGTTCTGTATGCATCCAATTAGAAAACCTCTGCAAAATGGCCACTTCTGTGCTTCCTTATTTTTGTTCATTAATTTCCATCCATCTAAATGATCTTCCTTCCCATTAGCCCTGATAATGTTTACTATGTGTTAGGCCCTGGGACAGAGATAAAGAAGGCATAGCTACCCTTCTTCTACCCCCCCCCCTTCCCGCCCCCTGAAAGCTGGCTTTTTGGTATAGGAGTTAGCATGTCAACAAGCAATTGGTGAATGATGGGGCTGATTGTTGTAGGTAGATTCAATATGGCCACCAATGCAAAGGATATACTAGAAGTATATCCTTTTCCAGGTACTAGTGGCTCATGCCTGTAATCCTAGCTACTCAGGAGGCTAAGATCTGAGGATCTTTCCTGCCAGCCCGGGCAGGAAAGTCTATGAGACACTTATCTCCAATTAACCACCCAAAGCAGGAAGTAGAGCTGTGGTTCAAGTGGTAGAACATCAGTCTTGAGCAAAAAAAAACTAAGGGACAATGTCTAGGCCCTAAATTCAAAGCCCCAGTATCAGCACATACACACAAAACACACACACACACACACACACACACACACACACACACACATGCACATGCATGTGTACACACACAGAACACACACACATAAACGTGCACACACATGTGTACGCACACACAATCACATTTCCTAAGCAAGGCTATGGTCAGACCTAAATAAGACCATGCAGCAGATGGCTATTCACTACCTGACATCCACTTCCACACCTCCTTGAGTTGACTTCGGTACCTCCAGCTCAGAGAAGAGACCTGAGTGCCACAAGGCAACCTGTGGTCCTCCCTGGACACTGGGATGGGTTAGGAGATGCATATGATGGTTGACCAGGGTCCTTCAAACAGAAATGGTTTGCACCCCATGTTGGAGAAAATGGTTGGTTGGTTGGTTTCCTCATTTTCCCCTCCTCTTTCCTCCTCAGTGTGAATCAAGAAATACGCACTGACTGCTGTAGGCAGCCATCTTGTAACTGAGGCAAAACAACTTTGGGCCAGAGTCCCTCTGCTGGGAATCAGAAGAGCAGAAGTAAGCCCAGCACCTGGTGTAGATTCTGTGCTCGGCACACGCACTATAAGCTTGGGTTCTGTCCGAGTGGAAATGGATCCTCCTTGGCATCTGCTCCAAGAGGACTCAGGCGTGTTGGCCAGTAAGAATGGGAAGGGCTGCTCCATTTCCCGTACATTGTGTAAGGCAAGTGCAGTTTCATGGCATCAGTGAGGACTCCCCTTAAAACCAAAGGCAAGTGCAATTAGGACCTTGGCCCCTGTGTTCATTGCCTGTGTCCATAATTCTTTCCTGTCAAAGACGGTTGTTGTTTTATTTCCTCCCGCCAAGCTGTTGAAATCACAATTTTCAAGAGTTTGGCCAAGAAGCACTTTCCCATGAGAGATAACATTTTATTTTTTAACTGTGACTTTTGCCCATTATACTCTCAAATAACAATAGCCAAATCTTGCTTCTGGTAATACATGCTGTTTAAATATCTGCTTAGCACCCGGGCAAAGTGAAGTTTCCAAATCAAACTGGTGGTTTAGGCTGGGATAGCAGAGGCAGAAAATGTTGCTGCTTCCTAAACAAACCTTGACATATTAGATTTCAGCTTCCAAGCATTCTTCTGAATACAGGCTTGCCAGAATGCAGCTGCACGTGTGCACACCAGCACACACACGTGTACACAAACACATAATTATACATGTGTGTGCACATAAGTAAGTATGCACAATGTCAAACATTTCAAGCATGGAAAAATGGCCAAACTGGGTACTGTATAAATGAAGTCAGAGGACTGATAATTGTGTGATTTTTATGACCATTTCTTGTTATCTCCTGATGAGACTTGTGAAGCTATTCTGTTTTTTTGCTCCATTATGGTTTGAAACCAGAGCCTTGAGATTGCTAAGTAAGTGCTCTATGGCTAAGGCTGAGAGTTTTAGTCCTTTTGTCACTAGTTATTTTTGCAGTACATCTCCCTTCTTGCCTAAGTATGTGCTTGGATCATCCTGTTTTTCACTGCCAGTTGTAGCTGGAGTGACAAGCACCCACCACCACACCCAGCTTCTGCCACTGAGATGGAGTCTCAACAAACTATTCTGCCCAGTCTGGCCTGGAACCACAATCTTCCCATCTCATTCTTCCCTCAAGATGACAGCGATGAGGTGCTGGTAGACCCATTCTTAGCTGGCTCGTGCATGTGGGCAGACTTTGGTATGCTTCTGAGGTCTCTGAGGTCAAATGACAGCTTGGTTTATGAAGATGTCATCTCTGTAATCAGTACCCAGTTAAAGTCCTGTCTGTTATGGACTGGGAAAGTGGTTCAGTGATAGAGTGCTTGCCTTGCATGTATGAGGCTCTGGGTTTGATTCCTTAGCACCACATAGCAGAAAAGGCTGGAAGTGGTGCTATGGCCTAAGTGGTAGAGTGCTAGCCTTGAGCTGAAGAGCTGAGAGACAGCACCCAGGCCCAGAGTTCAGGCCCCACGACCAACAAAAAAATAAACAAACAAACAAAAAAAGGCCTGTCTGTTGGTACAATTAATTAAAAGACAATTTGCCTATAATAGGTACTTAATGTGTCTGCAGTATATTTTCACCATAGACAAAATCAATAGAGACAATCAATAAAGAATTATCACCAATTTCCTACCAACGCCATAGAGGGAGCGGCTAGAGTGTGGGGCGAGGCTGCAACTCAGACCCCTCAAACATTGACAGACCATCTATACTGGTTACCTCCTGGTGCCAGCCTGTGGCCATACAGGACAGAGGCTCACAGTTCTTTTCCTAGTTTCTGTACTGACACATTACCTTGACCTCCTCCGATCTCCCATCCTGGCTCTGTGCCCTACTCTAGAGACTGGCTGAAGTGAGACCTGGCGTCTGGACTGCTTTGATTTACATTCTTGTTAACTCTAACTCTTCAAAACCAAGGCAGCTGATTGCTCATTCAGTCTGAGAAGGCTGGTCTGTAGACTTAGAGTAGACTGACATAATTTTCTTCTGCTTCTCAGTTTTCCATTTTGTCTATTTATTTGTGTCTGCCTTCTAGAAGGACCCAAGCCATCTTACAGTAATGGGGCTAGACACATGGGAATGCTGACTGACTGCCAGGACACATAAGATTGCTGATTGGCTGCTAGGATACATAGGATTGCTGATTGGCTACCAGGGCACTCGGGACTGTTGCTGATTGGCTACCAGGATATATAGGACAGTTGCTGATTGGCTTCCAGGACACATGGGACTGCTAGTAATTGGCTACCAATGAGTAACATAAAGGAAATGATTGGTATGGACTTGTGTTACTTTTGAGTGATGAATCCACCATGCTGCAGCTCTCCAGACTTCTGGTTAAGTGAGAGAATTACATGCTTTTATTATCCTTAAATACAGATACTGTTTAGTTCTGACCATGTCCATTAACACAGGTCAGCATGGTTCTTCTTTCTACCATAAAGCCATGAAGACACTTAAAGTGTGCCGAGATACTTACTGTCTGGGTGACAATGCTTTTTCTTCCTCTCTCTGACCCCATGGCTCAAATCCTTTTATGTTTTTAACATACACTTCTTTTTTATAGTCATCTATTAGCTATACAACAAGAAATTTCATTGTGACATTTCCACACATGTATACAATATATTCCAACCGATCCTCATTTCAATCCATCTTTCCTGCTCTATTGCTCTGCCCTGCTTCCTCCCTCCTTCCTAATACAATTTGATGGATTCCATTGTTCTATTTTCATACTTGCTAACAATCCACTTTGACAATAGCCATACTTCTTTTCACTCTCTTGAGCGCAACACCATCTTGATAATACCTCCCAATAGAGCCTCTTTTTCTTCCCCTCCCTCAATCCCCTATGGACCAACAATTGTCATGGGTTTTTTTTTTTATGGCATTTTCATATAGAGTTGAAGTGTGTCTCAAAATGATTCACCTTCTATCTTTCCTTTTCCCCTCCCTTCTCCCCTTCTTCTAAATCATCCTTCAGCTAAAATCATGTTCTGTGTTTATCCATATATATATATATATATAATTATGTATATATGTATATAGAGGTATATCCCCATGAATATGTATGCCTTTTAAGTAAGGTTTACACAAATGAGCAAAAATATGTCGCTTTTTTTTTTTTTGGTCAATCTTGGGGCTTGAACTCTGGGCTTAAGCGCTCTCTCAGCACTCTTCAGCTCAAGGCAAGTGCTCTACTGCTTAAGCCACAGTGCCACTTACAATTTTCTGGTAGTTTGTTGAAGATGAGGATCTCATGGACTGGGCCGGGGGCAGGGGGGGAGATGGGAAGGGATGGGAAGAGGAAACAAAGGAGGAGGCAACAATGCTTGATAAGAAATGTACTCATTATCTCGCCCATGTAATTGTAACCTCTCTGTACGGTCTTTTCACAATTAAAAAAAAAAAAAGAATCTCATGGACTTTCTTGCCCGGGCTGGCTTTGAACTGTGATCCTCAGATCTCAGCCTCCTGAGTAGTTAGGATTACAGGTATGAGCCACTGAGGCCTGGCTTGCTTTTTTTTTTTTTTTTTTAATTCAGCTTGGCTAATTTCACTCAGAATACCTTCCAGTTCCATCCATTTTCCTTCATATGACATCATTTAATCAGAATCTTCTCTATTCATCTATTGTTGGGTACTTTATTATAGCCCAAACTCTTAATTTCCCTTATAGTAATTCTCTAGCTTCACCTGAGATCTTGGCGGGGGTGAGGGGAGGGGGTTGTCTTTCTTCTTTTTTAATCACATTCCTCTATTTCATTCTCAAAGATTCTTTCCAGCAACTCTGGGTTGGGGTCCCAGGAGTCACCATTCTAAGCAAGCAGCTCACACTTCCTAAACCCCATTGAGAGACTCCATGTGCTCTGTCATCTCCCCAAGAGCCAAGCTCTTTCCTGACCAAAGCCTACTCTTTCCTCACCGCTGTGGGCTGGCCTTACTACATCCACCTTCCCCACATCTCCAATCCTAACCTCTCACCCCCCAGGGCCAGAGAAAATGCCAGCCAAGGTCTAATATTGTACAGTGTGAGGTGCTAATTCTTCAGGTTCTGATGTTGAAAAGTTTGATCATTCAGGAAGGGGTGGGTCAGGGCACAGCCTCTTCATCCCTGTCTTGAAAACTGTAGCTGTTGAAATGGACGTCCTGGGTGGCCAGCATGGAGCAACTGGCTTTACTTATTCAAGGAACCACCCAGCTCATTCCTTAATGTCAAGGAATGCCTGTGCAAAAACAGCAAAGGGAAATCGGCTCAGGTCTTTGCTTTGGGAACATGAAGGACAGAGGTGGGGAAAACACGGCACATGTTATTTTGAGTGTTAAGAAACCCACGTGGTCCTTCCGCTGTCATTCAGTTCTCTCTTAGCTCTGCCAGAGGGGCACGGAATCCAAATGTAATATGGTCGGAAGCTGAAAAACCAAACTTTTGAATTTTCCTCAAGAATTTCATCTTTAATAATAAAAAAGAAAATCGCCAAGCCCATGTGTCTCATAAAAATAAATGAACGTTTTCACTCTTGAACCAACAAAGCAGATGAGGAGCTGAAAGCCACTGTGAGCTTTCTGTGTAGCTCATCCGGGCCATCCCGAGACTTAAGAGAGGAAGTCGTTGCGGATTCTGTGGGTGAAGGGAGCCGAGGAGCCACAGGTCTGTGTCCTGCATGTGGCTGTGGAACGTGGCTTACTAGCTCCTGTCGCCTGGAAGGGTAGCTCTCTGGAACACTGGCATGTCTAGCTATATTTCCAGCTGCAACTTCTCACCCTGGAGGACCTGTGCTTCTACAGAGTAGAGATCTTCATGTCTTTGCACACACATCCCTTGGCCGGCAATATTCCCTGGCTCCTTTCCCACACAGCAAGTGTCCATTCGTCCATCTCTTGCTTCTCACTGCAGGTTTTTGATGATTTCAGGACATTCCCTGGCTACAGCACTTTGAAAACCCAAAGACAATTACATGTACCCAGCCAGCTGTGACGTCTCCACCCAAACACACGGAGAGCATCTTGAAAGGCTTGCTTATTTTCTCAGGATAGATCACATTGCCAGGCACAGAATAAATGCTCATTTAATGCTTGTTGAAGTGAAGGGCCCGGGTGATGTGAGAAAAACAAAGAAGGCCTTCAACCTCCTGTGGCTCCCAACAGGAAGTTGGAAGAAGAAACAAGCCGGAAGAAGCCCATTGGGTTTTCAGGCAGTCCAGCTTTTCCCAGGGGCTGTGTCTCCTTTCTGCGCCTAAGGAATGTAAACACTGGAACTTGAGCTTGGATTCCTTTCGATGATAAATAGCTACTTCCATTAAGACAAGGAACACCGGTAGTCCCCCTGGGAGAGTGATTTCACTTGGCTCGCCAGGGGATGTATTTGTGACTGTCCTGGCCTGGGTATTTGGACAAAAGCTCAGGATCTAGAGAGCTGGAATTTCTTCAGGTTACCTCACCGGGGATGGGGCATTGTTAAGGCTTTTTATCCCGGTGGAGAAAGACCAAGTACCTAGCTGCTGCCCCCATGCTGTTTCCTTGGTCTGTCTTGAAGGAGCAAACCCCGGGGGGTCATTCTCAGAGTCTGAAGGTCTTTGTCCCTTCAGTGCAAGGCCCGGGGTGGGCTGCTGGGGTGAGCTACAGCTCACAGTATAGGGCTTACTTGGGAAGGGGCGGAGGGAGGGGGGGTGTTTGCCTCCAGCAAGGGGTGCCAGCCTCCCCACCAGGGGGCTGGAGCCAGGCCCTCTGACATCTTTACCAGGGCCTGCAGGCAAGTCAGCCAGCGCTGACACAGAGCTGTCCCCTTTGTGCCTAATGGGCTGCCCCGCTGACTGTCTTAAGCCAGGTAGATCATGCTGTCTCTAAGTAACCTTTCTCACCCCAGGTTGAGACATTTGAGCTTTTATGGTGGTTGACTGGGAAATGCAAACAGTTGTTGAAGGGGGAGGTTGAAGAGATGGTATTGGGGAGAAACTTTTGTATTAGAGCCTGGCCTGGCGATGCAGCCTGAGATGTCACATCTTATTACATGTGGTAGAAACCCCGCCCCCAGTGTAATTTATTATCTGCCATAAATGCAAGGCAAAACTGGGAGAGGGGGGGAGAAAGAGAGTGAGAGAGACAGATTGGGGAGAGACAAAGTGAGAAACTGCAGGTCACTGGGGAAAGAGGCTCTCACTAAAGGGACATGGGGGTGAGGGCAATGACAAGGTCCAGGTAAGATGGACATGAGCCAGGGGAATGTAGATATGAAACACCAACACTCAAGCATTTCCCATGTCCTCAAAAACTGAATGATGGCCCGAAAAAGAGTCCACAAAACGAGAGAGCTGATGAGCAAAATCCACACTGGTGAAGCCCCTCCTGCTGAGCTGCCTACCCCGCCTCTTCTACTGCAACCCGAAAATGCCTTGCTTTCTCTTCTCTTGTGTTGTCAAATTACGTTACCAACCCAAAGCTTCCAAATTACCCATGACATCAGGAGGTGAATGTTGTCCGTTTGCCAAATTTTGAGCAAAGTATAACGTGTAGGGGAGGTAATGGAAGGGATAAAGGAGACCCGGGCACTGGTGGCTCCCATCTGTAATCCCAGCTACTTAGGGGGCTGAGATTTGAGGATCACAGAGCAAAGCCAAGCCAGACAGCAAAGTCCATGAGACTTTTGTCTCCAGTTAACCAGAAAAAGGAAAAAAAAGAATGAAGGAAGGAAGAAAGAAAGGGAAAAGCTGGAAGTGGAGGTGTGGATCAAATGGTAGAGCACTAGCTTTGAGCACAAAAGCTCAAGGACAGTGCCCAGTCCCTGAGTTCAAGCCCCTAGACTGGTGCAAAAGAGATGGGCCAAGGCAGGAAGGGTCGGGGTTGGGGAAACAAAGGAGTTTTTCTTTTTCTTTTTTCTTTTTTTAGAACAGTTTAAAAATCATGACAGCTTATGCTTCCTGAATGTCTTTTTGTATTAGGCATCACTCCATCTAATCTTTAAAAAAAAAAAAAAATCCCCAGGAAACTTCCGGAGAAAATGGAGACTCAAAGTGATCTTATCACTTGTCCCAAGTCAAAAACCTGTGGAGTCAGGGCTTGAACCTGGGGTGGTTGGAATGCTACCAACACTCTTAAGGCCAAAAGCAGGGAGGGATGCAGGTTAACCAGGACATAGAGATAGAAGCAAGAGAAAAGTGAGCACGAGGTGGTCCTTCTGTATGAAGTTCTGGCATGAAGTTGACCCTCCTGTCGCTCCTTTCCTTCAGGGGAGCTGTTTTAATCCAAGTGGCCTCCTGTCACTTGTTGTGACCAACCAAATTCAGAAATGACTGTTACGTGCTTGAGGCTGGGTGATAAAAGTCAATGCTGCTCTAGCGTCTCTGCAGGCACTGGCAGCTTCTGATGCCTGAGCTTTCTCAAACCTGCTACGTTATGAGGAAGCCCCACCCCCAGGCCCAATGGTCCCAAGAAAAGACCCAACCAAACACTATCACCCACTACCAGATACAAGAAACTTTCTCTGGATGATTCTACCTCACAGTGGTCAGATCAAGCCATGTGCTCTACCCCGCCCCCCTTTCTTTGGCTTCCAGTGGAGACTCCAGACTTTTGGGGAGCAGAAGCAAGCTATGGCCCTTGCCCTCTCAAAAGTCACAAGGCACGACCATCATAAATTTGTTGTTCTATGCTAACTCCACCTTGGGGTGTGGCAGGAATTGCCGGAACATCTCTTTTGATGTATTTGTTGGGAGGAGGAAGGGGAGGGTTATAACATTTCAGCAAGCTGTGGTAGAGTCAGTCATGTACCTGCAGACTGGGGGTGTAATCTCAGTGACATTCGTGACCAGCGTGCTGTCAGGATGCACAGATGTGGTCACAAGACAGAGCCTTGGAACATCCTCTTCCTTTTTCACTCAGAGATAGCTCCTCACCCCTCCCATGCTTCCCACGGGGAGGGTGAATGCCTTTGTGTCCCTTTAGCCTCCAGGGTAAGAGTTTCTTGGGAACTGCAGAGCCATCCAGGTTGTTGCCCCCCCAAACCCCTGGGGTGCAGCCCCAGGCTCTTGGAAGCTGACCCTTGGTGAGGGGGGAAGGGGCTGAGAAGCCAATTTAGCAGTTATCTATCTGGCTCAGGTCCTAACCTTCTGGTGCAATTCCAGGGTAGTTAAAATTCCTTAAGGAACTAGGTGAGCTCATTCCTCCAGAATTAGGGCCTGTAAGAAATCTTTCCTTCTCCCAATACAGTTCATCAAGATGCCCCCTGCCAATTCACTCATCACAGCCCTGGTAGCCACCAAAGATTACAGTGCAGGGCCCCAACACGATTTTCCTTGCCCTTCTCTTTTCTTCCCTTCCCTCTCCTCCCCACCCTTCCCCTCTCCTCCTCTTCCCTCTCCCGTTCTCTTTTCCCCCTTCCCTTCCCTCCACTCCCCTTCTTTCCTCTCCCCTTGTCTCCTCTTCTCTTCCTTAATCGATCCTGAAATGTAGCATCTAGGCAACAAGAAGTACCAGTAAGATCTAGGGTCTAGATTGTTCAGTGTCTCCTACTTGGGAGCATCTGTGATGGGAGTTCAGTTTCCTTATCTGCAGGATGCAGACGGGAATTCTCACTGAGATAACTCAGGAAGCTAAGTTGGTCAGAACTTTGGAACATTTCAGCATTGGAAAATTCAGTCTCAGTTCTGATTATTTTTGGTGTTTGTAAGCTTTTGCCACCATCCTTGAGACAGCCCTATTGTCTCTGCCTCGCGAACGAACCACATCCCAGCCTTTCTCACCATCCCCACCACCAAATCACCCATGCCCTCCACGCAGCAGCCAGGATGTTCTACTAAACACGCGTGTTAAAAGAATTTAAGCGCAGTGGGACGAAATGCGATCTGCAGCATTTCAATGGCGATGTGTTCCCCCGCAAAGAGATTTCCGCCAGAGGAGATAGCACTGACAAGATTTCAGTGTCTTTTTGCCAACTAGGATAAAGATCATGTGCCATCTGAAAACGTTCTATGTAGACTTAAACCTTACAGTGGCTTTATTTGGGGTAGGTTTCACAGGAGGGTGGGTGACCACTGCTGTGTACAAAAGGAAACTTCCCTTTGTTTCTATTTTTGTCTCCCATCAGACTTGTTTCCTGCACTTCAAGGGAGCTGGTATTGGAGCCATGGTTTCTTTTTTTGTCAGTCTAGGGGCCTAGGCGCTGTCCCTGAGCTCTTCAGCTCAAGGCAAGTGCTCTACCACTTGAGCCGCACCGTCACATCCGGTTTTCTGGTGGTTAATTGGAGATAAGAGTCTCACAGACTTTCCTGCCTGGGCTGGCTTTGAACCATGATCTTCAGATCTCCTGAACACCTAGGATTACAGGCGTGAGCCACTGGCACCCAGCTTAGAGCAATGGTGTCTGTACGTTGATATCCAACTGGAAGTGAGAGAGCAGGACATCTAATGGGAAGTGAGAGGTCTCAAGGTACAAGGCTTCAATGAATCACACACATTTGGAACGGCAAGTGCTGGCTTCTTGCACTTTGTATAACACCCTGGGAATTCAGCCTTTTCTCTCTTATAGTGCAAGGCCAGTTTTAATAATGACTATTCTGGCCCAGCTGGAGTAGGGGCAAAGGCATAGCCTGTTCCGCTGGTGGCCTTGTGTCTGTTGAGGGCTGGCTTGCAGAGCTCAGGGCAAAACCCTACAGGAGCAACTGAGATTTCTGTGATCAGGGAAACTTAGCCTTTGATCAGGAGCTTCCCTCTTTCCAGGGGAACTGTCTAAGGAGCCAGACAGCCAGAGTTGGGCATCCCTCCTGGCTCAGAGGGAGAAGGTGCATTTCCCATCCCAGGACATGTTTAATGACTCCTGAAGGGAACACTTGGGCAGTCTCCAGGAAGAGAGTCTGCAAATTCTAAGGTGCAAACCTGATCTTCGAGAGACATTGCCACCCAACTGCACCCCCCCCAGTGCCATGTTTCCAGTCATGGTAGCTGGCAAAGACCACACTTCCCACCAATGTTTCATGGCGTTTCAAAGCCTTCACACTTGAGTTGGCTAGGTTCACAGGTAAACCCTTACATTGCGACTGTTCTGATCACTAAGAAATAAAATAAAAAAACACACACAAAATCCTAGGTCGATTCAGAAAGCGGATGGCGTTCCGCCATGTGTGTTTACAGTCACGGCAGGTTCCTGTGGTCTCACCCGACACTACAAAGTGTTTTCAGACACCGTGCAGCAGAGACAGATTTCTGCTCTGTCTTTCTGTGTTGTTTCATTGTCCCCAATTCTGCCTCTGCACCCCAACCTTCTGTGGCAGGACCCCCATTACCTGCACACACATGAGATGGTTTCCCTTTCCTCTTCTGAGATGCTCTGGAGTTGACAAGGGGAATATACCTTTACACAAACCAAGGGCCCAGGCAGTTTCCCAATTCTCCTGTCCCTGGCCCAGGATCTTCAGGAATCTTGCCTTGCATCCCGGTTTCCCCAGAGATCCAAGGCTGAAGTGAAGGGCACACCACAGCCAGGGGGCACTGTGCTGGCAGTGACAAACTTCAGGTCCTCTGGAATCTGCTGTAGAGTTGAGGGTGGTGGGAATGAGGCAATGTGTGGAAAGTACCTGGGGGGAAGGGGACCCAGGGTAGCCTGCATTTATGTATCTTAGAGCAAGATTAAATTTCCTGTCCCCTGGGGCTTCCAGCCCCTAGCTAGCCTTCTATCACACACCAATGAGAACCCAAAGAGCTGTCTCGCTGCAAGTGACCTGTGGCTG
The DNA here is from genome assembly GCF_000151885.1 of Dipodomys ordii. Taxonomy (NCBI): domain Eukaryota; kingdom Metazoa; phylum Chordata; class Mammalia; order Rodentia; family Heteromyidae; genus Dipodomys; species Dipodomys ordii. The sequence goes on from NW_012267421.1 coordinate 2,094,462, forward strand.
GGGGGCAGTGACCTGGTGGCAGGAGCCACCTCGTAGTCCTGCCTGGGGGAGGGGGTCTGTGGCCCTGGGAAAACTGGCTTGGGGCTGGAGAGGCCAACAGGCCAACCGTAGTGTGGTGGCCTTGCTCATGTTTGGGTTGGGCTCTATGAAAGACTGGCTCTCACTTTGTTTTCTGCAATTACTAAAGCATGCCCTGGTCAGCACTGTCTCAAATACCAAGTTCCCATAACACCTGAAATGCAGGGAAGGAGAAGAAAGGAGGAGAGAGTGGTAGAGTTCATTGATGCAAATAGCTCTGTGTGGCTTATTGGCTGTGGTACTGAGCCAGCCTGTAGCCTTGAGCAATAGGAACCTGCAAAGGAGGAGATCAGAAAGTCTCTAAGAGAAAACTTTGCAATTAAACTTCCAATGAGCCCATTGGGCCCCCCAAGGTCATAGAATGTCACTTGGTAGGTATTTTGAGTGCCCACCCACTTAAGGATTAATGATAGGCTTCATTCCAGCCTAAAATGAGTCAACAAATATTTCCTGAAACAATAGGTCTTTAACTCAACCAAGCATGCTAATAAACCCTGCCCTTCGGGTCATTTGTAATTCAGTAAATGTCCCCCGGCCTAGGGGCAGACACTCAGCCTGGGGAGAGGCTGAGTGCTTCCAGCCTCTTGCATTTCCATAAAAACCAGTGGTTAGGGCACCCCACGGCTCATGCCTTAATCCTAGCTACTCTGAAGAATGAGATCTGAGGATCCCGGTTTCAAACCAGCCCAGGTAGAAAAGTTCGTGAGACTCTTTATTTTCAATTAAGCAATGAAAAAGCCAGAAGTGGTGTTGTGGCTAGCCTTGAGCAAACAAAGCTTAGGGGCAATGTGCAAGCCCCAGGACCAGCACCCCCCACACACACACACAAAATGCATTTGCAAACCAGATGAAGTGTCCACCAAGTGCTGGGTGTTTCCTATACTCTGTCCTGGGGCTTGAACTCAGGGCCTGGGCTCTGTTCCTGAGCTTTTTCACTCCAGACTAGAGCTCTGTCATTTGAATCACAACTCCACTTCTAGTTCTTTGGTGGTTAATTGGATTAATTGGTGGTTAATTGTGGTGGATATGAGTCTCACAGATTTTCTTGCCCACGCTGGCTTCAAACTGTGATCCTCAGATATCAGACTCCGGAGTAGCTGGGCTTACAGCCATGAGCCACAGGGCTCTTTCTCTCCTTGTGCTGGCGCCCAGGGCTTCCAGTCCCCCCGCTCCTTCTTCCTCCCCCCCCCCCCACCCCTTCCTTTCCCTCTCTCTTCCTTTCACCTCCGGCCTTCCTTTCAGAGGTAATATGGAATTACAGTATCAACTGGGAGTCAGGCTGCCTGCACGTGGCCGGTGTGCTGCCTGGCGTGGGGCAGTTGCAGCTGGGATTTCAGCATCTCGCGGGCGTCTCGGGGCCTGGGCGGGACGAGGGTCCGGTGCCATCTCGCCCTTCCCTGGAACGGAGATGGGTCAGCGGCGGCGACTCTTGGCATTGAGTCAGGAGAGGCCGGGTTTGGGCGCTCAGCCTCGCCCTCCCACTGGGAGGGAGGGGAAGGGAACCCCGGGCAGCTCGGGGCCGCTCCGGGCAGAGCCGTCTCCGCCGGCGTGGGAGCGCGGCGCGCACGGGAGCGCGGGCCGCCCGGGCTTTCCCACGGCCCCGCGCCGGGCGCGCGCAGTGCTGCCACCTCCAGGCCGTGCGGGGTGCCGCGCAGCCCCGCGCCCGCCAGCCCTGCGGGTCTGGGCTGATTCCGTCGGTAGGCGCCACAGCTCTAGACAACTGCTGAGCATCCAGATAAAGGGCAGCGTGGAGAGGATGGAAAACCCGAGACGCAGAGTGCTGATGCGTCGCCGGGGGCCGGGGGCAGGGTGCTGGGTGCAGAGTTGGCCTACGGTGCCGCATTTAACCCCCTCTGAAGACACACACCATCCGTCCAAGTTTCAGCCCGGTTTCGGGGCAGGCCCGGGCGTCTGGTGCAGCGTGGAGACCCCCGGGTGGCGCTCGGGGGTCCCCGAGTCCCGGGGGTCCCGGCGGCGCCCGGGCCGCGCACGTCTCCCTTGCCTGGCTGCGCAAGATGCGAACCGAGTTCCGATCCGAGACTCGGCGGCGGCCGCGGAGCGCCTGCGTCCCCCGGGCAAAGGCTGCGTCCCCCGGGCCCCGCCCTGAACACCGAGGCGCCTTGGACAGAGATGCTCATCTCTGAGCCGGGCCTTGGAAGATGCACCCGCGGGGCCTGTGTCCATTTGCAAAAGAAGCTGTTGCCCACTTTGGATCAATCTGAACTCCTGTCGCCGACTCCCTCCGATCCCCTCACCCGAGCCGGGGCGGGCGGACGTCTGGGGCGTGCGTGAGGAGCTGCCCGGGTGCCCAACCCTCGCGTTCCAGGTGCCCCCCTGGGGAGACCCCCAGGTCAGACTCCCCCCGCCCCCCCCCCGCACCTGGTCCAAACGCGGCCTCCATGCTGGGGAGCGGAGTGGGCTGCGTCTGCGGCTCGGCCTTTGAACAGGAAGAAGACCTTTTGTGCCTTGAGATCACCAAACCCAAGGCGAGCGCTGGGCGTCCTCCTATTTACTGCTTCCTCAAACCTGGAGAATCGATCCGCAAGCTGTGCCAACACCACCACGTGGCTTCCTCCACCCTCAGTCTACAGGCTGTTCTGTGCTTTCACCCAGCGTGGACTAGAAAGTACTAACCTACTTTAAAATCAAGAAGCACCCGGGGCTGGGAAAGTGGCTCAGTAGTACAACGCTTGCCTTGCATGCATGGAGCCCTGGGTTCGATTCCTCAGTACCACACACACAGAAAAAGCTGGAAGTGGTGCTGTGGCTCAAGTGATAGACTGCTAGCCTTGAGCTGAAGAGCTCAGAGACGGTGTCCAGGACCTGAATTTAAGTCCCAGTACTGGCAAAAACAAACAAACAAACCAACAAACAAACCCTCAGTGCAGAGGAGGAAGGCAATAACATTGCATCCGTTCCTGGGAATTGATTTCCCCTAACCCCCCCATCCCCCCCCCCCCCCCGCGTGCACCAGTTAAAATAACCAGTAAAGTTATTGGGCTCTGTCCAACTCCTTCCTCTTTCCACAAATAAAAGACAGGCATTTAAATGCTTGCATGTAAATGGCTGCCTCTGATGTCCAAGAAGATAATGTCTCAGAAGAGTGAGGAAATAGTCAGCTTTACTCAGAACCCAAGGACAGGGCCATTGGCCAGAGAGCTCACTGGGAGCACTCAGCAGCCTTGTCCAGCAGGGACTGGCCTGGGCTGGGGAGATGAGGGTGGACCAAGGCTGGGGGCAGGCTGCTGGTACCGGGCTCTGTCATGGGAGGGTGCAGGAGGGGCAGCTCCCTGCTCCCTTCTTGCCTGGCCGTTCCTGCTCGAATGCCTAAAAACATCCTCACTGGCCTTCAGTCCTTCGGACGGAGGCACTGGTTATGTATAACAGGTGTCACCAGACTTAAATGTTGACAACATTGCTTTGTAGAATTTTAGAAAGTCATTTCAAACACCCAGCCTGGAGGAACAAGTAGAAAGGGATGGCATTTCCTCTTCTTATTAGATGGGGAGACTGAGGTTTGTAAAGTTATTTAGCTTGCTTCAAGGAGTACGTCAGCTGCACCATTAGGGAGAGTAGTAAGTCACCGGATTATGTTCAAGGATTCCCTTTGAATGGGCCCATTAGCAAGATGGATTTCTTTCATTCTGTAAGGACCGCTGACTAATCCAGCCCAGGGCGAGCTAGCTGCTCTAAGTCCCAGCTATGGCCGGTGTTGATGAATTAAACCCTGGGTATTTGGATTCATGATTGTGCTGTCTTCTGAGAGATGCTGAGGTTGTTCATTAACATGATTATTGTCTTTATTAAATGAGAGATGTTTGGAAAATGTGGCGTGGGGAAGGAAAGGAAACCAAGCTGAAGGATTACAGCTTTAAGGAAGAGATGGTTATAAAACTAGCAGGTTATGAAGTGGTAACCCCTCTTATAACACTTAGAGATAACAATGAAATTCCTTTTTACAAACCTGGGGGGGAAAAAACTATCAGGAACTGCTTATTATCTTCTAGCTCATAGAGACTTGGCAAGAGGCCACAAAGGTGACTGTGGCCAAATAAACAATGTTGCTTTCTGTAAGAGTCTCTGTTTATGCCACATGATCAATGAATCTAAAAAGCCAATAGGATGTGTTTTATTTTTAATAAAGACAAAGTAATTGTAGACTCTCTGCATTTACAAACATCTATTAAGATATTGGAGAGACAGCTTAGAGGTCTAAGCCCTATGTTTGAGCAAGTATATTGGTTTACCATAAAAATTGAAGACCAAGGTGGAAAACAACCCTTGATTATAAGTTACAAAAATAGAGCCAGGTGCCAGTGGCTCACACCTGTAATCCTAACTACTCAGGAGGCTGAGATCTGAAGATCATGTTTCAAAGCCAGCCCAGGCAGGAAAGTCCAGGAGACTCTGATCTCTGCTAAACTACTCAGAAAAAGCCAGACTTGGTGCTGTGGCTCAAGTGGTAGGATGCTAGCCTTGAGCACAAAGGGGCTCAGGGAAAGCGCTTAGGCTTTATGTTCAAGCCCCAGGACCAGCAAAAGAACCAAAAACAAAACAAAACCAAAGCAAAAACATTATAAAAATAGAATCTGGCTTATGCCTGTAATCCTAGCTACTCAGGAGACTGAGCTCTGAAGACCACAGTTCAAAGCCAGCCTAGGCAGGAAAGTCCATGAGAATCTTATCTCCGATTAACCAGCAAAAAGCCAGAAATGGGGCTGTGCTCAAGTAGTAGAACATTATTAGCCTTGAGCACAAAAAGCCCAGGGACAGTGCTTAGGCCTTGATTTCAATCCCTTATACTGGTACCAAAACAAAAACAACAAAAAAGGAATCATAAAAATACAAAATATGCCTTTAGGCATATGCCTTTGATCTGCCAATTAATGAATTTATCCTTAAGGAAATAAGCTCAAATATTAAAATGTTTACTGAGGAATTCCTTATAGAAGTACAAAGTTGGAAGTTAGGAGAAATATGGTAATTGCATGTAATAGAGTATTACATGATTGTTAAAAGGGATACTGTGGAGGGGTAATTAGTGACATTAGCACTTACAACAGTATAGCCAATCAGAGGGGATCTCTAGTGACAGCTACTGGTGCTGATTCTAGCTTAGTTTCTCTACTGTGACTTTTTTTCTTGCCTTTTGTGCTTAATTCTCATCAGCTTTAAAAGGAGGCTAACAGTCCTACCTCAGGAGCTTGTGGAGTAAATTGAATAAAATGAATATGAACTACTTATCACAAACTCAGGAATCATAAGACTATAAAACAATATATTTTATTTCCTTAATAATTTATACTTTCTCTTCTGGGCCAATAATGATCTGCTAATTTAGTAACAAAGAAGAAAATAGAACATTTCATTTAACATGCTAAAAAATTCAATTATAATGAAACACATATAAAATGTAGCATTTTATAGGATTCATATTTCTTACTTTGATGTTTCATTTTGTCCGGCTATTAAGTACAACCAGAACTCTCATTATACAAAAGTAAAATTCTGCTCTCATTAAGCAATCCCTCATTCATTATCCCCTGCCAGTACTGGGACTTGAACTTGGGGCCTCAAACTCTTGCTTGGCTTTTCAGCTCACACTCTACCACTTGAGCCATGCCTCCAGTCTGGCTTTCAGTTTGTTCATTGGAAATAAGAATCTAAAGGATTTGTATTGCTCATTATCCACATGCACCATGTAAACTGGGAATTCTAGACTGAGAAAAATTGGAAAGAGAGATGACAAGGAATCTGTGTCTGGGCTTCCACAAGCATCAAGTGGCAACCTGATAGCATACATCTGTAGGTCAGGAATGCTAAACTGTTTTTCTGAGTCTCTTGTTAAGCATGATGATCAATTCTACAATGGTAAGTCATTTCCTCTCCTCTGCAGGTTTCGCTGTCCATGAGATGGATCTAAAGTCTTGTGAGTAGTCTTGGCAAAAGCTATAGAAAATCAGAGCAGACATGAGCCTAAGGGACTGGTGCCCTGGCCTGTCAGTCCTGCCTCTTCTCCACCTGTGACAGATGATCTATAGTAGGTAAATCTGTTTTGGTAAAGAAACCTATAAACACACCATGGAGCCCAGGCTTCCTCCTGAACAGCCTTCTGTATCAATGAGGTACCCCATGCCTGCCTAGCAACCAAGTCTGACTCATACCTGACTTTTCTAATTTCTAATATCAAAGTGATTTATTTGAGTCTCTGACAATGAGTCAATGCATGGTGACCAGATGCTTCAATGGAAATATAAAATTTGTTTTAATTACAGAATTTTTTAAACCAAAGTTTGTAAATTTACTTGCTTTAATTATAGAACTGGAAAAATCTGTGACCATCTAACCAACACCGCTGGCTTGTGGATGTTTAAATGAACAAGTACTGTATGAAACAGCAAACATTTCCCGATCACTCATGATGATGGCTCATTGTTCTTTTGTATTTGGAACAGGGAAGAAGTGGAGTGGTGGTTCTTCTATTGGTCTTCTTATTTCAAGGCAACTGTATTTTAAAACATCGTGCTTTTTTTGTCCTCATCAAAAGGTTCTGCCTCAGAAATAGCTAAATGGTATGCTGGTAACAGTCATGTAAAGAGAACCTTGGGCGAAAAAGATGGAGATGACTCAGTGAGAAAGGTTGCGTTAATGACTTATTGCTTGTTCAGGAGGACCAAATAAACTATACCCACATCACTGAACTGATGATTGTGTCATTGTCCCCTCATCCTCTCCCTCTCAGAAAGACACATTCAGAGCCTCTGGGTGTTTGGCTGATGAGAGGGCCTACTGGTTGAAGTCACGGGATTTCTCCCTGACCTCAGTGGTACCCAGAGATCTCTGAAGTAATCAGATATTAAGCAAGCCAGTGGCCCCACCCACAGCAGTGTGAAGTCCTTTTATCCAGTGATTGAAGAATAAATTCATTGTGTCTCGGAGCAACATCATTATGGGTCTGGGATTTATAGTGTTACAATGTGTGTCTTTGGTTCCAATTCAGTGCACAAAGATTTGAATAGCTGTTGTGCCAACTCTGTAACTAATTTGCATCCTATCACAAACAATCTTTCCCTTGCAATCATCCTGACTCAAGGCCCAAGAAGGCCGAGTATTGATAGTGAAGCCAGAGCACTGTGGAAATGGACTCCCCTCCTTGCTTCTCCACTGCTCCCCCAACTCAATAGGTGAGAGGGGGAATTATGCTCTCTAGTACGGTGAGGATTGTTGAATACTAAAGGGAGAATTCCCCTTCTAAGGAAAGGTAGTTTGTAGTCCAGATGTTTCAAAGGAAAATTAGGTTCTTCCTTCCTATTGATGATCTGGGTTGTTCATTGAGATATATCTATATATCAAAATCCATCTATCTATAGTCATCTATCTATCTATCTATCTATCTATCTATCTATCTATCTATCTATCTATTGATCTACTTATTTGTCTATCTGTTGATCTATCTATCTATCTGGGTGTCTGTCGATCTATCTACCTACGTACCTACATATACGTACCTACGTACCTCCCTCCCTCCCTCCCTCCCTCCTTACAATTTCTCCTGATCTCTGTGGTTCCCAGGAGATCCCAGACAGACAACTGGTAGACCTAGTAGAATTACTTGCTTCCTGATTCCTTTGGAATCTGCTGTTATTTTCTGCTGTTCTCAAAGTGCGTTGTTCATTCAAAACTCACCTACTGCTGCCACCTTCTCTTGGAGGTTCAATCTCTCTCTTTTTTTCTCTGTGGGTGCCAAGGCTTGAACTCAGGGCCTTGAGCTATTGCTCAACTTTTTCACCTACAATAAATGCTTTGCCAGTAGAGCCATACGTGCAGTCTGGTATTTTGCTGGTTCATTGGAGCTAGATTATCTTGGACTTTTCTGCTTGGGCAAATAGGATTACAGGTGTGAGCCACCAGTGAGGTTTTTTCCCTGCCTCTCTTTGACACAGAGTCTTGCAATGTAGCCCAGTCTGTAAGAGCCTGCTTCAGCCTCCTCCTGCTTCAGCCTCCTGAATGCTGGGATTAAAGGTGTAAGCCACAACACCTGGCTTGTTATCTCTTCTTGAGCCTCCCCACCGCCCAGGTATGCTATCTTCTCTTAGATCCACTATATTACACGTTTCATGTCCTCGACTAGTCTAGGGCTCTTTGTGGAACAATCGTTTTTCAAGTGTGCATCTGACTTTGATGCCTTTTGTACGTATAACCATTACTCCCTTAGGTAATCTCTCTCCCCTCCCCACCATGATTCCTTTGTGATAGAAGCATCTGTGTGAGGCCTGCATCCTGTCTCTGGAAGTGACTTTGGGACTGTGAGTCCAGGTGAATTTTTCTGTGTGAATTCAGCATTCCTGTTCTGGGAATTGAGACATGTTCTCTTATTGTGGGCACGTCTGCCTTTTAGTTTGAGTAGATTGCACACATTTTGTTGTAGAGAACTAGAGGTGTCATGGCCTGAGATGGGCCCTCAGTTAAATATCGCTCTTTGGGTTCCATCACCTCCTTACCGGTTGTAAGGAATGAGATCAAATGCAGAGCACTTTGTGCCCTCTTTTGATTTCAGTCGAAAGTCAAGGTCATTTGGGAAGCTGAATGGCTCTGCCATTTAGTGCCCAAATGAAAGCAAAACCACCAGGGGGCCTTATAAATCCTAGCTGCACAGGATGCTGACATGTGAACAGCTAAGTTCTAAGCCAGCCCAGGCAGGGAAAAAAAAAAATCTACCAGACTCTTATCTCCCACGAACTAGTAAAAAGCCAGAAGTGGAGGTGAAGCTCTATTACGTGAATGGAAGAGCTAAGTGAGAGCTTCAGAAACTGTTCACGCCTCAACACACAATACTAAAAGAAAGCAAAACCATGTGTATCTCCTTTGCTACTGGGGAACTCAGCTCCGCTTAGGTAGAAGTCAGTGGTCAGCCGTCAGTCTAAGTCATGGTTTCTGTAGCAGACATTGGGGAATCCTGGGAAGAGAAGGTAGCTCTTCCAGTAGGGTCCATTTACAGATGGCAGCCTGGGAAATCACTGGTGGCAGCAGACTGTAACAAACAAGAGGAAGAGCTGGAGTCCCCAAAGCCTTCTGTGTCCCTTTCCCATTTGCAAAGGTCCTGGCACACAAACTGTTTTCCAGGTGGCTTTTGGATTTGGGCCCACAGGGAGAGTTCAGCGATGCCCCGCCCCTAGACATACTCCACCATGTTAGAGGTGCACACCCCCCTCGACTCAGTCCCTAAGAGCTTTGTCATGCAAAGGTTGAGGATGTGTGGCCCCTGGCAAAGCAACCCGAGCAACTCGCTCACAAGCTGTGGAGATGGCTGTGGTTTTAGATCGACACTATTCCAATCCACTGAAATCTAGTGCAAGCGAAGGCTTCTGGGTCTTCCCCTATTGACTTTTTTTTTTTTTTTTTTGTCGGTCGTGGGGCTTGAACTCTGGGCTTGGGTGCTGTCCTTGTGCTCTTCAGCTCAAGGCTAGCACTCTACCGCTGGAGCCACAGCACCACTTCCGGTTTTCTAGTGGCTTATTGGAGATAAGAGTCTCACAGAGTTTCTTGCCCGGCCTGGCTTTGAACCTCGATCCTCAGATCTCAGCCTCCTGAGTAGCTAGGATTACAGGCAGGAGCCACCACTGCCCGGCTCCCTATTGACTTTTGTGTGTGTTGTGTGTATAGTGTGTGTGTTGTGTGAGTGAGTGTTGTGAGCATGTGTTGTCTGCGTGTTTATGTATCTGTGTTGGGTGTACAGGTGTGGTGTGAATGTGAGTTTGTGTTGTGTTCTGTGCGAGTGTGTTGTGTGAGTGTTGCGTATGTGTGTGTGTTGTATGCGTGTGTTCTGTATGTGTCTGCTGTGTGCGTGTGTATTGTATGAGTCTGTGTTGTGTTCTGTGTGAGTGTACTATGTGTGTATGTGCTCAGATGTGTGTGTGTGTGTTGTGTATGTGTGTGTTCTGTGCATGTGTTGTGTTCTGTGTGAGTGTACTGTATGTGCTCAGTTGTGTGTGTTGTGTATGTATGTTGTGTGCGTGTGTATTGTGTGAGTCTGTGTTGTGTTCTGTGTGAGTGTACTGTTTGTGTATGTGCGTGTGTTGTGTGCGTGTGTGTTCTGTGTGTCTGCTGTGTGCATGTGTGTTGTATGTCTGTGTGAGTGTACTGTGTGCATGTGCGTGTGCTGTGTGCGTGTGCTGTGTGCGTGTGTTGTGTGCATGTCTGTTGTGTCTGTGTGAGTGTACTGTGTATGTGCTCAGTTGTGTGCGTGTGTGTTGTGTTGTGTACGTGTGTGTTGTGTGCGTGTGTTCTGTGTCTGCTGTGTACGTGTGTTGTGCATCTGTATTGTGTTCTGTGTGAGTGTACTGTGTGAGTCGGTGTTGTGTTCTGTGTGTGCGCATGTGTGTTGTGTATGTGTTGTGTGTGTTGTGTGTCTTGTGTTGCATGTCTATGTTGTGTTCTGTGTGAGTGTACTGTGTGTGTATGTGCGTGTGCTGTGTGCATGTGTGTTGTGTGAGTCTGTGTTGTATTCTGTGCGAGTGTACTGTGTGTGTATGTGCTCAGTTGTTTGTTGTGTACGTGTGGTGTGTGTGTTCTGTGTGTCTGCTGTGTGCGTGTGTTTTGTGTGAGCCGGTGTTGTGTATGTGTGTTGTGTGAGTCGGTGTTGTGTTCTGTGTGTTGTCTGTGTGTGTTGTGTGCTTGTGTTGTGTGCGTGTGTTGTGTGAGTCGGTGTTGTGTTCTGTGTGAGTATTCTCTGTGTGTGTGTTGTATGCATGTGTGTTGTGTGAGTCGGTGTTTTATTCTGTGCGAGTGTTCTCTGTATATGTGTTGTGTGCGTGTGTTCTGTGTCTGCTGTGTGTGTTGTGTTCTGTGTGAGTGTTCTGTATGTGGGTGTGTGTGTGCACGTGTGTTGTGTGAGTCGGTGTTGTGTATGTGTGTGTGTCTGCTGTGTGTGTGTGTTGTGTGAGTCGGTGTTGTGTGCTGTGCGAGTGTTCTCTGTGTGTGTTGTGTGCGTGTGTTCTGTGTCTGCTGTGTGTATGTGTTGTGTTCTGTGTGAGTGTTCTCTGTGTGTGTGTGCACGTGTGTGTTGTGTGAGTCGGTGTTGTGTATGTGTGTGTCTGCTGTGTGTGTGTGTTGTGTGAGTCGGTGTTGTGTGCTGTGCGAGTGTTCTCTGTGTGTGTTGTGTTCGTGTGTTCTGTGTCTGCTGTGTGTGTGTTGTGTTCTGTGTGAGTGTTCTCTGTGTGTGTGTTGTGTTCTGTGTCTGCTGTGTGTGTTGTGTTCTGTGCGAGTGTTCTGCGTGTGTGTTGTGTGCGTGTGTTCTGTGTCTGCTGTGTGTGCGTGTGTTCTGTGTCTGCTGTGTGTGTGTGTTGTGTTCTGTGTGAGTGTTCTCTGTGTGTTGTGTGCGTGTGTTCTGTGTCTGCTGTGTGTGTGTTGTGAGAGTGTTCTCTGTGTGTGTGTTGTGTGCGTGTGTTCTGTGTCTGCTGTGTGTGTTGTGTTCTGCGTGAGTGTTCTGTGTGTGTGTGTGTTCTGTGTCTGCTGTGTGTGTTGTGTTCTGTGTGAGTGTTCTGTGTGTGTGTGTGTGCGCGCGCGCCTGTGTGTTGTGGGCGCTCGGCTGGCCGGCTGGGTTGGCTGGGCCGACCTGCCACTGGGAGACTGCGGCGCTGTCAGCGCCCGGGTCTCCGCCCTCCTCAGCTCCCCCTTCACAGTTTAGCCCGGGTCTTTTTCCTGCATCGCGCCCTTCTGGGTACAGGAGGCTGCTACAGGGGCCGGAGATGGCGATTTAGTCGAGGGGATCAAAAGACCCGAACTCACTCCAGACTCCGCGCAGCGCCCGCAAGGGAGGCGCCCGCTCAACCGCCCAGCCGGCGGCGGAGGCCCGGCCCG
>NW_012267421.1:2106498-2106851 GCF_000151885.1 Dipodomys ordii
AGCCGGGGCGGGGCGGACGGCCGGGGCCCGCCCTCCTTGGCCGGTGAATGAATGATTAGTCAGGGCGCCCCGCCCGCCGGCCGCCGGGAGGGGGAGGAGTCTCGAGCCCTGGTCCCTCTTTTAAGGGCGAAAGGCGTTGGCGATGCGCAGTGCTGGTCGCCTCCCGCGCGGTCGTGGGACTAGCGTCCCCGGTGTCAGGGCGCGCGGGTCCATAAGCGCAGCCCCTAGCCCCCCAGCTCCCCGGCCCACCCTCTCCGGGGGAGGCCGCGCGGTTCAGGAGTTGCGGGGTCGCTCTGCGCCCCGGTTTCTCGCACGCGAGGGCGCCCAGAACAAGCGCCGGCGGCGGCCCGGGT
>NW_012267421.1:2107451-2275145 GCF_000151885.1 Dipodomys ordii
AGCGCGGGCCCCGGGGACGATGCTCCGGAGCTCCCGCGACGTCGGGGCTGCGGCGGGGCCAGCCCGCCGGCGCCCGCCCGGGATCACCTGCTGCGTCCTGCTGCTGCTCAATTGCTCGGGGGTCCCCGTGTCTCTGGCCTCCTCCTTCTTGACAGGTAGGGGCGGCGGGGGTCCTGGGTAGAGACGGGCGCCGGGGAGCGCGCACCTGGTGCGGGCGTCGGCCACCCGCCGGCCGCCGAGGTGGTGCGAAGCGGGTACCCGGGTGGGAAGTGCGGGAAGCGGAGATGGGGGGAGGGAGGAAGGGCTCCCCGGATTCAATGCGGTGATCAGAGGCATTCTTTGATGGAGTGGGGTTGATTTCCAATCTCCTTCCCAACCCCGGATTCAATCGTGTCCCCCCTTTCCAATCTAAACACTCTCTTCGTTTCCCCGCACTCGCCCCTCTCCTGGGCACGCGGAGATGTGCGTGTCTGCCGGGAGAGCAGAGCTGTGTGCGGTGCCGGCCTTGCAGACCTTGAATGCGGAGACCATCACATTTTGAAAGGGCAGCGGCCGCAGGAGATAGGAACGACACGTGCCGGGCAGGCGGAGACCCGGCTGCCGCTCGGAAGGGCAGGCTTTACTCTCTCACCTGGCGCAGAAAAGAAAATGTTTCTAAGAGACCAGAGGCTTGCCTTGCATAAAGTCATTGCAACCCGCCACAAAATAGCAGATGCCGGTAAAAGGCCTGCTCAGCCACAGAGTCCAGTATTCGCATTTAAAATCTTCCCCCCTGGCCCGCTTGCGTATTTTGAGTGTGTGCGTGTATGTACGCGTGCGTGTAGGTGAAATAAATGCTTTCACCAGAGGAGCGTTATTAAAGAGCCACAAGGAAAACTTGGAACGTTGCTTAAATAATCCGAGAACAGAAAATCCGTCCATAAATTACAGTGGTCTTAAAAAACAAACAACCCTCTCCCTACCCCCCTGTCCATTGGAATAAAAGTATTGGAAATGGATTTCGAGGGGATTTGGTTTTTGGTGATTCTGGTCATTTAAAAATTACTAACTCTGAAATTTGGGTAGGTGTTTTAAAAAAGGACTTGTGTAAGGATTTAAGACATTGCCATAAAGCTACCAAGCAAAGGTTAAAAAAATTTTTTTCCCTTCCATTTCAGGGTCGGTTGCAAAATGCGAGAAAGAAGGAGAGATACTGCAAATCCCCTTCATCACGGACAACCCCTGCATAATGTGTGTGTGCCTGGTAAGTGTGGGGTCATGCCTTGTGAGCCCATGAGCCCCATGGCCCCTAGACAAGCTGGATTCCTTACCTGTGACCCGCATTGCCAGGTCGCAGGCACTGTTTTTCCTGATGACACAACTGCATTGAGCTGCATGAGGCTCATGTGTGTTGTATCTAGCTGGATTTCTGGGGTTTGTGGTGGTTGGCAATTTGTATTCCACCGTACTGGCAATTCTTACCTTTTCATCAGTATGGCAAAGTCAAATCAAGATGGACTTTGTAGGACAAGGTTTTGGTGACATGATGGCTTATAGTAGCTGGGCCCAGGGCTGGAGGGGGGGGGGGAAGAGAATGGGGACTGTCACTCAGCTTTCTCAGGGGCTGTGCCATTGGCTTGGCAGGGAAAAGATGAAATACACTGAGGCATAAAGGCCAGGGACAAAGACTGAGAGGAGGACAAATGCACAAAGAATAAAAGTAAGGTCAAGATGTAATCTTGAATGTCTTTCTTGGGCTTCTTCATCTGTTGTGGACTAAAGTCTCAGATCACTCTTTTATTTCTGGTTGAGAAACATGAGTCCATTTGGGAACTGGTGGCTCACACCTGTAATCCTAGCTACCCAGGCTGCTGAGATCTGAGGACCCAGGTTTGAAAACAACCCAGACTTCAGACTCTTAGTCCATGAGACTCTTAACTCCAGTGAATCACTAAAAGCCAGAAGTGGAGCTGTGTGTGGCTAGAGCACCAGCCTTGAGTGAAAAAGCTCAGGGGTAGTACCTAGGCCTTGAGTTCAAGGCTCAGTACTGACACCAAAAATACCAAAACAACAACAACAAAAAAGATGAAAGCCAGAACAATACCATCCTTAATGAGCAGTGACACTTAGCTGCCAGCAGCTTAGTTAACCCTAGTGATGCCTAGTAGTCTAGATGCCAAGAAATAATTTGTTTCAAGTTATTTTGGCACAATACTTCACGCTAAGTCTAATAAATAGCCTTGTGTATGTGATTAAGTTATATGAATACAAATTTCTAAGATGAAATGTAGACCCAACCAGAGCAATCCCCCTGTGACTCCTCCTCCCTCCCCCCACCAGTGTCTTATATGCCAATCACTTCTGGCAAACCTCAATTATAATCGGCACATCACATCACCAAGTTCCAGTGGAAATACATTCAGGCCCCAAGTGATAGATGATTGTTTGCCAGCAGGTCAGCTTGCCCTGAGGGAGGAGAGAGAATCCATCTCTGTTTAGCAGAAGCCTCGCCATCTGGGCTGAAACCACCAAAACTCAGTCAGGACCAGAGATGAGGTCAATGTTGTCATGATAAATGGGTGAGGTGAGTCAGGTGACTGCTTGTCTCCGATGATTACCAGGTTCTGAAGAAAAGGAAATCAACAGAACCAAGAAAAAAAATGCATCACAGTTGTTGGGACAATAAATACGGCTGTCCAATAAAAAGAGATTCTTTAGGTTTTTTTTCTTTAGGAGCTCCTGTGTTACTGATTGCTACTAAATAACTTTCTGTAAAGCACTTTGGAGTTGCAGAGTATGCACACAGGAATCTTTCCCTTTCATTTCTCTCATTGCAGAATGTGAGCAAATTATTGTATCTGTCTCTTAAGATTGCAGCAGCAATTACCCTGACCGAGTAATATTTGAATATGTTGAGGAGAGAAAGAGAGACACAGAGAGACAGAGACAGAGAGAGCACACCACATGTAAAAATACCATTTGGCAGCATAACTATTTATAAAGTTTAAATATACAGTTGAGCGTTTTACAAACCATTCCCAAATAACATTATGAAAAAAATCCCCACATAGCATTTTCCCTTTTCAGTACTCCTACCCTGGTTAAAAAAAAAAATAGTGCTTTTCTTTGAAAGTGGAGACTTCGTAGTAGTGAAAAACTGGAATTTTGAAAGAGGCACTAGTTGCAATTCAATGAGGGGTGGGAGGATAGTTGAGAAAAGTACTGACTGAACTCAAAGTTGAGAGCTGTTCTGTCTAATTGCATTTGGAGGCATCTGTCTGGGACAGAGGATTGTTAGGGTGTCTTTTGGGGGTCTGACAGGAGGACTCCCCATTATTTAGGAAGCAAGTGGAACTCACAGATTGCTTACCCTGACCTTGGCAGGGATTTTGGTGAAAGGACCCAACTTGTCACAACCAGTATTGTTTCCCAAACATTCGTAATGACTTGGGAAGGTTGAGTAAGATGAGATGTACCTACCTACCACTGGTTCTCTTTATATGCTCCTCTCCATGTTCCTGGGTCAGGAACCCATTGCATTCCATGGGTTTCCAATTGTTCTGTATGGGCCAGAGGCGGTTTGGCATTCTTAACACTTAGGTCTGAAGGGAGATTCCTTTAACAGATGGATAAGATTCACAAGCAAACATTTACAAAGCACATTCTATTTGCCAGACGATCCTCTAAACCTGAATTATTTCCTTTAATTCACACTCAGTTCCTTTGAGATGTTAACCTCTGTTTTCCAGATGCTCAGGACATCAGGAAGCTTGGTTAGGCTGCTTTCTAATGCATCAAATATATAGTATTTTATTTACTGAAACAGTAGCACTGATCCCCAGGGTCTGTCTCTAGAGCATACGCCTATAACCGGGAGACACAGACAATTTATGCAAGATAAGAGAAAACCAGGAGAAGAAAGAAAGACCATTAAAACTCTTTTACCTTTTGATGTTCCTCGAATCAGTCAGTTCCTTTGAGTTATGGGGGAGTTTGCTTAGCTAATATCTCGTTATGATTTCAGCTGACCTGCCTGGAGTGAGTGGGGTTTCTGAGCTAGGTTTATGTGTATATTAAGAAGTTCCATAATCGTTTCAACTGAACTTTGGATAAAGAAAATAGTTGTATTTAGTTTGCGTTGGTCTGCCCTTTTGGCAGAAAAAAGTAGCTAAGGCTGGGCACAAGCTCATATCTTATTTCATAACATGTACTAAAAAAAAAAAAGCTGACCTCAATGTATGCTTTAAAAAGATCTAGAAATGTTACAGTTGGAAGGAAATGGGAGGTACAAAGTCCTGCATATAATTACAGTGTCAAAGTTAAAAAAAAACCAACCACAGAATGTGCTTTTAAGCTCAGAATATTTAAAAGGTGAAGGGAGGACCTTCCTGTGAGGACCTCCAGGGTGATGGTGTGTAGCGTGGGCACGGCGAGCAATGAATAAATTGATTCCCATTTGTCACCATCTACATAGACTCCTCCAGGATCTTGCCTAAGCAGGTATGGCCCAAGAATAACCTGGTTGTTAGCTGGAGTGGTGGACCACAGGCCAGGATGGGGACCAGCTCTAAGAGTCCACATGGGTTCAAGATGTGTAGGTTTCAATGTAGAGTGGGGAAGTCAAGCAGAGCCTTTCCCTCCTCACATGATGACTTTTCATGGAGCCAAGGAAGGCAGGTGTGGACCTTTCCCTGTTTTCCTTCCATTTTCCCCCTCTCGTTACTAGACTTATTTTCCCCCATAATGCCCAAGAAAACACACGGGTGCCTGTGCTGACGTCAGGCTGGGCGGTAGGAGCCAGCCACACCCAGATAAGCAGATTGGAAGCAGTTCTCCATATTTGTGGGCACCCCTGAATCCACCAAGTGCGCATGAGCAGGGGCCCACGGCTTCTCAGCACCCGCCCCCACCTCCTTCTGTGTAGCATCAGAGGGAGCAGCCCGAGCCAGTGCCTTGGGCTTGGGACTGGAAATCTGAGAGAGCGGTGGAGGCCCAGGCTCACAAAACCAGAAGTCAGAGCTTAGTTTGGCATAGTTTTGTTCAGCAAAAAAAAAACCCCACCATGATTGTGAGGTTGAAATTTCCTCTTTTAAATCCAGAGGTGCAGTGCAGAAAGAGACCCGGTGCTCATAAAAAGCCACGTGAGTGAAAGCAGTGTCACCAGTGGCCGTCTTTCCCCCCCCCTCCACCTCCCACCCAATTTGGAGCCTATGGAATACCAAACAGGGGAGCAGAGAGCAGCGCAAGCATGGCAGACCTCACTAGCTCTCCTCCTGACTCTTTAATCACCAAAAAATCCCCCATCAAGGAATAAGAAGCCCCTGCCCCCTCCCCCTTGATCTCCTCCCTCCCACTGTCCTCATGATTCTCTACAGCCTAGCAGCCCTGGAGGATAGATAGATGTCTGTTTGGGAATGAGAGAGATAACATTTCATCCGGATTCAATTCCTCTGTGTGTGTGTGTGTGTGTGTGTGTGTGTGTGTATGAGAGAGAGGGAGAGAGACAGACAGAGACAGTATACCGAAGGATGTTATATCCAGGTGTACACATGTGTGTGGATTGTGTACTTTCCTCAAAATTGTTTTGCATTATTGGTAGACTTTGCATGCTCACTAAGCAAGTGAGCTTTTCTTTTTTTCTCTTCCCCTTTCCCTCCTTCCCTTTCTCCCTTTGTCCTTCCTTCCCTCCTTTCCTCCCCAGTGTAGATGGAGATACGGCCTTTCCACCAAACAGTTTGGGAAGGTCCCTCATCCATGGGATTGTGCTGGCACACCCACAGATGCCAGCTCTGAGCTGATTGTTCTTGTCCAGTTCTGTCCAGGTGCAGGGACGCAGAGCAAATGCCCTGAGGTTGCACAGGTACTTTGAGACAGAATGGGCTATGAGGATAGTTTATCATCTGCTAAAGCCATTTGCTTTCTGCTGCTCACTTACTACCAAAGAACGGCCTACGGATGCCTTCAGAGGCTTCTTCGAGAGTCAGTTCAGCCGCTGCAGCATTAACCTGGGCCTCTTTGCAGGGCAGTTAGAATGGTCTGGGGTTGTATAGCACCCACGGCACCTGGAATTTGTGGGATGGGGAGGGAGCATCGAAGAAACATACAGCTTGTCATTTGGTTTGGCCCAGGCACCCAGGAGGCCTGGTTTCAAACCTAACTGATGGTGACCTTGAGACAGTGAGGTCAACTTTATAACCCTTACTGCAGTGACCAGACACTTCCGCTCCTAGAACTCCTAGGGAGTTAAATGAGACACACACCTCAGGCAAGGCCCAGGGTGTGGCACACGTCAAGCTCTCTGGGATGACTTGTTTTTGTTGGCGTTGTTGAGGAGGATGCTCCTCTGTTTGCATTCTCATTTCCTCCTTCCCCAAGGAAGCTGTGAGGGCAGCCATGTCCAGTCCACCCATCCTCACGAATGCAGAGGGCGGTGCTCTGTTCCTCCACGCTTGGACTGGGCCCATGCAGACTGCTTCCTTATTGGTCCAATGTTCTGTGGGCCCTGGTTTAAGTTTCCCCTAGCTCTCTATGAAACACGAAGAAAAACTTTCCATGCAAGGGGGCCCCTGTCTTGCAGAGTAGTTACCTCTGTGTGCCTGCGGGTCACCTACACTTGTACTTCCCTTGGCAGCAAGGCAGGATTGGGGCGACAAGCTCGGTAATTCTGGAAAAATTGCCGAGGGGTCTGGCATCCTGGGGATTTTCCTGGCCTGCCTCGTGGAAGTCTGTTGACCCAGTTCCAGACCTGACTGTGTTTTTGCTACCTACTTACTCAGGGCCCCCCTGCCCCACTTGCGCACACACACATCCTGCTTCACGGCTTGGACTTCTACACTGACGTGTTTTAAGCTTAGGAAGGACATGGAGGGAAGAGAGCCCATCCCAGACCTTGGACCACAAATCAGTTGAGCCAGGGGAATCAGAGATGGGGGAAAAGTCAGGCAGGGTGAAATGAGAGAAAATAAAAGCAGTTCATAAGAATAGAGTTGGGGGCTGGGAATGTGGCTTAGTAGTAGAATGCTTGTCTAGGAAGCCTTGGGTTCCATTCCTCACTATCACATAAATGGAAAAGGCTGGAGGTGGTGCTGTGGCTCAAGTAGTCTATAGAGCACTAGCCTTGAACACAAGCTCAGGGACAGTGCCCAGGCCCAGAGTTCAGTCCCCATGAAAAAGGATGGGTTGGGTAAGTAGAGGGTATCAGTGTTTCACATCCTGCCATGTGGCATTTCTGTCTGACCCCTTGTGCTGTAAAAGAATACAAATAACACTACCATGGCTGGCCCAGACTGGTCACTGGTGCTTGCTGAACTTAGGTAAGCTCAGTAAATGAGCTGGGTATATATCTTGAGATGTTGATTCTCAGTTCTATTTCTATCAAACACCATTCAAGTCACTAGGGATAGCAGGTTATAAATTCAATAATATTGTTCTTCCTTCCTTTCTTTCACACTCCATCCCGGCCTCCATGTTGTTTATTATGTGTAGCCTGCGTCGGGTTTGAAATATGTGCAGACTGAGTGTCTTTGAAGAAGGGCTCTTGCCTGTAGCCTAGTGGGGAAGAGACCCCTGTGCATGGAGGAGGTCTGCAGGAATGGGAGGAAAACTGTAAGACAGACTGGGACCTGTGTAGGGAGATGGTTGGAACAGGATCCTGGCTGGGGGAAAGGAGAGTCCAGGTGAAGTGTTGAGATGTGGGCCCAGGTGGTGGAGGTGGCTAAGCCTAGACTGGGAACATGGAGGTCCGGGCCTTGGAGAACCAGCCTAGTAGACTGTGAATGAATTCTCAGGTCAGCTCTTCATGTCCTGGGACAGCATTGAATAGTTTAGGCATCGCCACAGGTACAGTAAAAGGTGTTGTTCCAGTGCCTCTAAGAGTGTGTGTGTGTGTGTGTGTGTGTGTGTGTGTGATGTTTATAGAGTAGACTCCAGAGTGTGGACAGCAGACTGCTTAGGGCAGGGGATGGAAAGAAGGTGGAGGGATAAACCGATGCTCTGATAAACAGACTAAGCCAGCCAATATAAAGGAGTTGTTGTGAAAGAGGATGTGTTGCAGCCTTGGCTCAGGGCTGCATCTCCAGAGCAGGGTGCTCCCCCTAAATTCCTGTGAGTGCCTGCTGCCCCCCAATTAAGGGATGACATATCCCCTGTGGTCTTGTTCATTCCATGAACTATTCAACCGAGTGAGGGTTTTCATGATGATAGTGTATGTGTGTGTATTTATTATATATATTGAATACTGTATATCATGATACAATAGTGAAGCATATATATTTGCTATTATACATTAATTATATATACTATACCTATGACTGTACAGTTGTATATGTTCACATATATAGTTGAGTATACATTGCATGCTATATAATATATCCTGAGCATATATAATACAATATATAGCATATGTACTATAATATATATCGAGTATGTGATTATACAGTTTGTACTTGCTTGTGGTACAGATTTTCTGCATTCATCAACAGTTGGGCGGCTCATGCTGTGCCACTGAGAACCAGTAGATGTGAAGCAGCATGCTGGACCCAGGTGGTAGTACTTGGCATGCGTGCGAATGGTGGAGGAGAGAACAGGTGATTGGAAGGGAATTCTGAATCTTAGCTGACAGGAAGAGAAGATGTTGGTGTGAGTGAGCTGAGCCTTGATGGCGTTCCTGATTTCAGCAGAGCAGTCAGCACAGGTATGGGGGAGGAATGACCATGCGTTAAGTGTCTGCATCCAATCTGTGGTTTGCCTTGGTGGTCTAAATGGGAGAGTTTTCAGAAGTGAGCCCAGCAGGTTAACAGGATGAGTTGTGTCTCAGAGGGTAGACCTGAAGAGATTTAGTAAAGGCATGGAGGAAAAGTTATGGAGGCCAGAGACACATGCCAGTGCAGGGTGAGGCCAGTATCTGAGGAAGGCTGCGGGAAGCCATTGCAGTGAGTTGGACTGGCAGCCCTCTCTCAGCATTATTTTAGACTGTGTGCAGAAATGAACCCTGGGCCCCATCCTCAGTCTTGGTTACACTTCTGTACGTGGGCACTGGGATTTGAGTCAATCTTAGAGGGGTTTTGGTGGAACTCTATTGGTGGGAATCCAAAAACTTCTGCGTGTGCAGAGATTTGGAAGATGTCACGCAAAGACCCCCAGTTATCCAAGCTTTGGTTTGAAAAAATCTTCACAAAGGTGAATATGTAAGTAGCACATGGAACTTTTAAAAGCACTTAAACAAAACCCATGTAATGGATAGAAGCAATATTCCTCACTTCCAATGTCACTGGAATGTTTCGGTAGTGAAATGCTGAAGGATCAGGCTATCTTGAGGCTTAAAATGGGCATTTACCCAAATGATCACAAACAAGGCCATACTAAAGCTACCAGCGCAACTATGTTTATTGTAGCATTATTTACCATAGCTAAGACATGGAACCAACCCAGATGCCCCTCAGTAGATGAATGGATCAAGAAAATGTGGTATATATACACAATGGAATTCTATGCCTCCATCAGAAAGAATGACATTGCCCATTTGTTAGGAAATGGAAAGACTTGGAAAAAATTATATTAAGTGAAATAAGCCAGGCCCAAAGAAACATAGGTCCCATGGTTTCCCTTATTTGCTGGTTATATGTCTGAGACAAGAAAAAACGGTCAGATAAGTTGATGTTAGGCGAAATGAATCCCAAGATAAGGTCTCAAATGGTTTTTCTTTCTTGCTATTGTTCCTAACATATTTATAAGATGATTTCTTTGTTGCTTTGTATGTCCATCCCCCAAGGTATAACCCCTGCTTTCACTGTATTTGATGTTGGTATACTTTCTGCAGGGGAAGGGAAAAAACAAATTGTTTAAATAGGGATACAGGCGGACCCATTGCAACAATGAGATGTACAAGACGTTATGTTGAAAAACAAACTTTACAACTTTGGAGCGCAGATGTGTGTGTGTGTGGGGAGGGATGGGAAGAGATGGTAAGGGGAAATAAAGGAGGAGGCAACAATGTTTGATAAGAAATGTACTCATTCCCTTGCTCATGTAATTGTAACCCTTCTGTACGGTATTTTTACAATAGAAAAACATTAATAATAAAAAATTAGGAATAAGGGCGACAGTATAAAAGACTGTCTAATATAAATACTTACGATGACAGACTTACAAGTTTTTTTGAAAAGATTATGATATAATTCCATATCTGAAGATCTAAGTGCTAAAGTAAACATTTTTTTTTTCATGAAAAATGTTAATGTTCTTGCCAGTGGCATACAGCTAAAGAGGAAGGTGTTGAGTTCAAGTTTTACCCAGGTTATCTGATGGCTGTTTGTCACTGGACAGGTTCCATGCTGTCTCTGAGCCTTAGCCTTAGTGAATGCTGGGCAAGTCAGTAAAGCAGTTCTGAGTCAGTGGTGGGAGGCATTGGCTCGAGAGTAAAGGTTTAATGTGAGGGTCTTTGGAAATGCCATTCTCACCATGGTCAACAAAATCGTCCTTATGGGGGAAAACTTTAGTAGAAGAATGTTAAGCACAGTAGTACTTACCTTTGTGTCTTGTGAAGGTGGGTACCCAATCCCAGCTTAGTTGATAAGGTAGGACCTCAGTACCTTTTGCCTGAGGGCTGGCCTTAGACTATGGTCCTCCCATTTCTGCCTCCCACATGGCTGAGATTGTAGGCGTGTACCACCACATCTGACCCCTCTCTTTGGCTCTTAATAGTCATCTGTCTTTGGGTATGTTGATGAGTATTGCTGTCTTCATCCCAGGGCTCTTTCATGTCTGGATTGTGAGGTAAAATGTGGACTATTCTCCAAGTGTGTAGAAACTCGGCAAGTGCTTCTGACATGACCCGCTCATGGCTCTGGTCCTTTCTGAATGTGAGGCCATTGCTATCCACAGGCCCCAGGGGTTGGAGGGATGCTGATAACTCAGTGTGTTGTCTACACCTGTGACAGGTGTTCACACTGAATTTTTCTCAGGGTCCCAGAGAAACTTGAGTAACAGTCACCGCTGCCCTTTGTGTAGGAGGACAGAAAGTCCGAGTGTATTTGGGCTCTTAGAAGGTGGGTTGCTTCCCTACTTTACTTTTTTGTTGTTGTTGTTGGTTGTAGAGCTTGAACTTGGGACCTGGTTGCTGTCCCTGAGCTCATCCATTTAAGGCTAGTAGTGCTCTACCACTTTGAGCCACAGCTCCACTTCTAGTTTTCTGGTGGTTCATTGGAGATAAGAGTCTCTCATGGACATTTCTGCCCAGGCTGGCTGTGAACCACAGTCCTCATATCTCAGCCTTCTGAGGATCACAGGCATGAGCCACCAGGGTCCAGCTTTGCTTCCTTATGCTTACCCTGTATTCACTTCTTCCATCCACGCTCCAGCCATGGTCAGCACCAGTGCTGTTGCAGTGAGGCCCAGTGGGGGGCTTGACCTTGGTCAGGAATTGGTAGACAGGAAGCAAAAATGTAAAACTCATCACCAAGGGCGCCCCTGGGCCTGGCACTCCTGGGTGGTGATGTGGTCTAGCATCCTGCTTCCCAGCCAACCCAGGGAACCAGTGCATCCCTGTGACATAGAGCCTCATCCAAGCAGGGCAGGCCCAGGGGGGCTCTGTTGGTGGGTTTGCATGCATGGGCCAGGCAGACTGTACAGCTTTGTATGCTGTGACCAGTGGGTCTGGCTTGTGCTGCTGCTTAAGTGAATTCTTTTTTTTTTTTTAAAGTATTTATAGGGGCTGGGAAGGTGGCTCAGTGGTAGAGCGCTTGCCTTGCATGCATGAGGCCCTGGGTTTGATTCCTCAGCACCACATAAGCAAAAAGAAAAAAGCCGGAAGTGGCGCTGTGGCTCAAGTGGTAGAGCGCTAGCCTTGAGCTGAAGAGCTGAGGGACAGCACCCAGGCCCAGAGTTCAGGCCCCACGACCGGACCCCCCCCAAAAAAATAAAAAAGTATTTATATATATGTATATATTTTGTTCAATTCAACAAATGAGTTGCTAAGCACAATGCCTCTTGAGCAATGTGGCCATCCATCCATCGTTCTCCCCTGTCATGAATTCTGGTCCTTTAGGACCAGGTCGAGGCTGTCCTGAGTAAGGACTTTCATGGTCCTCTCTGTCCACTGCCCAGTTCTGCAGCCCCGGGGGGGGGGCAGAGTTTCCTGTTTATAGTTTACATTAATACTTGGGCTAGCTCCTCAGGGAACATGAAGTTCCAAAACACAACTTTCCCCGAGAGTTTGTCTCAGAAGGTCACCCTCTTCCGTAAAAGACATCCTAAATAATCATGACAAAACACTCATTTTTTTTCCCATGAAAAGAGAGGTCATTGCAGCAAACGCCGGTGTCCCATGACCTTTAAGGCATGCTTTTATGTGAGATGAAGGGAAGAACATCCTGCTGTCCTGCGTGGAGGTGGAGATCACATGTGGAGAGGTGCAGGGCGGGACATTCTGGGACCCACTCACTTCTTCCTGCTAAAGCCACAGTGGAAGCAGCCCCCATCGCGGGGCCGGCGTCCTCCGTCATTTCCAGCCAGGCCTGCTGAGGCTAACTCCGAAATCTTGACACAGGCCTTCGTGTTTATATTAGGTTTTGGATGTTAGCTCCCTTGGCTTCTGGAAGCTGGCTGTTGAAAATTATGTTTTTCTTTGAAGGACAAAGGCCTTATTGTATGTACATGTCGTGTAGTAATGAGTTTTTCTTCCTTTTCTTTTCTTTCTTTTTTTTGGGGGGGGGTAAGTGTTAGGTAATGGGTAGGACCCACCCAGAGCTACCAAGTATGTCGTTCACAGATCTATCTATAAAGTCATTGGCAAAGTTAAGGTTTCATGCAGGTAACTCAGCAAGAGAGAAAGGAGAAGTTGGCACAAATGTCACCTCCGTTGGCCACATGTCTTCCCAAACGCCCTGCTGTGGGGGAATTGCCATCAACTAAATGTCTCAAAAAGGCACCCAAGGGTGTCTTATGGCACCCCGCAGCCACTTGGAAGAGGTCACAGTGAAAATAAAGATCGAGAAGATAGTGATGGGGCCACTCAAATTGAGCAAAACCCACGTTCATAAAGTCTCTCGTATTTTTGGTCAGATCAATGGGTTTGGACAAGCTGGTTATTTATGGCTCTGGTGACCAAGCGTTTGGGTGTGGTGGGGCCGTGCAGCCTCGGCTGGCTTTCGGGGCTGTGGTGAGCCTGGCAGAGTTTGCCTTGAAGGAACCCACCTGGCCTGGGAGGAGCCGCCTTGAGCCTCCATGATTGGAATTTTGACATCTTTATCTTGCTGTGTTTCCTCTTTCTTCTTCCACTATTTTTTTTTTTTTTGTTCTCATTTTTGAGGATGGTTTTCTGAGATTCCTCTTTGAGGCCAATCTCTGAACCACAGCAGTCACCGCACTGGAGGTTCCTTTAGCCCTTCCCAGCATTCTCCTCAGCGAGGGAAGAAATAGCATATTTTCTCAGAGCGTCTTATTACAGCTGCCGGACGACTCATGTTCCGTTTTGCTTCTTAGCTGAACACAATAGTTTGGGCCAAGAGAGCAAAGCAGTCTCTGAGCTCAGAGCACAGGGTCTGCCCCGTTCATATCTCTGCCCCTCTAGAACCTTCCCTACCCTATTTAATGGTCTCATTGTATTCTGTGTCCCCAGAAGTTCACCTGCTTTGGAGGGGCACTGGGCCTGCGGGTTTCCTCCTGCTCCTGAGATTTATGGCATAAAAGCAGAAATCATAGCACATTCACAGAGCCCGGCATGCTGTGGTCTCCTGAATATGCAGACATAGATCAATCAGACTTTCTCCTGTTTGGGAACAATTAGGCCCCAGCCATGGTCCTGTGCTTTATTCTTGGAGTGGGATGGGGCTTTGAGACCCAGTTGTGGCAATTTCCTGTTTTTCAAGTGTGTTAGAAACAGTGGTGGCAATAGTTAGGGGGCACCAGAGTGAGCTGTCCACTGGCCCATGGGTGAGCAGTGGCACTGTGTCCTGGGTCCTGGAAGAGCGAGGGAGGGGTCTGGTGGCTTCTGTTGGAGATGCAGGGGCCAGTTCGGGGAGTTATTTAAGATAGTGATTTTCTCCTGTTCATTGCCAGCTAAGAGCAATTTTCCTTCTTTCCTTCCCTTTTTCCTTCCCTCTGTCCCTCCATCCCTCCGTCCCTCCCTCCCTCCCTCTCGTCCTTCCTTCCTTCCTTTTCCCCTCCCTTCCTTTTTCCTCCCCTCCTCTCCTTTTCCTGTCCTTCCTTCCTTCCTCTTCTCTTTCTCCTTCCTCCCCCCTTGTTCCCTCCCTCACATCTTTCCTTCCCTCCTTGTCTTTCAGATCTCAGCCTCCTGATTAGCTAGAATTACAGGTGTGAGCCACTGGTGCCAGGCTGAAGAGACCTTTTCTTTCCTTATTTTGCATATTCACTGGCCTTATGGAATAAATCTAGATTCCCCACATTTTGGTGTTACGAAATGGTTGATCGTTGTCTGATATTGACCCACAGAAACAGCAGCTTCGTGTGGTTCAACCGGATGCACGTTTTGAGCCTCTTGACTTTTTTCAAGGCAGATGTTTATCCTGTCAGGTTGTATCAGTGTACTTACCATGGGGGGAGGAGGGGAGGCTTTAAATTCAGAGTGAATTTCTAATAAGTTTAAAACTAAAAATAAAGCGTGGTGGTAAGTCAGCTATCTCTTAGTTTGTGTTGTGGGTAAAGTGTTTCTCAATCTGTGATCCTCAAATGAACCTGCTCTTCCCTTCACCCTGAGACCCCTCTGAGTGAGGGGGTGGGGTGGGGGAAGGAAAGGCCAGGTTAGCCTGAGGACCAGGGGGCTCACCAGGACTCCACAGGAACCGCACTGGCTGGGCTGAAATAGGCAGGCGACTGATGGATGGCCATTAAATCTGTCACATAATTATTGAACATTTATGTTAATAATGTCCTGAGGCACTGCAAGATTGGAGAAACACTTTTCACAGGAGCAAAAAAAGAGATTAAATTATGTTCCAGAAAGTTTTGAAGTTAGATCTCTTTTATTGCCTTAGAGTGCTTTGAAAAATTGATTAACTTATGCAAACCAGAGATATTAACTGTGGGCAAGAATATCTGATTAGTTGGAATGAGTTATGATCCTTTGTGCTAGCTTTTATGATTATTATGTGTATATATTTATATATTTTGTGGTGTGGGGGGCCCCAGAGAGTGGAGTTTGGGGAACTAGGGGTATTTTTTAGGCTGATAGCCATTAACAAGTCCTTGGTAAGAATTTTCTCTTCAGCTTCAGGTTTATCCCCAGGCCAGCTGTTACATTTTAATGTGTGCGAGAGTACCCGGGAATTTGCTGAAAATGCTCTATTCCAGGGGCCAGCGAATCTCCCTGTCACTCTGTGTGTGTGTGTGTGTGTGTGTGTGTGTGTGTGTGTGTGTGTGCTGGTACTGGGGCTTGACTTAGGACTCTTGTTCTCACTTAGCCTTTTCTGCTCAAGCTTAGTGCTCTACCACTTGAGCCATACCTCCATTTCTGGCTTTTTGCTAGTTAGTTGGAGATAAGAGTCTTTTAGAGTTGTCTGCCCCAGCTGTTTTTTTAAACCGTGATCCTTAGATCTCAGCCACCTGACTAGCTAGAATTACAGGCATAAGCTACAAGTGCCTGGCTTCAGTTTGCCCTATCTGAATGAGAATCCTTATAAATAAAATCAAATTAGCTTGACATTTCACAGGTCCAGGGTTTCACCATGATCACTTCCATCTTTATTATTTTTGACTATTATTTTTTTTGTTTGGGATGGCCCAGCTTTTCCAAGATGGCACTGATCCTCAAGTTTTGTGTTTTGTTTTTCTTGGTCAGTTTTTAACTCTTGCTTTCAGCCTCTGATGGACACAGGGCAGTGGCTTGATTTTCCTCAGGTGCCCCAGAAGCTGGACACTGGTGGATGCAATGTGTTGTGTGGCGTTCACTGATTGTGACTGTGATTTGTGGTATTGGGAGCGTAGCTGGGAGAGCTGAAGTGATAGCTCAGGGCAGAGTCAAGTGCTTGGGAAGACGGTCAGTAAATATTTGTCACTAACCATTTTGTGTTGATTTAATTTAGCTTGGTGAATAAACGTCCAGGAGAAAGTTTTAACAGCTTCCCAATATGTGGGAATGAAATATGATGTTGAAAAGGACAGAGAGGAAGCTGGGCGCTGGTGGCTCACGCCTGTAATCCTAGCTACTCAGGAGCCTGAGATCTGAGGATCACGGTTAAAGCCAGCCTGGGTAGGAAAGTCGGTGAGACTCCTATCTCCAATAAACCACTAGAAAACTGGAAGTGGCGCTGTAGCTCAAGTGGTAGAGTGCTCGCCTTGAGCTGAAGAGCTGAGGGACAGCGCCCAAGCCCAGAGTTCTAGCCCACAACTGACCAAAACCAAACAAACAAAAAAGAAAAGAAAAGAAAAGAAAAGGACAGAGAGGAAAACTCATCCCAAGTTGCAACACACCATTAGCTCTGGTTTCTCTTCTGTTTCTTGCTTCCAGAGTAGGTCCCAAGTTGTTCCTGGGGCTTGGCTGCCCTGCTTCTTGGCTGATGCTGCCTATGGATGCAGCTCCCTCTTGGACCCTTGGATCCTTCCTACCCTGCTGTAGATCAGTATCTTGGTCCTGGTATTGAGTCAGGCTTTTGGGGATCAGCAATTGAAAGCAAATCTCACTATGGTGTCCGACGTTGCACGGTATGGTTTTAGGACTTTTGTCCCTTCTTACTCCTTTCTTTTACTCTGTAATTTTTTCTCACTTCCACCTCTATCTATGATACACACTTAGCTTCTGTGCTCTTGTAACTAGTCATAATTTCCCTACACTTAAATGTGGGCTGGAGGACCTGATGATTTCAAGGTGAGAGCAGCAGACCCCTCCTCAGGTATCTTCCTCTCTCTGTGCCTGATGTAGAGTCTGTGACTGCCCGTGGCCACCGAATTCACATCATAATGTCACCTGGGGGGTGGTCACCTACTGTTGTGCACACACATGGGCATGTGTCTAGGTGTGTGTCGGGACTTCCATATAGTGAATTCCCTCAGCAACTGTGTGTTGGGTTCATAGGAATCTGTTTATTTGAACCAGGCATCTGTGGCTCATGCCTCCAATCCTGTTTGGCAGGTTAAGGCAGGGAGGATCAGGTTCAAGGCCAGAAAGCGCACAAGACCCCTTTTTAACTGATCATTGGATGTGGTGGTGTGTGCTTATCCTATCAGCTGTGACAGGTAGATCATGGTCCAGCAGGAAGTGAGAACTGATGTCACAAATCATTGGTCTGGAGGTGAGGCTCAGAGGTGGCGGGCCTGTCTAGCAAGCATGATGTCCAGTGTTCAAACCCAGTGCCACAAAGTCTGCTTATCTATCTTTGTTTGACCTTGCTTTGTAACTGGATCTTCTTTATCATCCCCAACTTTAAATACTGGAGGGCTTCAAGATACAATCAAGACATTTTCTCCGCTCTTCTACCCCATAGATGTTTTCTACGGGTCCACAACTTAAAAAACCAAACAAAACCCACCAACAAACAGACCTCCGCGCTCCATCTCTGTCCCCAGGCCCTCCTCTCTGCTCCTGACTTTTCCCCCACTGTCTGTGGGGTGCCTGCCTCCTCTGGGTGTCTTGCGTTGCCTTAGTACTTTGAAGGTTGTGTTTGATGGTGGGAAAGTTGCATAACTACACCAAAAGATGGACCGTTGTCTCCAGTGAAGAACTGTGTGATCCCACAAAGTGTCTAATGATTGTAAGATATAAGCACAATAAGATAATGCTTACCAAGGGTCCACTTAGAATTTTTTTTTTGACTATGAAGGAACAAAAGCAATATACACTCAGTAGAAACTGTATGTTATGTTTTGAATCTGAATCCTTTTCTGGTCTCATGGGTACCTTAGCTCTTTCGAGGTGGTGTAGCGCCCTGGCAAGGCCATTTAACACTCTCTACCACCTCACCCTGCTAAGCTAGAATGGTTTAGGTGTAAGAAATGCATTTCCTATGTACTGACTTGTTAATTAATTAATTAAGTCTTAATTAATTGTGCTGGTCTGGTGACTTGTACTCAGGGCCTGGGTACTGTCCCTTAGCTTTTTTGATCAAGGCTAGCACTCTACTACTTGAGCCATACCTCCACTTTTGGCTTTTAGTAGTGGATTGGAAATGAGTCTCAGGGGCTTTCCTACCAGGGTTGACTGCAATCCTCAGCTCTCAGCCTCCTGAGTAGCTAGGATTAGTTGCATGAGCCACCAGCGCCTGCCAAGCTGTACTTACATTAGTTTTGAAGACAGAATTCCACGTCAAATTGAAGAGCATCTATCTATATTTCTTATCACAAATAAGAAAAGAGGACTATTTCTGCTCATGGCAGCTGTGGTAGCGTAATTTTTGGAATGGTGTTGGAACCCTACTGTGGTTGTGTTTTATGTTTTATTGGTAACATATCTGAGTTGGAAGACTAGGAAAGCGTGTTAAGTGTTATCTTCTCACAGAGCAGGGAGGAGATTGTTGTGCTTTCTCTGCAGCAGATGGTTTCTGCACGCAGCTCTGGGCGAGGCTTGTACTGAGGTTGGAAAGAGCCCAACGACCCTCATGGACGAAGCTTTCTCTGTGGGGCTGTGAGGTCCCAAGAGGCTGCAATATGTAGGTTGTAGAAGGGTTCATTCACTAATGGGAAATCTCAAGATCTGGGGAGGTTTGGGGGATCTTGGAGAGCTTGTGGCAGGGGAATTTGCGTGGACCCAACAGTTCCCTTCATGAACCAGTGCTTCTTGTCTCTCCTGTAGTAACAAGCCAGGTACTTTTGCTGCTCATGCTCTGGCCCCTCCTCTCTTGGATTGGAAGGTCTCCGAGGGCAGAGCGTGTATCTAATTCATATCTTCTGTTCTCTGCAAAAAACTGTCTTAGTCCCTGGCCTGCAGCAGTGGCTCAAACACATTCACAGATTTTTAGTCAGATAGATGTGAATTCTTCAGTGTTAGACATTTAGCCCTCAGGAAAATGTGTTTCTAGCCCAAAAATGGCATTTGGTGAAAGGCCATTTGTTTTCCTGTGGATGTTGTAGTCTTTAGGTATTTTATTCTTCCCGAGAACCTTGCTATTTTGTGATGAGGAAACCTTTGTTGAAACTTGCCATGGTTAGTAAGGTGCTAGTGGCTCATTCCTATAATCCTAGCTACTCAAGAAGCTGAGATCTGAGGATCCTGGTTCAGAGCCAGCCCAGACAGGAAAGCCTGTAACATTCTTTTTTTTTGGGTCCAATTGTGGGGCCTGAACTCTGGGCGGGTGCTGTCCCTCAGCTCTTCAGCTCACGGCTAGCGCTCTACCACTTGAGCCACAGAGCCACTTCCCGCTTTTTTCTTTTTGTTTATGTGGTGCTGAGGAATTGAACCCAGGGCCTCAGGCATGCAAGGCAAGTGCTCTACCACTGAGCCACCTTCCCAGCCCGCCTGTAACATTCTTATCTTCAATAAACTACAGGAAAGCCTGTAACATTCTTATCTTCAATAAACTACTTAAAAAGAAAAAAGAAAAAAACTGGAAGTGGAGCTGCTGCAGTGGTAGAGTGCTAGCCTTGAGCACAAAGCAGCTCTGGGACAGCACCTAGTCCCTGAGTTCAAGCCCAGGACTGGCACAAAGCAAGCAAACAAGCAAACAAGCAAAAGCCTAACCATGGTTGATTTTATTTTTCCTTTGGGGAAGGAGGCAAACCTTAGCAACAAGTTTATGTCAAGGACGCTCTTTGTGTAACTGGCTTCTTGAATTTCTTTATAGCTTCTTCCTCTCAGAAATGGATCGTATTCAAATTTGGCACTCACTGATGGCTTAATGAGTTTGAAAATGGAAGCAAGTAGATTAAACGGACGCTCTAAGCCTAGGAAATAAATCGACAGCTCCTCTGGTTCTTCCTGACATGTGTAGGTGGCCCTTGGGGAGACTTTGGTGGGGAAAACACACGGCTAATGGCCCTGAGTGAGTCAGAGCAAGCCCAGCTCGGAATTGCCTGCGGATAGGGAGGCTGTCTGAGCCTGGATTTTTCACTTCTGTGGACTTGTAGCCAGCAGGAGAGCTCCTGCCTCTTGTGTCCCATCTGCCATTACTCAGCCTAACTAGACGTGGGCTGTGGTTAGCTGCAGTGTAGACAGAGCCCTGGCAGAGACCTTTCCCCTTATTGCCACCAGAGGCACCCAGGCCCCGTGGAGTTGCACAGACGCAGGCTGCAGCCAGGTTGGTCCTTCTGCCCCAAGGGGACCTTTGAAAGGCTCAGTGATTGCTGGTGGTCAGGGTCAATTGTACAGATGTCTTTAAACGTGCCTCACAGGCGACCAGAAAGTTGCTTTGTCAAAATGACGGATGGGCTGTGAGCAGCTCAGCTGCCCTGCCTGGTCCTGGGCTGGCCCTTCTGTTTACTTGTCAGAATCAGGTATTTTGGTAGCTCCCAACAGCGCACTGGCTTTACCCGGGGCAATCTGTGGAAAATCTTTTATTCTGTCTACTCTGTGGCTTGTTCCTGGCCCACAAGAATGCAGGGTTCTTGCTGGCTTGGTGGGTATGGGGTGGGAGGGAGAGTTGGAAGGTGACAGGCGCTGACAGCGGCGGCAGCTCTCTAAGGCCGGACGTAGGACGAGGTGGCTTTGCCCACCGGATCCGACACCTTCTGTCCACTTCAGTGTTTCACGTGCCGTTTGTGCATCCTTGGAAGACAATCATAGGTACGTGATTTTTTAAAAAAAAGGTGCACTGAATTCTTGATCTTTGAATTTTAATTTTCACGCTAGTACCAGGGCTTGAACTCAAGTGCCTTGTATTCTCACTGGGCTTTTTCACTTAAAGCTGGTGCTGTACAACTTGAACTGTGCCTCCATTTCCAGCTTTTTGGTGGTTCACTGGAGATAAGAGTGTCACAGACTTTACTGCCCAGGCTGGCTTTGAACCATGATCCTTAGTTCTTAGCCTCCTGAGTAGCTGGGAATACAGGTGTAAGCCACCAGTGTCTGCCTTTTATCATTAATTTTAACTCCTCACCCCCTCCATCTTCTCTCTTCATACTCTTCCTGCCTGGCTAGCAGCTTTTCACTGTCCCCCTGAGATTAGGAGCCTGACCACTGCCCTCTGAGCCCCCGATCCTGCTGGCCGTGAAAGTGAACCCTCTCAAATGTCATCCGTCATCTTTGTATTGGTTCAGATGAGCTCGGGAGAAAGGGATAAGAAAATTCCGAGACTTTCATCACCCCTTGCTTACTTATTTTTCTTTTGGGGGCAGCAGACAAACAGATTCATTATTCGCCACGTGCTGAAGGCAGCCCAGCAGTGGAAAATAATCAGAGATGTCGGGAGAGGCCCCCACCCCACCCCCTGCCACATGCCAGAAACCCCATTTATTCCCCAGCCTTTCTTTTGCCCCATTGCTGCTTTTTTTTTTTTTTTTTGCCAGTTCTTCCCAAGTCAGGAAGCCTTTGGAGGCATGCTCTGCAGCCCTCCCCTCTCCCCTCTCCCCTCCATCCCCCTTCTATTCCTCATCTTACCCACTATGCCCCATCTCCCATCCCTCACTCCCCCCATCCCCCACTTCACCCGATCCCCACCCCATCCTACTTCCCACATCCCCCACTACCCCTTATCCCCCATTCCC
The DNA here is from genome assembly GCF_000151885.1 of Dipodomys ordii. Lineage (NCBI taxonomy): Eukaryota > Metazoa > Chordata > Mammalia > Rodentia > Heteromyidae > Dipodomys > Dipodomys ordii. The sequence continues at coordinate 2,129,016 of NW_012267421.1, forward strand.
TCCCCCATCCCTCACTCCCCCCATCCCCCACTCCACCTCTCATCCCCACTCCATCCCACATCCCCCACTCCCTCACAATCCCCTACTCCCTCCCTTACCCCCCATTCCACCTCCCATCCCCATTGCATCCCACACCCCAACTCCATCCCACATCCCCTACTCCATCCTGTATCCCAGCTGTTGAAGCCATCTAGTGTGCGAAGGATGGGAAGGGAGCAACTGGGCATTTGGGAAAGGCCCAATAAACATTCACTTCTTTTTTTTTTGGGTCCGGTCGTGGGGCCTGAACTCTGGGCCTGGGCGCTGTCCCTCAGCTCTTTAGCTCAAGGCTAGCGCTCTACCACTTGAGCCACGGCGCCACTTCCGGCTTTTTTCTTTTTGCTTATGTGGTGCTGAGGAATCGAACCCAGGGCCTCAGGCATGCAAGGCAAGCGCTCTACCACTGAGCCACCTTCCCAGCCCTGAGAGAATCACTTTTTTTGCTCCCTCCTCCCCCACCGCTGGTCAGAGCGGTGATAGAATTGGTCCTGTTTGCATCTTGGGCTGCTGCCTGTGTGCCTCACTCTGTAACTTTCCTCTCTGTCCTTGCATCTGAAAACCTTGAAAGGCTCCAAGTCAGCTCAGCTTGCCCACCTCCTGCCCCCTGCCCTCTAGGCGCCTCCCCTACATTAACCTGTGCAGGCAGACAGCTCAGCTAGGACTCACTTCTAGTCTAGGAGGCCTTTCTTTTTAGAAAAGCTCCAGAGTAGCTCAGTGGCACGTTCTATTCTGGAAATCTCAAGAGTCATGTAGGGAGTTGATCGGATTCTATTAAGATACACCTATACATTTAACATAGTGTCTTAGCTTTCCAGGCCTGGGGACCAGGTTCTAGTCCCAGCTCTACTGCTTGCTGGGTCTTTGAGGAGCCCAGGACCTCTGAGTTCATTGTGTACCCTTCCTCTGTCTGAGCATCTTCAGAACGCGTGACATAATGTCACCAGAAAGTGTAATAGTACAAAGTACTATTCTCCTGTCTAGGAGAAGTGGTGTGATATTGTCTAAGAGAAATGGGCACCCTTGTTCAAAAGTACCATAGCACCCCTTTGGCTCTCTCAGGGCTGAAGTTGGTTACAGTTGGGGTCTTACAGGGGAAATGGACTTGTTTAACTTTTACACATACTGTTGCTGGATCATTCCCTCCTGGCGCTTCTTTGGGAAGTTGTACATCAGCGAGCTATATTCCTGGGAATGTATTTCACTTTTGAGACTCTCCACATGGAATGCTTGTATGTATGTGGGAAAAGTTCGCCGGTAATGAGCATTTGATTAAGAGTCAAAGTGGTTATATGGCTCACCAGCTGCCACGGATTATTGACTGAAGGTATAATTCTGCACTCTGTGTGTGTGTGTGTCTGTGTCTGTCTGTGTCTGTGTCTGGAGCTTGACCTCAGGGCCTGAGTGCAGTCCCTGAGCTTTTGTGCTTAAGGCTAGTGCTCTACCACTTGAGCTACAGCTCCATTTCTTTTCTTTTCTTTTCTTTTTTTTTTTGGTAATTAATTAGGGATAGAGTCTCATGGGCTTTCCAGCCTGAGCTGGCCTTGAACCACAATCCTCAGGTCTCTAGCTCCTGTGTAGTTATTAGGCATGAGCTACTAGTGTCTGGCAGAATTCTGTACTTTTTATTGGGGCAGAGGTGACCCCGTGTGTTTTTCTGACCAGCTAGTGTCCCTTGTCCTGTTACCCCAAAGGCTGAGCTGTTTCTGGACACATGCGTGTTGCTCGGAGCGCAGTGACACATAGGCTGAGTGTTCTAGCCCCGCCTCCCCAAGCCCTTTCACCTCCCAGAGCTCCACCATGATAGGCCCACTTCTCTCCTGTGGCATGTGGAGCTGATGACAGAGAGCAGTCCATGAATAGTGAATGAATGACTATGGGTTCATGGTCATGAATATTTGAATTTAGTGGGGGATTTGTTTTTTGTGGGGTACTTTGACCTCAGGCTTGCTAGGCGGGCCACTCGAAGTCATATTTTCAACCCTTTCTGCTTTATTTTTCATACAGGAGCTTGTATTTTTTTTTGTCTAGGCTTACCTGAACCATGATCCTTCTATTTAAGCCTCCTGAGTAGCTGGGATTATATGGGTGAGCTAATTCACCCAGCCTGAGTGGGGATTTTTTGCGTGTATGTGTGTGGTGTGTTTGTTGTGGGGCTTAAACTCTAGGCCTGGGCGCTGTCCCTGAGCTCTTCAGCTCAAGGCTAGTGCTCTACCATTTGAGCCACAGCACCACTTCCGGCCTTTTTTGTTTATGTGGTACTGAGGAATTGAACTCAGGGCCTCATGCATGCAAGGCGAGCACTCTACCACTGAGCCACCTTCCCAGCCCCCTGAGTGGGAAATTTGGATTGCTGCAAATTCCATAAGCCCCTTCCCCAAACAAGAGGCTGCCATGATGAAATGACAAGAGGCCGAGCACCTGAGTGGAAGGGAGGGGTAAGCTGTTGGTTGTGGGGCTTGAACTCTGGGCCTGGGCGCTGACCCTGAGCTCCTCAGCTCAGGTGAGTGCAGTTTTCTGGTGATTTATTGGAGATAAGAGTTTCACAGACTTTCCTGCCCGGGCTGGCTTTGAATTGCGATGCTCAGCTCTCAGCCTCCTGAGTAGCTAGGATTACATGTGTGAGCCACCGGTGCCCAGCAAAAGCCAAAGCCACTTCTGCCTGTCATTGCCTTTGACGGTGCTACTTGGCCTGTGTGCTCTGGTGAGCAGAAAGAAAATCACAAGTTCACAGACTTTTTTTGATTTTTCTGAAAGAGATCTAGTATTTGAATTCCCCCCTCTCCCCCTGTACTTGGGTTTGAATTCAAGGCTTTGTGCTTTCCAGGCAGGCACTTTACCACTTGAACAGCACCCTAGTCCTCTTGCTCTAGTTTTGTTGTTGCTGTTGTTTTTCAAACAGGCTAGTCTGGACTTTGATCCGCCTATTTATGCTTTCTAAGTAGCTGGGATGATAGGTGTGTGTTACTATACCCAGATTTTTTTTTTAAATTGGTTAAGGTTTAACCTGTCTTGTCTGGTTGGCCTTGAACTTCCATCTTCCCGATCTCTGTCTTCTGAGTAAGTAGGATTAAATAGGAGTTAAGACAAGAGCCACCTTGCCTGGTGGCTTGTTTGACAAATGAGAGGCCTTGCTTTCACAGGAGAAAGGAACAAAGTGAGATGCCGCTGCCATGTCCTGCCACCTCTGAGGCATTCTTACCTCGGGAGGTTTGCCAGGCTGTTTCCTAACGAACGGTGTCTGTAGGCAACGCCTTTCCTCCACTGTCTTTCTGTGAGGCACTCTGTTTCCATCTCCAGCCTTTAGTTGCTTTTCAGCATGAACAAAAGGTCAGATGAAGAATAAGAATCCTTATTCTTGAATAGGATTGCTTCTGGAAGAACCTCAGGCAAGCAGAGCTTCAAGATATCGGCTGGTAATGTCCAGAGTGTCTCAAAGCCATTATTACTTTTCTGCTGGAGGAAAGCAAGAAGTACCGGATGGCGATGCCCTGCTGACTTCTGCCTCTTTCCATCCTTCCCTTATCAATCACAAAGATGTATCCTTGCACACCAGACTCAAAGATGCTTGGACCCCACCCAGGGTGACAATGGATTCCTAGAACCTGGAGCTCTGTGCTGCCATCTAGTGGCTCATTTGCAGCATAACAAGCTAGCAGGATAACATGCTAGCTGCAGGGGTTCTTGTTAGAGCTGTGGTTTGGCTCATGTTCCCCAGCCATGTAGACTTTTTTCCCTTTTTTTTTCCAGACTCTTTGGCCATTTTCTGCATATTGGGGCCCTTGTTGGGGTGGACAGAGGCTGTGTTTTGGGATTGATGCTTTTAGCCAGTGTCCACCATTTGGAAAGGAGGCATTCGTTCAGACAGACAGACAGACAGACTCCAGCTGGTGACCCTTAATGATCAGTGGAGGAGGGCAAGCCTGGGATGGAAAGATGTGGTGAGGTTTGCTACCTCTAGTTACTGGTTAGGCAGAGTTTTAAAAACGTCTCTGACCTTTTCCTCCAGTGCATTTTTGCCATTACAAGTGTTTGCTTAGGTTAGGGAGGGGGCAGTGGCCGGCAGGGCAGAGGTTGGGGGGGGGGGGGGGAGGAAGGGGAAAACCAGCTACATGTGGAGTTGGGAAGAATACCGGATGCTAGGCTGGCCTGCAGAGGTGCTACGGCTGGTTCATTGCCATCAGTCTCTGATCCGCGCCTCTTTCCCAGAGCTATCTGGAGACGGACTTCCCATGGCTGGCTGTGGCAGCCAAGTGAACCCCCTGGTCATTTCACATGCATAAGGCCACCAGGATCCCCCAAATCTACCCTGAGTCTCAGGACAGGGACATCTATTTATTCTAGGCTGTCTTCCAAGTTCCTAGGAAGTACCAAAGCTGGCTTTTAATTGCAGGACTCTATTTGTGTCCTGCAATTTGCCTCTATTTGCCTCTCATATGATTTAGGGTCCTTTTCCTAACCAGCATTTGTAGTGTCAGGTGGGGATGAGGCAGAATTTGGGGTTGCTGAGTGCATACAATTGTCTGCATGGGACTTGGACCGCTGCATGTGAGTCACTGTGAGATGTTTCTTCAATGAACAAGAGCACAGGGTGGGGTGGGGGGCAGATGTGGAGGGGGAGTGACCCTCTCCTCTAGTGCTTTTCCTCTGGGAGGGGGAAGGAGGTGTGAACCCCTGCTGTTCCTGGAGGAGCTTTGGGGCTCCCAGAAAGTGTTTTTGTCTCCTAGCAAAATCTAGGAATCAAAGTGATCTTCACTACCCAAAGTCTCTGCATTTACCTGTCTCTGCTGATTCAGCTATGGAGATGAGGAATCAGCCTCTCACCAGTGATTCCATGGAGTTTTAACTTTTTCCTTTGAGGATTGTGACTCTCTAAGCATAATTCCATATCCACACCAAGAAGACACCTGCAGATATCAATATTAGATGGGGCATTTCCACACCAGTACAGCTCCTGATCTCGTATAAAACATGCCAAGTGGAACACACACACACACACACACACAATTCTAGATGTGAATCTCCAGGCCATCTGGTTAGAATAACTTTTGTGCTGGACTGCAATTACAAGCTATTTATCATGACTCTGGGATCCTATCATGGAGTTAACCAGCTCTCAGTTTTCTCAGTTAGCAGAGAGTTCCTATATTTGAGATCTTGTGTCCCTTCCCATTAATCAGGTCCCAAATCACATCTTCGCACTCTGTCTGTCCCGAGAGCTTGAGCTGTGTGTCTGAGGGCTCCTCCTTTCGTAGATACACTGGGGCATCTTTCTCCAAGGCTGCAGTTGTGTCTGCTGAACCTGTAAGGCCACACCGTGGAAGGACAGAAGCTCTGCTTATGAGGACATTCACCCAGCCTTCCTGGGGTAGCAAAATTGGTGCCCACCTTGGTTTGTGGAATCTGTTCAAAGCAAAATCACAGCTAATAGTGTCAGGCAGAGCTTGCCAGGCTGAGTGGACCCTGTGGTTGCCTTTGGTGTGAGCACGGTCAATGGTATGAAACATTTAAGTACAGTGTGTGTCTTTGATTTGAATCGTGACCATGACTAGGGTATGTTTTCAGAAAAGCTGCAAGCATAAAGCTTGGAGTCATGACATAGCTGGTGTTGGTACCAACATGATGAGTGGGGGGGGGAGAGGGGAGGGGAAGAGGGAAGGGGAGGGAGGGAGAGGCGTTTGCAGGGCTTGGAGCCAGAGAGCCTGGCCTGTTCTCACAGGCCCAGCTCTGCAGTCCTCAGCCCTGTTGAGGCAGAGGATGCTCAGGATGCCGCCTCAGCCCTGGCAGGCTGCTTCCACAATCACTGGGGAACCCGCCCCTCTCCATCTTTGTGAAGAACTCTAGGGGGCCTTTGAATTTGTAGTTCCAGGAGGAGACTGCTGTCTGTCAGCTTCAGGAGAAGTAAATAAAGTCAGCCTCCTGGGGCACTGGTTTACCACTGAGTAGACTCTAAAACCAACAAAACACAAAAACCTGGGGTTGGGTTGTGTGGAGGGGGATGGGAATGAAGAGAAGAGGGAGTGAGAAGAAAGGGGAGAAGAGGAGAAGAGAAGAAAAAGGATGGGAGGAAAAGAAGCTCCTACCTTACCCTGACAACCAGTAAATGAAAAACAGAACACCACCCCTGGCAGCCCTGAAACCCTGGTACCTGTGGATTGACAAGATTGACACCTCTCCTCTTCTTATCAGCATCTTAAAGAAAAACAGCCTAAAGCTCAGGGGTCCCCTTGTTCCTGCTCTATTGCAGTAATAAAGTGGTAACAGCTGCACCTGAGGGGGACTCAGATAATGATCCTTCAGCCTCACCTGTGATCTTCACCTCCTCACTCCCTGCCCAGTTCTCACCCGAGGCCAGTGTACTAGACAACCTTCCCATGACTGCCACGAAATGAATCTTGCTCTGCCCTCACCATGTCTCTCTCTCTTTCTCTTTTGGCGGTTGTGGGGCTTTGAACTCAGGGTCTGGGCTCTGTCCCCGAGCTCTTTTTGCTTAAGGCTAGTGCTCTACCACTTTAAGCCACAGTTTCACTTCCGGTTTTTTGGTGGTTTGTTGTAAGGTAACTCACCCAGAAGCCACATTTTGGAAAGTTGGAATATTGGAGTCTTTATTATGCAGTCAGCAGGTGCAGGCAGCCTGCAGCCCCCAAATACACTTAAGATGGTTAGGAAACAGCCTAGAGAGAAAGAACAAAAACAATACCAACTCTCCGATGGAGAGCTGAATTAGAATGCCATGATGACTGGAGACCAGCCAGGAGACAGGACACAGGATATGATCTTGGAGACATGTGGTATGGTGTAATGGCAGCTGTGCTGGCCTAAATAGGGTTGGGGCAGGGAGCAGGTCGACAGGAAATTCCCAGTCCCAGGCACTGGATTGACAGGCTCAGTAACCTATCAGCCAAGTGCCCGCCCCTGTCTCCAGGGATCCGGGCATACTCATCACAGTGATGGGGGAGGGCTTTTCCTTTCCCCAGCAGGAAGACAAGATGCCAGACCATACCATCCACCATGTGGCCAATAGGACGCTGGCCAGAACTGACCTCCTTACTTCAGTTAACTGGAGATAAGAGTCTCACAGTTAGTTATTCAGCAGTTCACGGAGGCATCAGTTATGGAAGGAGGTAGCACGTGCTCTCACCCATGGCAGGCTGTGTGTGTGTGTGTGTGTGTGTGTGTGTGTGTGTGTGTGTGTGTGTGTATGTGTGTGTGTGTGTGTGTGTGTATGTTTATGGCTACAAAGCTGTGTTGTGTTGGGAAGTCAGCTGTCCTGTTTGGGGAGTGGTTTGGGCAGTATCAGAATTTAAACTCAGGACTTTATGCTCGATAGGCAAGTGCTCTACCTCTTGATTCACACACTTCCAGAATGTTTTGCTCTGGTTAGTTTGGAGATACGGTTTTGTCACCAGACACAGGTGAAGATTTGTGAAGTTTCCCTTGAAAAGTAGGGACTCTTCATTTAGGGTCCTTAACTTTGATCACAGAACAAGAATTTCTGAATAAGTCATAATTTGTAGGAAACGTGGCAGAGTAAGTAAGTAATTGACAAAAAGGCAAGCAGAAAGGCAGGGGGCACACTAAGTGTGGGAGAGAGACATAGCTCTTTGGCATGGGGTATTTATATGATAAAGGCAGAGGGTCTGACGGCAAAGGTATGCAAAGTTAGTGTTTTATCTTTGCTCTAATCACTCCTGCTGTTACCCTTTCTGAGTTTTGGGTGTTTCTTCCAGGTAAGAATGCATCCTGCCATCAAAAAGATGCTTGCCCTTGAGATAAGGAAGGTGTCCTGTTGTCTCTCTTAGAAGCAAAGATAATGATTCAAAATACCTTGTTTCTGAGTTGCCTTCACCAGGCCTCATTTTTCTCTAATTTATCCTGCCTCTGTTTTACTTTCTTTCCTTCTTCCTGGGCTGGTTTGGATTTTCAGTCCTCCTATTTATGTTTCTTGCTATAGCTGGGGTAATGGGGGCCTGCCACCACACCCAGATTTCTTTGTTGAGATGGGGTCTCATAAACTTTTTTGCCTGGGGAGGTTAGCCATGAACCCTGATATTCCTGACTTTGTCTACTGTGTAGCTGGGACAAGAGGCGCCGGCCACAGCACCCAGCTTTGTATTGGTTGAGATAGAGCCTTGAGAACTTGCTTCCTGGGCTGAGGCCTCTAAACTGTGAGCCACGCTCAGCAGGTAGGATTGCAGGCAGGAGCCATTAGCCCTGTGCCTGAATGGCTGTTTCCTTATCTGTCCAGCCGGGCTCATAGTAATTATTTACCTGAAGGAATTAAGAATGGCAGCTGCAGTATGCAGTAGAGAAGCAGTTCCTGTGAATCTCAGATCATGGTCAGATTTGGTGGCATGCTGGTTGGGTCGATGCACACGGCCCTCATCTCCTCAGACACACTGTGCACATGGCCCTGTGTCCCCCTTTCCCCCTCCTCACGCATCGAACTTGGATTTCCTCTGAGACATTTTTACAGCTGACCTCACAGAATAAAAGCCAAAGATGTGGAGGAGGCCCTGGCCACATTCATTAGCATAAGTGCTAATGTGACACAGCTGTCCCCCCGGCTGTCAAACCCGAATGTGGTGTCTCTCTTTGGCATGGTGAATGTTATTTTTTTCTCTTACTGAGCCGATTTAGTGCTCAGCTTTGCCATTATTTGAGTTGGAACTTTAGATTCCTGCATTTTAATGCACTCTTCTATGAAGGATTGTTGGGCAGCCATGAGAAAATATTTTTGTTCTCACAATGTAGTCCTGGCCCAGGTAGCCAAAATGGGCAAACTATGATTTCCACAAATATTATCATTTTCTGGAGCGTGTACTGAAAGGAAACCTGAGAATGGAGCTGGAGAATGTTTCTTTCCACATTGAGTTCCCTGGCAAAGTTGGCTTCTAGAGAAGAGGCTTTTGAAATCCTCTCCTGTCTCAAAAGTATCCAGGCTCAGAAGTTCTGTGCTGATGGCGCTGCCTCCAAGAGAGAGAGAGAGAGAGAGAGAGAGAGAGAGAGAGAGAGAGCAGTCTGCTCCCTGGGATGAATGAAGGCAGGATCTGAAGAGAAAGCAGCAGCCTTTCCGGATCCTGGTTAGCCTGGTTAGGATTGGGGTGATTCTGTTTGAAGTGCATTCTGAATGTCTCCAGTCTTTCTCTTTCTTCTTTTTTGTTTCTTTGCCCAGAATAAAGAAGTGACCTGTAAGAGAGAAAAGTGCCCAGTGCTGGCCCGAGACTGTGCCCTGGCCGTGAAGCAGAGGGGTGCCTGCTGTGAGCACTGCAAAGGTGGGCAATGCTGGGTGGGCGATGGCGGGCAGGTGACAGCGTGGCTGCCTCTGCCCTGAGCCCTTGTCTCAGGTGACTTCATTCCATCTTCTTTCACCTTTCTGTGTTGTTCAGTTTCTGGATGGGGTACAAATGCATTAGGAAGAAGGTGTGTGTGTGTGTGTGTGTGTGTGTGTGTGTGAGAGAGAGAGAGAGAGAGAGAGAGAGAGAGAGAGAGAGAGAGAGAGAGCATTGTTGGGGATGGGGACTCCCCTGGGCATGGCTGAAAGAACAGTGATCATGAGCACATTTGGGTGTTTTTTTTCCAAGACAAAGTGTAAACACGATGCCCATACACACGTGCACATACGTACACACGTGCATTCACATATAAGTTCCAGCACTTAGTTTTTCCAGGCTCCACGCTGGCCCTGCCTTCTTCTGCCAGATGAGTGTATAAACCCAGTTTTTGTCATTTTGGTCCCTATAAAAGTTTCCCTTCCTTCCAAATGAAACCTCACTTCCTCTGCTTGTCTTTGAAGCAGTCTCAACCGCCTTCCTCCAGCCCCGCTGCCCAGGGTTCTCCAGTGCTCATGCTCTGTCTGGGACGTGCTGTTCCCGACTCACCAGCACATGGCCCTCACCCAAGCTTTCTTCCCTTCCCATCCTGGCCAAGGCCACAGCCAAGGCCACCAGTGCCCATGGCCCCAGCCTTCATTCTGTCTGCTCGGCCCCCTTGTTCCATTCTTGTCACTTAAAGCCAAGCCTGGGGTCTGAAGTGTCTGGTGTGCCTACAGATGGAAACTATCATTTGGGGGTGCCCTCAGGCCGTGCCAAGGCAGGAGTGTGGGACGTGAACTCGGGGTTCACGCCGCTAAGTCAGACCCAGCAATCCTGGCTAGAGAACTATTCCTCCCGATTCATGGCCGCTGGGAAGTGCAGAGAATGGGACTTCATTTGGAACTAGAACTTTGCAGACATAATCAGTTGCGAAGAGAGGTGGTACTGGCCAGGGTGACTCCAAATGCAGGATGACTGGTGTTTCTGCGAGAAGAGGAGGAGACGGAAGAGGACCTGGGCCTGGGGCCCAGCGAGGCAGAGGTACACATCAGGAGGCTCGAGAGGCCCCACTATACACAGATGCAGCACTGCACCCCAACACCCTTAATGTGGGACTTTCACTTATCAGGATGAAGGACGATACATTCTTAAAAAAAATAGTTTTGTTTTGTTTTCCCCCTGATGCTACTGGGATATGAACCTGGGGCCTCATGCTTGTTAGGAAGTCGCTACTTCTTGAGATACACACCCAACCTTTTGTATTTTCATTATTTTTCTAATAGGGCCTTGCTTGGCCTCGATCACAATCCTCCTATTTATGCTTCCTGCATAGCTAGGATGACAGGTATGTACCGCTGTACTCAGCTTTTCAATGGTTGAGATGGATGCCTTATGAATTTTTTTTGTCCAGGTTGATCTCAAACCATAATTCTCCCTAGGAAGATTCTACTCACAGGTAGCCTGAGAGCTAGGAGTAAAGTGCCCAGCTTCCTTACTATTTTTAATTAACACATCATATCTATATGTTTTTATGGCATGCATAGTGATATTTCTTTACAGGGCTACAATGTCTAATGAACAGATCAGGGTAATTAGCATATTGGTCTAATAAAACATTTTTCAGATGTCTGTATTGAGAATATTCAACATCCTTCTTTTGAAGTTTTGAAATACACAATAAATTAATATAAACTAGAGTCCCCATACTGTGCTACAAAATACCAGAACTTAATCTTTTTGTCGAACACCGGCCTGGTTTTATTTTCCTGTCACCCCACCCTTCTTAGCTTAGATAATCCTTTGCCATCCACTTCCATTTCTGTTGTCCTAAGCCTCTGTGTGTGGTTGTACGTGGCAGCCATAGGAGGAGCTGTTACTCACCATGTCAGCTGGAGGTGACCTGGGTGTGTACGCCACCTGTCCCTCACCTGTCAAATGAAGGTAATAACTGTGGGAGGGAGGGAACTGATGGGAGACTGTATGCAAAGAACTGAGCACCATGTCTCTATGGTAAGGACTTAGTGTCGTGTCTCTATGGTGAGGACTCAGCACCATGTCTGTCCGTGTGTGTGTGTGGATGTTGGAATCCTAGGTGATAGGAGTAGAATTGGTGCCATCTACACACAGGACAGGCATTTGGTTTGTCCCCTATGTTTATAAACTGTGTATGAAACAAGTGACCTGTTCTTCCTGTCCGGCTTCTTTCTTGTTCCTTTATCTTCCATGGGAAAGAAAGAGAAACATATTTCCTGAGCCTTTTTTTTTTTTTGGCCAGTTCTGGGGCTTGAACTCAGGCCTGGGCACTAACCCTGAGTCTCATTGTGCTCAACACTAGCACTCTACCACTTGAGCCACAGTGCCACTTCCAGTCTTTTCTGTTTATGTGGTACTGAGGAATTGAACTTCATGCATGCTAAGCAAGCCCTCTAACACTAAGCCACATTACCAACCCCATCCTGAGCATTCTTTTGGGGTGTAACATGATTAGACTTTTTGAACTAAACTAGACCAAGGACAGACTAGAGGCCCCAGTATCCTGAGAGCTCTTCTTGACAGTGAAAATCTCAAGGTGTAGTGTGGGTGAGTGCACATGCGTGTGTTTTCAAAGGCCATAGTTACATTTGCTCATAAGTGCTGGAGACTCCCAGTATTTGTTTTGTATATATTTTTCTGATTAAAATAGGAGTGTATGCTTATAGGAACAACTTTGAAGAATAGTCTAAACTCATTATACATCTCACCAAGCAAAAGTTAAAAAAGAATTGGTATTTGCTAATGTCGTTCACATTAAAGTAATTACTATTTGGCATATTTAGTTTTATATTTTTCCCATGCAACATATTTACATGACTGATATCTTACTGCTTATATTGTACTATTTTATTTATTTTCTTCAGTTTGAGATCAGGGCACCATATCTCCATTTACTTGGGAGTATTGCTCGTAAAAGCTACAGAAGTTAAGTTGTGAGAAAGCTCAAGCATTTCTTAGGCATTTTAAGCATCTTGGTTCTATCGTTGGCTTTAGCCATGGTAAAGATAAAGACAAGAAGCTGGAACCAAAGACCTTGAATGATAAAAAAAAGAACAGAGACTAAAAGAGAGCTCAGGACAGGCATGGACTATTCCACAGATCTTGAAGATAACTTGGAGGTTAGACTAGCTTTGATTTCCCAAGGAGAACTGGTCAACCTCTTCAAACTCTTTAGTGCCCTCTGTCTGCACAGGGAAAATACAATTAGTCATTAGTGTGTGGTAGGAATTCCAAGGCTGAAGTGGCAGCTGGATTTTAACAACGTCCTCCAACAAGCTTCTATACACTCCTGTGCACCCCTGTATACTCTCATGCACTCCTATACATGTTTATACACTCCTATACACTTTATATGTACTTCTCTATATGCCTGTGAAATCCTGTACCCTCCTTATGCATTTGTGTATGCTGCTATGAACATCTAGACGCTCATATGCACTTCCTGTACACCCCTATGCACTTCTGTCTACTTCTGTGCACTCGTATATACTCCTATGCACTACTTCCTTTTCTTCTTTAATGAGAATGATTCAGAGATGAAAACTGTTATTACAGAAGTTTGTTGATAGACTTTAGTTTGGAATCAAGTGCTGTCTAGGCAACGTTGTCTCAGGGCAGACAAATTTTATCAGATTAAATTATTTAGGATATATAACCCATACGTAAAATACAATATGCAATGGATTTTTACTAGCAGAGAAATAGACCAGCTAGCCTGGTAACTGCTGAGTAGATGGACTGAAGCCTTCTGCACAGAGGCTCTGTCCAATGTGGCTTGGAAAGCTGTTCCCCTGACAGAATCTCAGGCCCTTTGCCTGCCCTGGAGGACACATGAAGGTGAGGATCCCTCAGACTTTCAGGAGGTAGAAGGTTACCAGAAAGGCTAGGGGAGAGCCTTCTTGTCCACAGTGGGCAAAGAAGTGACAGTCTTGTTAACAAGATGGAGCAATAGACCGGGCTTGCTGGTGGAGTGACCCTCAGGCATCTGGTCCTGGTTTTTGTCACTTGTTTAAGTGCAGTGGACCATGGGTCAGTCACCAGGATCATTCTCTGCTTCAGGATAAAAGCTGGCAGTGTTCAGAGGTGCTTCCTTACTACTCTGTAGTTTGAGAGACCCCCATCCCTGCTCTCTTTGGTTTAGTGCCTTTCCAAGGTTACAGAGCTCCTGACAGATGGAGACAGATGAGGTGGTGCCCAGGTTTACAGGTACAAGTGCTGTATCAGAAGCTCCGGGCCTGGGTCCCTGAGTCCACATGTTCAAGTCTCCACTGAGACCCTAAGACAGCCTGAGACTGGAGATGCTTTGCCCCCAGACGAAGGGAGGGCAGGAAGAGGGGGTCGGCTTCTTGATGGAGAAATGAGACCCTCCGCTTTGTGAGGCTGGCATCTGTCCAGTCAGCATGCCCCCAGGGTGGGAAATCAATTTGTGCTTTGTAGCCTAAAGCCCGGGGCTTTTCTCTGACCATTTGCTCTCTTCCTGTTCTGTAAAGTTCACATGGTTAGAATGATGACATAAGAAAGAAAGCCAGACAGCCCATAATGGCCAAGAAAATCAAAGTCAGATGTTGACATGCTGATGAATGTCTATCAGAAGTCTTTTTCAGCTGTTTTATTGTGGGGAACACATGGAAGCAGGCGTACTTGAGCCCCCCAAATTGGTCAACTATTTCCCATTTGTGTTGGGACAATGTTTTCCTTTCTAACTTCTCTCACATCCCCTTTCCTTTTCTTAGTATAATTGTATTTAATTTTAGCTTTGATTAGATGACTACCACATTAATACACTATCCTACTAAAATACTAGAGCAGGAAAGGGGGAAAAAAGTCCTTTTTGACCATAAAAAAAATAAAACCCACTCTACTAGGAAATAGCAACTGTTATCAATTAATTGTGTCTTTCCTAGCCCTTTTGTACCTTATTACATATATATGTAATTTTTCATGTATGTTTTCATTTGTACAGAAGTGGAAGAAGACAGTACTAGTCTTTCATAGTTTGCTTTTGAAAAAATCTCAACAACAATATCACAGAGGAATTTCATGTTGTTTGAAACTGCTGTAGCATTAAATAAATGTTTAGGTTTTTGGTTTTGCCAGGCTTCAGGGAGCCAACTTGCCAAGTCCAGGGTCTCTTCCAGAAGGACAGAGGCCTGGGGGCTAGGGGAGGGTTGGGGGCAGGGCTCCTCTGTGATGGATATTTGCAATGGGGTCTGTAGAAGATAGATGTGTCCTTGGGATGCTTATAAGCCCTTTATCCTCAGAGGATGGGGGGAGGAGGGAGAGTTAGTGATATATATACTCGCTGTCTTTTCCTTAAAAATTTGCCATCACCTATCCTCAGGTTCATCCATCCGGGCCACCCCCACATTCTCATTTGGCCCCCCACTTCTCCCTGCTTCTCCCGCACCATGTTAGGTGGGAGAAATGCTCTGAGCTCCTCTTGAAAGTCTCCCTGAGGGTCTTTACTGAGGGTCAGTGCTGCCCACTGCTGGCTTGAAGCCCAGCCAGAGAGAGGCTAGTGAGTTCAGACCTGCATGCTGCTTTTCACAGACTCAGGTCTGGTGTTGCAGTGCTGTGGCCACAGGATGAAGCTAGAAGCAGAGAGGAGTGTTCTCCCCACTGTGCCTGAGAATCCTCGTTCAGTGACAGATGCCACATCACACTTATATGCAACATACTCTGCATTTGGAGCTTTTTCTTTTTCCTTTTCTCTTCTTTTTCTGGTCGCTTGTAGGGCTTGAACTCTGGGCCTGGGTGCTGTCCCTGAGCTCTTCAGCTCAAGGCTAGCACCCTATTACTTGAGCCACAGTGCCACTTCCGGCCTTTTCTGTTTATGTGGTGCTGAGGAATCAAACCCAGGGCTTCATGCATGTAAGGCAAGCACTCCACCACTGAGCCACCTTCCCAGCCCCCATGTGAAACTTTTGAAAGGACTCAGAATAATTTTTTTTTAATTTTTGGTGCAGTATTGGGGCTTGAACTCAGGGCCTGGGTGCTGTCCCTTAGTTTTTTTTTTTTTTTTTTTTGTTTCTTTTTCTATTCAGGGCTGGTACTCTTGTGCCACATTTATATGTCTGGTTGTTTTCTGGTTAATTGGAGGTAATAGTCTTACATGCTTTTCTCCCTGGGTTTGGCTTTGAACTATGGTCTTCAGATCTCAGCCTCCTGAGTATCTAAGATTACAGCCACGAGCCATTGGCACTTGGCTTTTAGTTTTTTTGTTAGATACTTCCCCTAGGAGAAGTTGGACCAAAAGGGGGAAAATGATCTCCTCCTTCTCCCTGGGCCAGTCTCTCTGGCTCTTAAATTTGGGCCATTGAGTTTCCTTGAATTATTCTGCTTCTCCCTCTATTTTATTATATATATATATATATTATATAATATATATTATATATCCATCATGTATCCAGGCCTCTTCTGTAATTAAGGTGTGTAGTTTATCTAGAATTATGTGGGCCCTCTTTTCATTCCATTAAGATGGAAGTTCATATGTTGTTCCTGAGTCTTTAAGAGTCATTGTCATTGTTTGAAACCAGACTGTAGTCAGGATCACAGTGCCTCCATGTTATGGCAGCAGAAAACTATGAATTTGTAGATGTAGATTACCTTCTGTGTTCCCCAAAGCATTGTTTATACCTTCCGTGTTCCCCAAAGCATTATGCCTGTACCTATTGGGTTCCCTGAAGCATTATGTTTGTACCTTGTGTGTTCCCTGAGCATTGCCTTGAGCCTCCAAAGACTTATCTCACTCCAGAACTATGAACACTGAACACCAACCACACCATGAGTATCTGAATTTGCATGGATGCCCTATGGGTTGTGAGGTGTGAGCTTTATCCCATGAGTTTTCTTCATGGAACCAACAGTTTTCCCAAATGGCTGGATGCTGGTTTGATGGTTTATGTGTATTCACTTTGTCCTCACAATTGTGTGTTAATTACTACCTTGGTGATTTTAAATAGGAGGAAACTAAGAGCCAGGGAAGTAAAACCCTTCAGTGTCAGGAGATCAAGAAAATCAAGAGAGGATGTTCTTGTCTCCAAAGAGCTCGCTGTATTTGGAGACTCAGTGACCAGTGAAGAAGGTGTCTAAGGCTCGGTGCCATGGTGGGCAGGACGAGAGGAAAGGGACTGGTCTGGAATGGGAAGTGTGCCTGGAGGTTTTCCAGAAGAGGCAACACAGTCTTTGTGGATAGGTAAGAGGTAGTTGCATCCACACAGGATTGAGCTGGGAAAAGCTACCAGGTGAAAGTCATGGTTCATACAGAGGCACAAAACAGTTCTTAGACATTGCCCATTGTCCCCAGAGCACCTGTGGAATGTGATAAAATACCAAGTCCTAAGCTTTCCTGCAGATGCACTGGCTTAATACAGTGTATTAGGTTCTTGTTTGCTTGGTGATTATTTGGGGCAGGGGAAAGGGGGTCAGATAATAAAGTAACACAACCCTATCCTGACTTACCTTTCTATTTATTTTCCTCTGCTGCTACCAAAGAGGAAGTGATAGAGTGAAGCTACTCAAGGACAGAAAGATGGCTACTTACATTTTTAGAAAGGATGTGTGTGTGTGTGTGTGTGTCTATGTGTGTGTCTCTGTGTATGTGTGTGTCTGTGTCTGTATCTGCATGTGCTTTAATCAGATTGCTCATAGGTTCCATTTATTCATTAATTCATCAAGTAGTTCCTGACTCACGGGCCAGGTGTTCATGGGACAGTGCTATTCACCAAATTATTCTCATGTGAAGCCAGAATGTTCTCTAAAGCAAAAACATAAGTAAATGACAACTACGTCTTCTCAGGCAAGTCTTCCAGTGAACTTTTGAGGTTATTCTTATGCTAATAATGGTCATAAAGTTTTATCCAAATGGCCTAATAACTGGGCAAAAGATTAATCTAATTTGAAAAACTCAGTATTGTTTGACGAAAACAAATGAGGTCATGGGGAGTCAGGCAGAGGGCTTTGGCAGCCTTTCTGTGTTTATTTGGACTGGAAATCATTCTTTAATTTGGGGTTCTTTCATGAACAATAATGCATCTGTTATGCGACTCCATGTTTGCTGTTAGTGGCTCACAAATGCAGAAGGTGTGTTTCAAGATTTATCAGTCAAATTCCATCTTCTTTGTTAGTGTGAAATATTAATTGTCTACAATACTTTGATGAAAGATAGCAAACACACTTTCCTTTGTCAAACACTTTCTCGCCCCACAGACTTCTATTGTCTTTCATTCTGCTTCTTTGGGCTTTTTCTTAGTTCACCATGGTCTGTGATTCTGTGGATCTTAATAGTTTTAACCTTTTTGTGTTTTGACTTTTGTTTATTTTTGATAGTATTGAGGTTTGAACTCAGGGTCTCAGGCTTGTTAGGCTGGTACTCTACCATTTGAGCCATGCCTCCAGCCCTTTTGGCTTTGTTTGTCAGGTAACGTCTCATATTTCTGCTTAGGGTCAGCTTCGGACAGTGGTCATCATACTACCTAGGCCTCCTAGGTAGCTGGGATTATAAATGCTTGCACCCATACACTGCTTTGACTTTTTACCTAAGCTAGCCTCCCAACTGAGAGCCTCCTAATCTCTGCTTCTCAAGTAGATGAGATTACAGGTATGAACCCCCACATTCAGCCATGGTTTTAACTTTTATATTTGGTTTAAAAAATATCTACAATATCTTACATAAAAGGGAACAGAAGAGGAAGAACTTTTGCACACTTATTTCCAAAATCAGGCCAATCATCTGAGCTTCTGATGAAGTAAGAATTAGACACATGCCTGTGGAGTTTTAAGGGACGTTCCCCATCCATAAAGACCAATTCCTGATCAGAGTTAGAGAGGAGGATGGGTAAGGACAGTAGATTGAGCACTGTTAATTACAGGCTGCCATTCATGGAGGACCAGATCGGGAATAGGTATCTTATCTCAGTGCTGCTTTGGGAATGACCTAGAAGATGGTTGTGCTGTTCAGAATATTGCCTTGTGGTTGTTTTGGAGACAGCCCACTGCTTACATATAGAAGAAAAAGTATTTTATACATCTTGTGTGAGAACAATCATACTGCATTGATGGAGTAAATGATCCTATTGTTTTAACAAGATGGAAAGTTGGAGTCAGCCACGTGTCTATCTGGTTGTTTGCTTTTAACCAGGCTTCCTTTGCCAATTATAGCCATGCACCAAAGAGCACTCTTCCCTCACCTGCTTTTCCTCATTTGGATCTGGACACAACTGCTGGCAAAGTATGAGCAAACTGGGAGTCCTGTTGTTTGCCTTGTGCTTTGAATCCCAGCGGAGGGGGAGCCTGCTTTTATGTCAATGGTGTGTCAGTCAGGCCTTCAGGCTGTAGTGTGAATCAGTGGTCTGTTCATCCATCATTTAGGTTGTAGTGTGAGTCAGTGGTCTGTCAGTCAGTCCTTCAGGCTGTAGTGTGAATGAGATGGGAGAGCCAGCCACAGTCTTGGGTTTTATAGATGTTACTGTATTTACCCGGAGGTGTGGGGCAGGTAGTATTATTGAGTTGTGGATGTGGCAAATGGAGAGACTTAACAATGTCTGAGAGGTTGAGGGGACAGAGATTTTGAATGTCACATTCTTCTTCCCAAGAGTCATGGTTCCTGGGAAATAGGGAAGGAGGAGATACCAGAGTCACCAGGAGTCTGGAGATGAGGTAGACAGGGATGCCTGTGTGAGTTTGTCCTGTGTGTTTTGTCTGTGAGTTTGTCCTGTGTGAATTTTGTCTGTGTAAGTTTGTCCTATGTGAGTTTGTCCTGTGTATGTTTTGTCTGTGTAAGTTTGTCTTGTGTGAATTTTGTCTGTGTGAGTTTGTCCTGTGTGGTTGTGTCCTGGATGAGTTTGGCTTGTGTGAGTTTTATCTCTGCAGTCTTTGCCTGTTGCTCTTTAGTAGTATGGATGCATCAACAATTTCAAAGGAAGCTGGTGTGCCAGAGCCTTGTGGAGGTGACCGACACCAACATATGATTGAGAGGCAGTGTCATTTTCTTACTAATTGTCATGTTTCAGGAACATGTTTTATTATTACAGAAGCATGCAAATGAGATAATTTACAGGAGCTTTGGGAGTATTTGCATGTCTGGTTTCATATATTTAAAATTTTCAAATGAGATCTTGCTATGTTGCCAGGCTGGCTTTGAATTGGTGGTCTCAAGTGATTCTTCTCCTTTTAGCTCTGTAGTAGCTGGAACTAGAGGCCCACAACACCGTATTAGGCTTAAACCGTTTTCATAGAAGTTCCACTAACACAATCAAGAATACACAAAAGCATGTCCCTCCCCCACATTATAACCCCTGCTTTCACTGTATTTGATGTCGGTATAATTTGTGGAGGGGAAGGGGAAAAACAAATCGTTTAAATAGGGATACAGGTGGACCCTTTCTACATTGTGTGAATGTGTATGAATGTGGGGTATGTGTGTGTGTGAGAGAGAGAGAGAGAGAAAGGAGAGGGAGAGAGAGGGAGGGGGAGGAGAGAGAGATGGAGAGAGAGAGCCCATCCGCACAGACATCTTTCTCTAATAGTTTTCCTCCTCTTTGCTTTACTGCTGACTCTACTCTGTCACTCAAAGCATCTTGGGAAAATGTATGTCTCCCCCACTAAAGAGCTACTTAATTCCAGCACTGTTGTCTTCACCATGACTTAGAGCTCACCAGGAGTATGGATGTGCTTCTTAATGACAGTCTCAGATTCAGGAAGGCCTGAGTCTACCTTTAACCTATGTAGTACAACTACTTTTAGCTACTCAGCTCCAGAAATTTGAGTGGAGATTGCAAAAACATTTCAAAAGAGGAACAAAACAAACCCCTAAACAACAAGGATTTCTCCCCTCCACACCCCCCCATTTTCCCTAACTGAAAAAATATGTATAAGATGTAATTCATAGATTGCCTACCCATAATGTAAACCAGGCTATTTTGGCATTTAAGTAAAAATGACCCTACTTATTTAAAAGGATCTTGTTAACATTAAAAATCATACTTTATATAAAAATCTGCTCTCGTTGTTAAACTGGTAAGGAAACTTAAAACAGAGATCAGCTTTCCCTGTCAAATTTGTCTCAACCTATTTTCTCAGGGGTTTTGTTTTTCAGATGTTGTGGGATTTTGGAAGGCCATTTAAGTGGGGGAGTTTGTGGTTGCCTTTAAGTTAGGAGATGGGATTTCTGAAGCTTGCCGCTGGCTTTGGGTGCATTGCTTTTCACTTTTCTAAAGTTGGCCAACTTGAGAATGTTCTTCACCATGTCAGAGAAGGATGGTGGTTTCTGTTTCTGAATATTCTATGCAAAAGCCAGGTGTTTTCTCCAGTGGCGATTAGCCTGCCACCACTGTCTCCCACTGCTGATACCAGAGGATTGCTTTTTCTCTTGATGCATAACTGGTTATGGCAAACGTACTTCCCTCGACCAGTATTCATTATCACAGTTTGCAAAGGGCGTGCAGCTTCTCTGGGCTTGGGCAGTCTGGAGTCATCTAGGCCTGAGATCACATCTGAGGACCAGAGTCCTTTTCTGAGTTCACATGGTGGTCAGCAGAACTCAATTTCTTGTAACTCTCTGATGTATTTCTTCTTCAGTACTGGCAGGAGAGTGTCTCTCTCAATTATATACCCATTTTTCAGTTTCTTGTAGTAGCAGGTCAGGCCCACTTAGGATCAACTCAGGTAACTCAAAACTGATTAAAGACTTTCCCCTATGTAATCTCCTCCTCCTCCTCCTCCTCCCTTCCTTCCTTCCTTCCTTCCTCCCTTCCTCCCTTCCTCCCTTCCTCCCTTCCTCCCTCCCTCCCTCCCTCCCTCCCTCCCTCCCTCCCTTCCTCCCTTCCTTCCTTCCTTCCTTCTCCTTTTCCTCTTTCTTTTCCTCCTCCTTATCTCAGGGATGACATCCAACACAACTGCAGGTTTTGTCCATACTCCAGGGAGGATTGCATAGGTGTATACATGAGGGTTCGAAACTCTTGGAGGACCATCTTAGAATTCTACCCACCAGACTGAGAATAGCTCCTGGATTCATGCTAGTAGAAACATCTGGAGAGA
The DNA here is from genome assembly GCF_000151885.1 of Dipodomys ordii. Classification (NCBI taxonomy): domain Eukaryota; kingdom Metazoa; phylum Chordata; class Mammalia; order Rodentia; family Heteromyidae; genus Dipodomys; species Dipodomys ordii. The sequence goes on from NW_012267421.1 coordinate 2,150,435, forward strand.
ATGGTTCTTAGAGCTAGAAGGCAGCTTATAGCAAATACTCACCCTTCGCTCCTCCCTCTCCCCCTCTGCATTGGTGGTCCCACACTGACAAGGAGTGGCTCTGCTCAGCCATCCCACCTGTATTTCCCAGCATGCCTCCTGGTAGGAGACTTTTTTTTTTTTAATGGTGGTGGTGGTGGTGGGGGGTTCCTGCATTGAGCTGATATTTTAACAGGACGGATATGATGATGGAGATGACCAAAGTCCGTTGGTATGTTCATGAACTTGAGTGCCTCCTTCCTCACTGAGGGTTTTCTTCATGCCAGAGCTAGCTCATTATGCTTCCAGAAGTGTGGTGGTTAAAGGCTGGAGATGTTTATCTGTGGACATGCTCAGGCACCAGCTGGTTGGATGCTGAGCTCAGGAACAACTTGTGGCATGCCCTGGAACCTCTGTCTGCACCTTCTCTGAACCTGCCCTTGGAGTTTTCTGCCCTGTTGGGTTGTGGGGTTGGTGGCCTGGCCACCCTGATGAAGCTGTGAATGAAGAAGCAAAAGCAGCAAGTTCAAACCTCTAGAGGCAAGGGCACCCTGAGGTGCTACATGCAAAAGGCAGGGTAATTGTTTTGCATTTTTAGGCATCTAGACAAGGCCCTCTGTGCCGGGTGGCCTGCAGATTGTAGAATGGTCATAAAGATTCTCAGTTATTTGAAGAATGAAACGTAGAAGGAACAGGACTTGGAAGCAGATGTGGAATCAACTTCTGACTGTCACTTTAGTTACTTGACCTGGGCCATGCTTCTTTTTACTTTGGGTTAATGCAGGATCTGGACTTGAACATGAGTCCCAAAGTTCCCTGCCTCAGATTGCCAGAACTGCTTGTTAAATAGCTAGATGACCTAGCTCTGCCTCAGACCAAGCGAATCACAGTCACTGTGAGTGGTAAACAATATACAACATAAAATGGACTATTTTAGCCATTTGAAGGGCATAGGTCAATGGTATTAAGGCCATTCATGCTCAGTGCTGCTGTATGACCCCTGTCATTCGGCAACAGCTGAGGTCTGAGAACCATGGTTTGAAGGCAGCTCAAGTATGTAAAACCACTAGACTTTTATTTCAGTAGCCAGCAGAAAGCCAGAAGTGGAGGCTCAGGTGGTAGAGCACCATCCGTGGGTAGACGAAATAGTGTATTTAGATTGATGTAGATCCATTAGCATGGTTTATTTCAAACACTTTTTTTAAAAAACCATTCTCCTGTTGAATCTAGGCACCCTTCCTCCAGCCTCTGGTCACTTTGTCCCACTTCCTGTTTCTTGGATGTCTTTTCTAGATACCCTGTATAACTGGAGTCATACAGTATCTGGCCTTTTGTGTCTGGCTTATTTGACTTCACAGCATCTTCAGAGTAGCACGCATCATAGTGTCATTCCTGTCTGTTGCATGAATATGCTACATCTAGTTTATCTTTTCCTCAGCTGGTGACTTTCCCATGGCTTCCACCAGACATGTTCTGAATGAGTTCTCCAAGAAGTTTGATGTTCTGTAGGCTTAGTGACTACTGGAGAGCATGTTCTCCTCGTTAAATCATGTGCTATGTATTTTATTTTATTTTAACGTTTACTTGTGGTGTTGGAACTGAGAGCCTCACATTCTCTCTACTGGCCTTTTTCACTCAAGGCTGGCACTCTACCACTTGAATCATTCCTCCAGTCCAATGTTTTGTAAATAGGTTTAGAAGAGGGCTGGAGGTAGTGTTAATATTGAACAGACATTGCTATTATTAATCTTAGGTTTTAAAATTTTATTATTATTATCATTATTAAGTAGTCATACAAAGGAGTTACAATTCCACAAGTCAAGTTATGAGTATAATACATCTGGGTCCGTGTTGCCCCTTCCTTCCTTCCTTCTTCCCCATTTCCCCCTGCCATGCCTACACTTAAGTTAGAATTGATTTTTTTATATAATGTACATCAAATAAAATGACTACATTCCTTATGTATTCTTGTCTAGGGATAAACAGCAGGATTTTTGGTGTAACAGCTGGGCTTTAGCCAGATATTCATGGCCTTTGTTAAGAGCTTTTCTAGAGCCAATTGTATCTAATGTGAAAATAAAGACAGGTTGAATATCCCTTATCCAGAATGCTTAGGACTCCAAATCTTTCAGATTTTGGATTTTTTTATTTTCAGGTTTTAGAATGTTTACATAGATGTGAGATAATTCAGGGATGGACCTAAGTCTAAAGAGTTGCCCAAAGCTTAACACACAATCTGAAGGTAATTTTACACCATCTTTACAATGATTTTGTGCATGATACAGAGTTACATGAGGTGGAATTTTCCACTCGTCCCGTCAGTGCTCAGCAAGTTTCTGATTTGGAATCCGTAGAGTCCGGGTGTCCTGCCTATATTTCTATGCATACCAATACTGTTGACTACAATGGGAACATTGGGTCTCAGAAATCGGAACATATAAAACCAGTGTGTTTTTCCTCTGAAAGAACTGGCTGTTACACTAACAGCATGCCCTGGGCAGCATGTCAGGTGTTTGGTTGCTTTTCTTCATTTTCCCAAGTGTCCTGTGGTGGGAGAGGTGCCTGGATGATGTGTGGATCAATCAATAAATACAACTGAAAAAGATAAGCCTTCATTGACAAGCTTAAATCCTGAAGTTGATAGTCGCTCCCTACACTCTAGCTTGGATGAGGCGTCAGCTCTGCAAGCTGGGATTTCTCTCTCCTCCCTCTCCAGGGTGAGGGAGTGAGTCAGAAGCTGCTGTTATTGCCAGATGTTTGCTAGGCTCCTCGAAGGCTGTGGGCCACGGGTTAAAGTCATTACCAGTTTTGTGGCCATGTTAGGGTGGGTGGCTTCTTCTTTTTAATACCTTGTGTTTCAAATGTTTATGGTGATTGCCTAATTTCACAGCAGGAGGTGGGGGTGGGCGCAGAAGACAAGGCAGATGTGCTTTGCTGTTTAGCCACAATTCTGAAATCATCTCAAGCAGGTGAGGCTTGGCTTCAACAACACAGAGTCCGGTTAAGGAAGGGGCAGATAGGAGGAAGCTGACTGGTTGTGGGAATCTGCGTTTTTACAGGGCCCAAGGATGACCCTTGCCCTTGGCTATTCCTTGATAACAGCTCCCCTATTGAAGATTGAACTTGGCAGACACAGCCAGCCTCATTCTGTACTGGGAGAGGCTCTGGGAGATATATGGACTAAACTTGATATCCCTGGATAAATAAATCTTGTTGTTGTTGTTTTGGTAGTATTAGGAGTTACACTCAAGGTCTTATGCTTGCTAAGCAGGTACTCTATCTTTTGAACCTCACCTCCAGCCCTTTTTGCCTTTGTTATGTTTTTCTTTCCTTTGCTTTCTTTTAAAAACTAGCTCGCATTAGTTATATGGAGGGGGATTTCATTGTTACATTTTCACCCTTTCCTTGTTGTTATTATTATTTTTGGGGGGGGCAGTATGGGAATTTGAATGTAGAGCCTTGAATTTGCTCAGCTTGCTTTCTTGGCTGGTGCTCTACCACCTGAGCTACTCCTCCATACATGCTCTCTGCTAGTTTAATTGGAGATAGAGTCTTGTAGTATCTTTTACTCGGGCTGGCTTTCAACAATGATCCTCTGACCACTGCTTCCTGAGTAATTGAGATTACCTGAGCCACCATGCTAAGCCTTCAAAAGCCTATTTTATTGAAAAGAAGCCCATTTTATTTGTGACTCATAGAATCTATTATCTTATCAGTGCTAGATATTGAATTATTATGGTAATTTGAAGTTCTGGTACTGGAGGTCCAGACTTCATTGTTTTACATTTGCCAGCAAGCACAAAGATCAGAAGTACAATTCAGCTATCTCTGTGCTGCTGGAGTGCTATTTCTGTGTGTTTGGGATTTTATTCCTACCACCTTGAAAAAGTTAAGTAAAATAGATTTCTACCATTTCTTATCCTATTGTAAATTATCTCACTTTGATCTTACATTGAATTCCTAGTTGGAAGAAAGAACACAAGGTCTATGAAAAGAATGTTGAAGTGAGGGGCACACACTCAGTAGTCTTTAAGAACTCACTTCATGAGTCTGATTTCTTCTCCTGGGATTGAGGAAATGGTCTGACTATAAAATTCCCATTACCCCAAATAAGCGAAATTGCCTGCAGGATTCATGGTGGGTCCAGCCTTGAAGAGCAATAAAAAGCCTATGTTAAATGAACTCTTAAGGACACGATTTAAGCCCTCAAATGGCTAGTCAGACTTTATGTTTATCCCCTCTGATTATAATTCCAGATGCTTTGGGAGAACGGTGTGTGAAAAGTGGTTCATTAAAAAAAAATTGCATTGGCTTGGGGTAATTTGGGGCTTATTGACCAAGTCCAGGGTGTGGGACTGCCTTGTCTGGGGACCAGGAAATGGCAAAGAATGGTAGACCTGTCTGCTCTTACCCTGTGTCCCATGCCTTGAGCTAACTTCAGAGACCCCAAGTTGGGTTTCCATTTAAATACATATAACTGAATGCTTATCAATTTTTTTTAAAGGAGTAAAACAAGAACCAACAAGTAGTTTGGAGAACCAAATTCAATTTGAGAAAAAAAAAGGCATCTACTGAAAATGAATTCATGTAATCCCTTCAGGAGAGCTTTGCTCCCCCAGAGGAACTCAAGAGCGGCAGGAGACCTAGAGAATTCCATCCTCCTCCTGTTCTAGTTCTGTGGCTTGCCAGAAGTGCTGTAATTGGCACTTGCTGTTTATTACCAGTAAATTTTATTAAGTGCCTGCAGTATACAGCATACTGGGAGAGGCCTGGAAATCTGCATTGTACTTGGCAAAAGAGCCCATAGATAGAACCCAGCTGTGGGAGTTTCAAGAATGGCTTCCCAGGTGTTATGACCTTGAGCTGAGTCTTGAAGTTCGAACAGGGTGAGAGCTTTGATGACCTGGTATTCCTGGGGAGGTGAACATGGAAGAGGAAAATGGGTGAAGGGGAAGCATGTGAAAAGTCACAGGAAGGAGGCCTAGCTCTGTTTGGGGATTTGTGAATTCTCTCAACTGCGGATTGCAAATATTTGAAAACTAATTACACTTCCACTGAACATGTACAGACTTGTCATTGTTTCCTAAACAACATTGCATAGGAACTAGTTGCATGTTGTTCACATGGTGTTAGGTATCATAAGCTAGAGATAATGATGTACAGTAGAAGAGAGGATGTGAGTAGGTTATAAGCAGATGATGCACAATTTGCTGGGAGGGCCTGAGCACTCACAGATTTGTCTTTGATGTTGCTGGAATCAATTCATTGTAGATGCCAGGATGAAATGTATATGCCCACAAGCCTTTTTTTCTTTTTCTCCTTCCTTCCTTCCTTCCTTCCTTCCTTCCTTCCTTCCTTCCTTCCTTCCTTCCCCCCTCCCTCTCTCCCTCCCTCCCTCCATCCCTTCTTTCTTTCTTTCTCTTTCCCTCCCTCCCTCCCTCCCTCCCTCCTTCCCTTCCCCCTCTCTCTTTCTTTCTTTCTTTTTTCTCTCTTTCGGTTGTGAGGCCTGAACTCTGGGCCTGGGCGCTATCCCTCAGCTCTTCAGCTCAAGGCTAGCACTCTACCACTTGAGCCACAGCACCACTTCCTGGGTTTTCTGCTTATGTGGTGCTGAGGAATCGAACCCAGGGCCTCATACATGCAAGGCAAGCACTCTACCACTGAGCCACCTTTCCCAGACCTGCCAACAAGCTTTTTAGGTTTAACCATCAGTGGTTTTCAGTCAAGTTGTATATGAGCTTTCCTCTTCTACTTCCTGTTTCTGGAGACTGATCCAGTTAGTCGGGTTGGGAGATATGAGTAGAGTCTGTACCTCATCCACCAATCAAGTGTGCACACGATGTCATAACGTCTAGATGTGATAGAGTACATGGATGGCTGGGAAAGAGGGCGTCTTGGAAAAGATACCTCTCCCCTGGTATCAGAACCAGGAAAACAGTGGTTTGGTTTGGTGAGAAACAGCCAGCCCCTTACTGGAGGCTACAGTGGAGAGGACAGAGCAGTGCTTGGAAGGGATGGTGTGAAGAGGGGAAGAAGGAAAGTGTGGCAACATCCCTCAGAGATGTCTGTAAAACAGAGACTGAACATCTTTCAATTGGGCACTGGGAAGGGGCAAGTCCTGGGGGCTTTGCTGAGCCACCCAGTAGAAGGCAGATATCCTAAGGTGAGGCCCTGGAACATGAATTTGGAAGCATTGTGAGGTGAACCTGGGCAGGGCTGGAGGCCTAAGAGTGAGAGGAAAGGACTGAGGTGGGTGTGGTGGGCACTGGGAAGCTTTGAGCATCCGAGATTAAGCACACAGCCATGGTAAGACCTGGTTCTCCACGCTGGGACACATGTGAACATGAAAAGTGAGAGGATCTAGACTCGCAGGGTGGATCCAGGCTGAGTAAAGGTTTGTCGGAAGGCCAAATGGCATTTTTTATGGTGTCGATGATTTTTAACAGTTGCTTTAACAACAGAATGTTGAAAATGTGTGGCCTTCTCTCTCCCTAGGGACCCTGTGGCCACTGAAAAGGTTGCAACTAATAAGGAAAATGAGTTTTATTGCTTAACTGTGGATTTAATTAATTTGTGTTCTCTTTCCTTTGCCACATGCTTTCTGAGCTGACTGGTTGACTAGGCAGAGTTCTTTAAAGAGGATGTGTGTTAAAAAAATAGAAAAAAGAAAAAGGCAGCTATGAACCTCCTTTCCACTCAGAAACATTTAATATTAGAAGAGCCAAAATACATTCAGAAGGAAAGTGTAACTAGTTTAAGGTCTTTCGGTATTATTTTAGGTGTCAAGAAGAATTACTGAGTTCTGTGTGATGGTTTAAATTAGGATTTTCCAACCCTGGCACTGTTAAATTTTGGGGCTGGTGAATTATTATTATTATTTTTTTTTTAGGAATTGGGGTTTTGAACATGAGGCTTCCTGCTAGCAAGGCAAAAGCTCTGATGCTTGAGCTATGGTTCTGGCCCTTGTTGCTTTGGTTATTTTTGAGAGTGTTAAGAAAACAAGAAGTCTTTTATTTCTGTCAGTGATTCTCTTTATGTGAGTCTCACACAGTTCAAGTTATTGTCTTACATTAAGATAATGAGTTTAGCTTAGAACATGAACCCTAAAAGCAGTGGAATCCTTCCTTCCTCTCCTCTCTCATTCCCTCCCTCCTTTCCTCTTTACCTTCTCCCCTCCCTCCCTCCCTCCCTCCCTCCCTCCCTCCCTTCTTCTCTCCTTCCCTCCTTCTTTTCTTCCCTCACTCCTTCCTGAGGCTTGAACTCAGGGCCTGCACACTGTTACTGAGTTCTTGTGCTCAAGGCAAGTGCTCTACCACTTGAGCCACAGCTCCACTTCTGGCTTTTTTTTTTTTTAAGTCAGAGATGAGTTTCCTGGTCTTTTCCTGCCTGGGCTGGCTTTGAACCACCATTCTCAAATCTTAGCCTTCTGAATAGCTAGGATTACAGGCAGGAGCCACTGATGCCCGGCTGGAACTATCCTTTCTTTAATGATCTTATAGTTCAATAATCCCTTGCATAAGAAGTCTAGCACTTGGTATGCTGAGGCACCCAGAACTGTCTGGTTCACGGGCAGGCAAGTGAAGAATGAAAAGGTGTGGCATTTGCTACAGAGCTTTGCACATCTGTTTCAAATTCCACACCGTGGTTCAGATTCACCCATCCTTTGTGCTCAGGTGTGGCAGATTGACAGGTAAGCAATGAAGCCTGACTGTGGTCAGTTTCAATAATATTGTCCAGATTGTGGGCGTGGGGGAGGGGGGGTGTTCCTGTACCGATAAAATAAGCTTCCTCCTATTAGCTATGGGATAACCCGACCTGCCTTGGAGTCCTGTGCCTGTGACCTGACCCTGCTTAGGAACTGTGTCCTGGCCTGTACTTCACATTTTGTGCTATACTTTATGCTCTCGAGTACACAAGGAAATATCTTTGCCTGGCCTATTAACAGCAACAAAAATTATCCTTTAGGTTTTTTTTTTTGTAAGATGATGAAAATATGTAATGTATTTGGAAATTCCACTGGCAGTGTTGGCAGGTGTCCCGTATTTACCTAGACCTACCATAGGCTGGATTTGGTTCTCTGATTCCTTGCCTCCATTGCTCAGAACAAGTTATTTATTATCCGAGTGAGTCTGTCTGTGTTAGTGGGCCAGACATGTACCTGATGCTGATTTTAAGTGCGTTTGTTCAATAAGATTTATGCTAGCCTGAATTGTTTCATGTGGATTGCCATTGTTGGAAATTTACTGTTTTCTTCCTTGGTTTGGCAGAAGATTTTGTAGTGTGCCAAAGGTTTCTGTGGATGAACAGTCTATCTCTGTAACACTTCAAGCAAAGGAAATTAAAAAAATATATAGTGAAGGGATTTTCCTGATGTCTTTCCAATCAGCGGTGTACTTTGGTAATTTGATTTGTAGGAACTAGAGAGGGGTGTTATTGAACTCTTCTCACTCATTCATCATTCTTCAAGAATTCAGATCATGGCTCTGAGTTTCTGAAAACATCTGTTGAAAATTTCCTAAGTCCTTTATTGTTTTGCTGATGTGATGTGTTTTGTGAAGTTTTCTCGTTTTTGTTTTTGCTTTTTTTAAACCAGAGTGGTATCCAAAAGAACTCAGGGGAAAAGGTGAGTATTTTCTCTGTACCTGGAACAAGAGAAACTGAAATACGTTGATGTAGATTAGCTAGTCAGAATTCCATCAGTACTGTAAAGAGGAAGACATGGTGCTTCTTCCAGATCTCATGGTGGTCTCTGCGTGGTGGTCTCCTAAGAAGGCAGTCAGTACTAGAGGCACTCTCTGAGTGAATCTGCATATGGAGGGTTTTGTTCACACTTGAACCAGGATGGAATGAATGATGCTCTTCCCCTGATACTTTTTTTTTTTTTTTGCTCTTTACTCAGGAACATGAGCTAACTGACTTATTTTCTCTTTGATTTTGGTCAATGACTTGAAATGTGTGGATCCATTCATTGGTAGTTTTAGGTTTGTTTAATCAGATTTATGACCTCAATAAGACTTTTGTCTAAAAAATTTACCTTTACCTAAAAGTCAACTGAAAGTGAAATAGGAAATCAAAGCTTTTAGAAGTGAGAGGAGGATCTTGGAAGGTTTTATTTGGTGAAGAAAGTAGCTCTTCAAGAATCTTGAATGAGCCAGGGGTGCTTCCCAATTGCTTGGCAGGCAGAAGTCTAGAAGAGTTGGTTTGAAGCCTGCCCAGGTAAAAAGCAAGATCTCTTGTCAACAAATCAGCCGGGCATGGGGGCATGTGTCTTAATCCCAACTACATAGGAGACATAGATGGCAGGATTGTAGTCTCAGGCTGGCTAAGGTAAAAACCAAGACCCTATTTGAAAAATAGCCTAAAGCAAGAAGGGCTTGAGGTGTGGCTAATGGAGCAGAGCACTTGCCTAGGAAACAAGGCCCTGAGTTGAACCCTTCAGTACTGCAACAGGGTGGGGTATGTTTCTTAGATGGGTATAGAATTTTGTAATCACCTCTTGTAATTTAATTTTCTGCCTTAATTTCCCACCATGTTTTACAGTTCCTTCTTGATCTTGAGCAATGTTGGGTTGGTTTGGTTTCACACAAGATCTCTTTTCATGGTGGTGTTTTTAGCTTGCAAGCTTCCTCCTACTTGATTAAGCATAAATAAAATCATGATAGTATTTATTTTGGCTAAGAGTGTTCATTAATTTATGGTTTGCCCTTGGAAAATCGACTGCATGAAGTTCATGGACTCAGTTGTCAAAGAAATGCTGTCAGGGAATGCCAAATGGATGCTTAGGAGACTTGGTGTGTTTTGGGGGGGAAATAGCCAAGGAGCACTCTTGGCTTAGGGGATATCATACTTTCTTTTGCTCCCCAGAGAAAGGAAGTCCACATTCATTCTTGGCTTTTCTTCTCTTCTCTGCTTTCCCTGTATAGGTTGCACCTACAGAGGAAATGTCTATAACAGCTCCTTCACGTGGCAGAGTCCAGACGAGCCCTGTGTCTTACGCCAGTGCCAGGTAAAGTCAGAGTCTTTTACTCTCTAGCAAAAATGTCTTTTTTTAAATTTAAATAGAACCCTTTGCAGCTGCCCCCTTTAGCCAACACAGAAAGAGAGCTCCCCTCTCCACAAAAAAGGCTGAAAAAAAACCCCCAAAAGAAGCAAGTGAAAAAGCAGCTGTGTCCTTGTGCATATTTATTATGATATTCACCATAATAAGACAGGTACAGGAGAGACACCAAATGGAACCTGTTTCCAGATGCATACAGCAGAATGGTCTCCTGTTGTTAAGTTGTGTCTGCAAAACCTCCAGGAAGATGCCTATCTCCTTGGGGAAAACCATGTTTTCCTGTGAAATCATCTTTGAGCGGAACATGCATTCCTGTTAGCAGAAAAGAGGTATTGTTAGATGGGGTATGTTTTCTTCTTTGATTTAAAAATGTGTTGCCAACCTGGAAACTATATTAAGATGAAACAATCAATGCACTATCATCTCAGTGATTTCCCCTTCACGTTTTGAAGAACCACAAGTTCAGCCACTAAGGCACCACCGTGGCTGAGTTTTGCTGAATTAAAAAAACAAGTAGTAGTGCTACCTGGCTTTAATCCCTACAGTATTAAAACTAGCAAGATTAACAGCCAGGGAAAATGAAGAACCTTAAACTTCTACCTCATTGCTATGGAACTACTCCATGAAAAAATAAAATGCTCATCCTACGTTAATATAACTAAGAAAAGATTCTGAATATAAGTTGGCATCCAATGGCTCATGCTTATAACCTGACTACTCAAGAGGCAGGTATTTGAGGACCATAGTTCAAAGCTAGCCCAGACAGATAAATCCAAGAGACTCTTATCTTCAATTAACCAGTCAAAAGCCAGAAGTGGAGGTATGACTCATGTGGTAGAGCACCACCCTGGAGTGAAAAAGCCAGGGGAGTGTGCAAGGCCCTGAGTTCAACACCATTATACAAGCATACGCATACACACAAATTTCTGTGACATGATGCTGTTAAATCATTTTATTCCATACTCCATTCCTTCACTGCAGGGGGTGCATGCGCATTTAAAGGAGATGGAAAGATAATATAATAGAAGATAGGTCTCTCAGTCTCATCGTATCTCAAGCATATTAACATTTAGTTCATTATAATATGAATTGTCAGTTTCTCATTATATGTCTCCAGTAAGCTTGATGCTCATGTATAAGACCTTTAATTATTGTTCTTTTAATTATGTAGCTTGCTAACGCAGTAAGTTCTTTGTGAAAAGAAGCAATAGGAAAAACAGACACACAAAAAAACCTTCATTAGATCAGTAGATATTTGTTGAATTTTTGCTCTTGATTATAAAAATGCCAGCCTCATGGTGTAAAGAAACAAGAGTGATTGTTATTCATTCTTTTTTTTTTTTAAATTTCTGCTGCTACTGGGGCTTGAACTCAGTCTCACACTCTCCCCCCTCCTTTTTTCTTGTTCAAGGGTGTGGCTTTGAGCAACACCTCTACCTCCAAGCATGATGGGTTTTCATATCAAAATGTGTAGTAGCCTGCCTCCACCCTGTCTGTGGATCTGTGACATTTCTAATCTGGTAGGGGGCAATGGAAATGTTAAATAAGATACACATATGTTCTATGCAATGAAGTGTAAGTATCTGTAGATAGCTGTCTGTCAGAGGTCTTTTAGGTCCTCAACTTGCTTGAGCTAGAGCAAAGTTTTGCTGTGTTTGGATGAGGACATCATTTAAATTAAATGCAGCTACCAGATGGGAGGGATTATTCTGTTGCCTGAAGAACAAATTAAATTGTTATTTGTTCTTAGGACCAAAACTCTCATTGTCTGTCCTATTTTGGTGGCTGGCCCAGAGAGGACTGAGGTAGGAATCCTCAGTTATTACAGGAAGTCAGAAAATGCTTGGAATCACACACAGAAGGAGGATGTTATCTACCAAAGACGAACTTGGCCTCTCGAGTTTCCTCCTTTTCTGAACCAGTGCTCAAGTCCCTGTGGCGAGTATGGTGCTATTTTATCAATAAGCAGAAGATCAACCCTCTGGGAAGGCTACAGAAAGCTAGCACTTCCTGTTCCGCCCTGTCCACAGGCTCTTGCCTAGTGTTCCCATCTCTAAGAGACAGATGGGGGAGTTGACTGTTGGCTGCACCTTCCAGGCATTTCTGGTGCCTCTGAAGACACAATCACCCTCTTTCTCTGCAGCCTCTTCTCAGGGCACAGTGTCAATGTCAATGTCAATGACAACAGTGTAGAACACAAGTGGGCACTGACACTCATGCAACTGATTACCCAAGCTCCCCACCTCACTTTCACCCTTGGTACCATGAGAGGAAGTTTTAAAAGCCAGGGAGAGTAGCTGGGCACTGGTGGCTCACGCCTGTAATCCTAGCTACTCAGGAGGCTGAGATCTACGGATCCCAGTTCATAGCCAGCCCAGGCAGTAAAGTCCCCTCAAAAACCTAAGTGGCGCTGTGGCTCAAGTGGGAGAGTGCTAGCCTTGAGCACAAAGAGGCTCAGGGACAGAGCTCAGGCCCTGAGTTAAAGTCCCACAACCGACAAAAGAAAAAAAAAAAAGAAACCAGGGAGACTTTGGTTAACATTGCTTCTGGTCCATCCTGTACATTTGGGTATGACTAGGCACTACCTGATTCAGATCCAATGATCTGGTCTGTCTCCATTTGACTTGAAGTCTGCCTTCTTCCTTCTGTCTTCTGATTGAAGGAGTTCTGATGGTGAGAATTTTAGCTTTATGTTCTCGTTTTTTAATTTCTTATTGGGAAAGAAAAATTTGAAGATCCCAGACAGGAAATTGACACTGGGAACTGACCGGAATCCTTCATCTGGCTTGCAGATATGGAAGGAAAATTGACCTCAGGCCACAGCTCTCTGCATTGCTTTAGTGACGTAACGGAAGCATGGATTCTTTCTGATGTTGGCTATTGCTGGTATTTTGGGGAATTATTTTTTTTCCCAAATGTGATAGAGATAGTAATAAATTCCCCTCACGGTACAGACCTTAGGCCTGGCATAACATGAAGTCATTGAGACTGCTTTCCCCTCCTTTCTGGGCTGAGGTGTAGACACGGTGAAGAAAATGGCCCCGTTGTCTAGTTGTTACATCTGTTTTTGGCTGGCCCTTCAAAACAAAATTAAATTAACAAACAAAAATGTATTCATTTAGAAAAATACATAGCATAGAAGACACTTTTCAAAGACCATTCCTGAAAATTATTGTTTTTCTCTTTAAATTTATTTTCTGAAAATGAATGTCAAAAACATGTGTTAATTGACATTAAGATGAACTTGCAAATGGTCTTGTTCACTTTAGAATTTAAATCCTGACTCATGCTCCGCCATATTTAATGTGAATCTAGAAGTAGTTGTGTGTTGTCTTGTGTGTCGTCTTGGAGGACTGAAACCCCATCTTTACATGGGGTTGAGTGATGTTTCTCAACATACAGAAGTAATCTAGGCTTTTCTAGAAGGGTGGTTCAGGATTTACCTGGAGATTCAAACTCTAGATTCCAGTCTGGGTTTTATGCTTGTTAGTCTATGGCTCATAGTCAATGTCTTGAAGTATGTTAGCAATAATAGAGAGCATCCAGGACTGATAACCTAAAACAATTGAGAATGAGCAGGAAGACCCTGTCAGTTCTGACCACCAGCAAGAAGACTTCAACTAGATTTCAAAGCCAGCAAGCCAGGCCAGGGAGAGAGTGCAAAGACAGGATAAAGAACACAAGATGGAATTCACGCTCTCAGGTCCAAAGCCCAGATTGATGCGCCCAGGACCTCAGCTGTGCTGGGGGGGCCTCCGGGGCTGACACCACCCTACCTTGCACTTGTACATTTGCTTTCTTCTCCTTCCTCAGTTCCCGAAGTTGTTACCCCTTGGTGGGAACTCCAGACTGATGCTTTTTGTGACTCTCTGTCACCCAGGAAGGCGTTGTCACAGAGTCGGCGGTGCGCTGTGCTGTCCACTGTAAAAACCCCACGGAGCATCTGGGAGCCTGCTGCCCCACGTGTCCAGGTAACGCTCAGAGGGCAGCTGGACCATCCAGGTGCCTAGTGGAGGCTCTGCGTTCTCCAGCGTGCAAGAGCCCCTGGCTCCATTTATACTAATGAGCCTAGTAAGTGGGAGGGAAGAGCTGGGCAGAGGGTGAAGTGGGAGAGAGAAGGGGGGAGTAAGTGTGTGAGAGAGAGAGAGAAGAGAGGGAGAGAGTATGTGTGAGTGTGAGAGAGAGAGTCTGTTGCTCCCTCCATATGCTCAGGGTGGAGGCCACGAGCTGCATTGTTGGCCCAGGGCCTCTCCTGGCTCGGTGGACACTTTCCATCCCTGGGGCCACAGGTAACACTTATTTCACGGGGAGGGGCTGTGGCTCTTGCTTCCGTCCAGGAATCCTTTTTATGGCTTCCTATTGCAGTACTTTGGCCAGAGTGCACCTGGTGATGCAGTGGCCAGATGTTTTTTTTTTTTTTTTTGCGATCCGGGAGCCGTGTCCCCTTGTGAGTTCAGCTTAAGGTTTTGCCGCCTTGTTTTTTGGTGTGACTGGATGAGCTGGACTTATGTCTGCCATCCTTGAGTGGCCTCAGCCCGGCTGGCAGCAGCGGGTGCGTCTTCTGTGCAGGAGTGACTTCTCTCATCTTCCTGAGCAGGGTTGCCAAGGCCTCCCCCAGGCTTTGCGCATGCCTGGGAAGTTTGAGATGAGATTTGTTTTCCTGATCTCTTAGCTTCTGGTTAAGTCTCAGACAGGGGTGCTGCACCTGGGTTTTTGGATCTTTCTTTCTTTCCTTCCTTCCTTCCTTCCTTCCCTTCCCTTCTCTTCCTTCCTTCCTTCCTCCCTCCCTCCTTCCCTCTTCTTTCTTTCTTTCTTTCTTTCTTTCTTTCTTTCTTTCTTTCTTTCTTTCTTCTTTTCTTCCTTCCTTCCTTCCTTCCTTCCTTCCTTCCTTCCTTTGTGTTTTGGGACTTGAACTCTGGGCCTGGGCCCTGTCCCTCAGCTCTTCACTCAAGGTGAGTACTTTACCACTTGAGTCACAATTCCACTACCAGATTTCTGGTGGTTAATTGGAGATTAAGAGTCTCATGCACTTTTGCCTGGGCTGGCGTTAAGCCGCGATCCTCAGATCTCAGACTCTTCAGTAGCTAGGATTATAGATGTGAGCCACTGGTGCCTGGCTGCAGAACATTTTTTCTTGCTGGGTAACAATGCTCATGTTCACTGGCCCCTGCTTGGGGCCTGTGGTTGCTTGCACCTTCCTGAGGGTCAGCCAGGGCCCCCACAGAGGTAATCCCGGCTCAGCCTTCTAATCCTCCAATGAGAAGGACAGCCACATCCAGCCTTCTTACATCTCAGGTAGTCTTTACTCAGCTCCCTTTTAACACCAGGGCTCCTGTTTAAAAGTCTTGTTGTGTGATAAACTTACCACAGAGGCCAAAAATAAGGGTGCAAATAAACAAATCCTTCCCCTAACCCAATGACTATTTTGTATCCATCAGTTTGCTTTAATGCATCAGTAACTGAGTCCTTCAGTGTCTGCAGCTTCTTTGTTAAGTTGATGAATGTATATTACACTTGCCTGGGTAACTCGAAAGACTCAATGTTGGTGCTCAGGCCCATGTTGGTCTTGCAGGCCAATTCTAATAGATTCTAGCTGGGGAAGGGGGACTTCCAGATAATTTCTGTATAGAGCCAGGTTTAAGCTTAATAGTAGAACAAATTAAACTTACCACATAAAATGAGTTACACCTGAGATCTTAGCTTCTCAGGAGGCTGAGATCTGAGAATCCCAGTTTGAAATCAGCTTGGGCAGGAAAGCTGTGAGACCCTTATCTCCAATGAACCACCAAAAAGCTGGAAGTGAAGGTGGCTCAAGTGGTAGAACACCAGCTTTGAGAGATCAAAGGGTGTGAGTCCCTGTGTTCAAGCCTCAATTGTGACACACACGCAAAGCATATTCTAGAACTTAAATATGAAATTGGTTATATGGAGTATGGGGTTAGTTTTGGATCCAGGATAAAATCAAAGGCTCCCACCAACAATCTCAGGGCCCCTCATGGAGCAAGGGTGATGCGAGGAGAGACTTTGAACGTGATCATCTCTTACATGGTGCAGTATCTGCTCACTTTGGATCCTCCTGTCTGAAGCAATAGAGTGCATTTTTTTCAGCCATCAGTTTTCATATTTGAGCAGTTGCTTCACTTGCTCTAATTTGTTGTATTCTCAGGAATACTGCACACACTACATAGGACATACTACATACTACACATTGCATACAACAACCTGCACAGCCTGCCTTGCAGCCAGGGAGGGGTAGGTATGATAGACAGGACCAGGAGGGAGATCTGACCCAGTGAGCCCACAGGTGGGGCTGGGCCCTGGGTCTCTTTTCTCAGTGATACCCACCACAGCCCACTTCACCCCACCGCATGAGAAGTGTTAGGCTTTAGTTCCCGTGAGCCGGGAGGCAGATCCTCTTTACAAGTGAGCATGTCACACCACAGCCTGATCCCTGCCTGAGCAGCAATGGGCCCCCCATGGTGAGGTCAGCCATCACCAGTATCATCCTTCCGACAGGATGGTTTTGGGGATGCAAATGGGAAGTCAGAAGGAAGAGTGCACAGGAGCAGTGAAGGAGGGCTCAGGAGACTCCCAGCGGTTCTGGAGGATTGGCATCTGTCACTGATCAGTGAATGGTATTCTGCATAATGACACACATGGACAGTCTGTGGTCAGTTTCCTCCTGAAACAGATTACAGAGCATTCTTGGTTGTCTGCTCCTTCCTTTCTGTCTGATCCTTTGCTCCATGATGGTGGGTTGTGATGGGAATAGTTTGGATTCTTTTGAAAATTCCTTTACTGGAGTTGTCCAATGTAGGTGGTTGTGTCAGTTTGTAGGACAGAATCAAAGGTGAGAACACAGGGAAGAAGGGAAAACTGTGTTGGATGTGCCCCATGGGGAGAGACAAGGGGACATCTGCCATTTATGGATGGTACTGAGACATAATTACCGGGACACTGCTCTTACCAGTCCTCCCACATTGCAGATCGTTAGTTCTGGGTGTGGCTGCCCCAAAAAAGCTATTCCTGGGACATGTTTAGTTTGATGTGGCCAGTCTACTGTAGACCCAGCACTCATCTACATATATTTCTGTTGAACAAAGGGCCCCATCTAGCTTTAGGATGGACAGGGTGAGGATGAGGGCTGGTGGGGATGCTGTTCTTGCTCCCTGTCAGCAAACACTGAAATCTGAGTTGGCCAGTCATAGATACTCCTCAGGCATGCACAAAAGCCTGCTTTGATAACTTTTACCCATTGGAAGTTTGATTCTACTTGTTCGCTGTGTCAAAAGCGATGCCAGCCAAGCTTGTCTTGTGAGGACCCTACTGAACACAATGGCTTTGGTGTTAACTGACATTCTCCCATGGCCCCGTGACACAGAGTTGCTGGCTTCCCTGTGCCTTAGAACATGGTGGTATCCTGAGCATCTTTCTGAATAGAGCTCACCTCCTGGGTTTTGGTCCTTTGATAGCCTAATGTGATAAGGGGCTCAGCCCTTTAAACACACACAGGGTGAAGCTGAAAACCCCTGGTACTTTCTGCCCTGCCTCTGTTCCCTGTTTGCCTGTATGCTCAGCTTTCTACAGAGCATGGGTGGTGGGAACTGACTCATCTCAGCATGGCCACTAGACAAGGTTGCAACTTCCCCTCTGAGCCCAGCCTTCTTGCTCTGTGCAAGGATGGAGGTCCTACTTGGAAGATGGAGGGAAGGCAGCAGAACATTCAAGATTACTGGTATTCACCAGCAGTTCCTAATTGCATCAAGGGTTTCTTCCCTTTTGGCCTTCCTTTGAGGTCTTCTGGCCCTCTCTGTGGACCTCCATCGTGGTCAGCGTAGGGTAGGGCTCTATGCGCTCACAGCATGGCTCATTGCATTGTGGTTGTGCCCCCTAGACTGGCCTGGGTTCCACTGTCATTTGTTTGCTGCTTTCTCTAGGGTTTCTGGTCCCATACCCATCTGTTCCTCCTCTTCTTCCTGCTCCTCTTCCTCCTCTTCCTTCCTTTCCTACTTGTCCTCCTCCCCCTCCTTCCTCTTGTCCTCCTTTTTCTTCTTCTCTTCCTCCTTCTTCCTTCTCCTTCCCCTGTTATTCTTCCTCTAACTCTATCAATCTTAAAGAGGATGCTGCTGACTAAGGGTAGAGGTGGGTGGTGGATGAAGGGATCACCTCAAAAGATCAAATATTAATGCCTAATTTCTGAATTCTCCTTTACTGTCCAGGCTGTGTGTTTGAAGGTGTGCAGTATGGTGAAGGAGAGGAATTTCAGCCGGAAGGGAACAAGTGTATCCGGTGTTCCTGTGTGGTGAGTCCTAGTGTCGGTGCTACTGAGAGGTCCTTTGGGTTTACAGCTGCTTGCTGCACTGACTCTTATATCCTTACACTCTTACTACTGGGTTTACAGCTACTTGATGCACTCTTACACCCTCTGGTCCTCTTTCCCAGTAGAAACGTGACTTCTCCTGACGTGGAACTGAGGGGAAGCTCTGAGGCAGGTCTCTCCACTTCAGTGCCATGATGCAGGGTTGTTTAGTTCTGAGTCAGGAGTGCATCCTGGGGTGTTGGGCAGCTTCCCGGTATCAGCCATTAGACCCCAGTATACCCTTTCCCTTAGCTGGATAATCAACAATGTCTGCAGATATCTGGTCTCCTCTGCAGAGCAAATTGGCTTTGGACTAAAGACTACAGCTCCCCAGCAAGGTGGGAGGGAGGGAAGGAGGGGGAGTCTGATTTTCTTCCATGGTCTTTTTTTGGGGGAAGGCAATGGTGGATTTTCTGTTTCTCAAAGGCAGAGAGCTTGTTGTTGAGATAGCTGTTGAGTTCAGGGCAGGTGGGCAGGAAGTGTATGTCTCAGTGTGTCCTGTGGGTGAGGAGCAATCCTCTGTGATGCGGAGAATGGACAGGAAGGAGTTGCCCTTCAAAGATGGGTGATGGATGCAAGGCAGAGGACATTTTAGTGAGTTAATTCATAAGCCTAGCTCCGCGTGTGTTTACATAGGAGAAAAGGAACCTGGCCTGTATTATCATTTTAAAGGAAGTTTTTTAATTAGTTGATTTCAGAGTAAAACCATCGATGGTGGTGGTGGTGGTGGTGGTGACGAGGAGCATGAGGTAGCTGCTCTAAGTTATTTACAGTAGGGAGTTAGGACAACCACATATGTTTTCATCCCTTGTAACAAGGAACATACATTTTCCAAGTCCCTTGTGACTGTGGATGCATCTCAGAATATTAAAAAAGAAATATATGGGGAGCCCTAGCATCCTGACTTCAGCAAAGCAGAATCATATGCGGATGATCGTAAATCTTAGCATTTATCATGTCTCTCTATGTCTTTTCTCAACCAGTTCGTCCCCCTATAGCACATGTGTATCCAGAACCCAAGCTAGGATAAGCATAACCAAGGGTGATAGGGAAGGAGAAAGGGAAGGGAGAGAGGAAGGAAGGAGGGCAATGTGTGTATTCATCTAGATAAAAAACATATGTAGTTATTTGCATAAAATGTCAAGAACACAGAGTAATTTACTGATGAAAATGAGTAGGAGCTTGAATATTCCAGTTCAACTTCTAGGCTTTCTTGCTAATTAGGAGCAAATAGATTTATGTCTGATTTTATGTAAGCGATTTCCATGACTTGCTGTTGAGCATTGCCTCATTTTATTTCTTCTGTATTGGAAGCTGAAACATTTTCTGATATATTGGTACTCTTATTCTTAGGGGAGTTGTTGAGGAAACGTAAGGCACATTTCAACAGGAAATTTTAAATGCCTGCCTGGACAAATTGGCTTTCTAGTAGAGGTGGGCCAAGGTTGGATAGCTGAGACTCCTTAGGGAGGAAACTTAGAAGGTGGGAAATTAGAAGATGGGAAGTTTTTGTACTTTTACCCTGACAGCAGTCAAAGGCGTGCAGCCTTGGAAGTGGACCTGAACTTGAGGCCCATGTAGACAGGAGAGTTGCAAATGGAAACCAGTACCGAGACACTGGAGTTTCACGTTTTTAAGACCAATGCATGCTGAACGCAACGCATATGAGTCCCTGGGAAGTCCTGCTTTCATTTTGTGGGAAAGGTGAAAATCCAAGGATGTTGTTTGCACAGGTTCTCTTACTTAGAGGGTGATCTCCAGACCTGCAGCCCTTGTCTTTTCCTGGAGGCCTATAATTTAATTTCCTGGATCCTATAATCCTATAATTCCTGTGTCCTTTCCAATTCTCCATGCTGCTACCCTTGGTAATTAAAGGGCAGTTTTTGCTTTTTTTTTAATTGCTGTTATTGGGGTTCAAACTTATGCCCTCACACTTGGCTAAGCTTGTTTGCTTGGTTAGTGCTATACCTCATGGCTCACATCTCCAGCTCTGCTTTGTGCTGGCTGTTTTGGAGATGGAGTCCCATGGACTGTGCTACATGAGTTAGCTTTGAATTGGGAGCCTCTTAGCCTCTTGAGTAACCAGTGACTAATAGCTTTGTTCCCATTCCCTACCCAGACTTCTATCTATCTATCTATCTATCTATCTATCTATCTATCTATCTATCTATCTATCTATCTATCTATCGATCGATCGATCGATCGATCGATCGATCGTCGGTCATGGGGCCTGAACTCTGGGCTTGGGTACTGTCCCTCAGCTCTTCAGCTCAAGGCTAGCACTCTACCACTTGAGCCACGGTGCCTTTTCTGGGTTTTTCTGCTTATGTGGTGCAAGGCCTTCTACTTGCTAGGCAAGGTGCTCTACTGCTGAGCCACACCTTCAGGCCTGTTTTTCACTGGTTATTTTTAGGATACTATCTTGCTTCCTGCCGGGGCATGAACCTGGACTGTGATCCACTTACTTTAGGCTTTTACTTAATTCCCAAGCAGAAATGAAGGATTTCTTATGTGTATTCCCGAGACTCTGAGGTTTTCACTTGTTCATTTACCTGTCTTCTTTCCCTCCTTTCCTTTACACATGTGTATGTACATATACTCACATACGGAAATACACATACATGCACACATGCTTCCGGGTCAGCACTTTCCCTGGCAGTTACTGGCTCATTTTCCTGCGCTCTGCGTTCGTTGTGGAAGAGGCTATGTGTTTTTATGTTTACCTATCTGTCCCTCGTGCGAGGCGCTCGCTAATGTGAGCACTCCTCTCCCTTTTCTGTTCTGACATTCGACATGGCTTACTGAGACCACAGTGATGCTTCCTTTCTCTTCCACCCCATGACTCTTCTTTTCCATACTGGCCAGCTCTTTCTCTACTTAGATCTCCATGGTCATCAGCTTTCTGTTGCCTAGGGAATTGTGTAGGCTCCTCATTGGGTCAATAAGGAGCCAGCTCTCAGAGGTGTACCAGTCTCTCAAGTAGGTATTGTTGGTGCCACACAGCTTTTCCTCCTCTCTAAATTTGTGAACATCTGTCTCTCTTTGATTCCATGATATGACAGTGGCACAGCCCACCAGGAAGATTCTTCATCTTCTTGAGACAGATGCCATTGCTAATGAAAGAAATGCCTCACACATGATTTTATGTCCTGATTTGAGTCGGGACAGTACGTATGGCATTCCAGACGGCTGACAACATGCTAGCCTTGGATGATATCTGGAGAGGG
This sequence comes from Dipodomys ordii, assembly GCF_000151885.1. Classification (NCBI taxonomy): domain Eukaryota; kingdom Metazoa; phylum Chordata; class Mammalia; order Rodentia; family Heteromyidae; genus Dipodomys; species Dipodomys ordii. The sequence continues at coordinate 2,172,096 of NW_012267421.1, forward strand.
TTTCACAACCTTTCTCTCCAACCCATGGCAACAAGCAGTGAGGCCAACATTTTTGAGGTGTGTGTATCACCATGACTCAGTTAGGAAATGCAGCACATTCTTATCACTTGTTAAATGGTATCATCCCATTTATACATTCTATAAAGAGAAAAGCCAAGAGGAATGGTATGATAGCTCCCCAGGGCTCCAATAGTATAATCCGGGGAGCAATGCCCTGCATTCTTCCAGCTGTTTCATACAGCTGTCTGAGCCAGTTGATGGCGTTCTTTGTGAGATGTGAGCTGTGACTCAGGATTAGACTCATTTTTAAAAGAGAAAGGCAACTCTTGCCTAGGTCTGAAGCAAAGAATACTTTTCTAAAGCACACTAAATGTTGATTAAAGCCCATGTTCACTCCCTTTCGGGTGGGCTTTTTTTCTTTTTAAACGATCTTTTATTTTTAAATGACCTGTCAACTATAGAGCACAGAGTTGTGTGAGCCACTTTCCAATTGGTTACTCAGGAAATAGAATGGTGGCTGTTGGTATAGACGAGGTAAAATCTGTCTTCTGGGTTATAAAACTGGAGTTGAGGCTGCTAGTAAGAGAGGCCGTGCTCTTGTCTTGCCGAGTTATTTTAGACAGTCAGTGTACGGCTCAGGCCTCTCATACCTTGCTTACCAAAGGGTGGCAGGCCCTTAGTCTATAAAATTGGCCAAAGCAATTACTTTGCCTGACCAAGGTGTATTAAGTTCTGAGGATTTTCCCCAATAAACAGGGGTTGTTAATGGGCTGTCTGTGATGAAGAGGCCCGGCTTTATTGGCTTCATGAGGTCCTGAAGTCCATAAACACCTTTGCTCTCACTCACAGTGGAGATTCTGCACAGTGTCTTCCCAGGGAAATGGAAACTCCAGGAAGAAAGAAAATGGGGAACAAAGAAAACGGGGATCTTCCTGGCTGCGTCATCTTCCCATCTAGTCTTCCTTTCTTCAGACACGCAGCCCAGCATGTCCAGCCTCTGTCTACCTCTCTCCTTGTCCTCTGTCTGGGCATTGTAGTCCTCGTGCTGGTCACTTTTCTCCTCATTAGACAGCGTTGTGGCCTCTGCCTGCCGCACAGGCCTCGCTACTGAGCTTGTTAGGTATGGAGAGTTTCAATCACTCTTCTAGGCTCATAGAATAGAAAGCCAGAGCTTAACAAGGTCCCCCAAGGATCTATTGCCCGAGTAGTCTGAGAAACCATGATCTAACACCTCCTAGTCCTTATCTCAGCTGCCTTCTCTTTTATTTCTTCTTACTACCCTCATTTTTAGCAGATGTCCACTTACCCTGCACTGGAAACCAAAACATTCCTTCCTCAGGTAAGGGGGACTTTGATGCCACAGACTAGGCCACTTGTTACTGGTAAACCCTTGTATAGCAAGCTCCCCATGCTTTATTCCCCAAATATCTGAAATGATTTGTAATTAGCTATTTTTGCTTGTCACAATCAAAAAAATTTCTTTAATTTACAATATCTTTTTAGTCACGACAAGCCTACAAGCACACTCACACATACAACCATACACAAATAGTTATTTGGGGGGTTGAACTCAGGGCCTTGTGTTTTCTAGGCAGGTGCTTATCCCCAGCCTTTTTAGTTTTGTTGTTTTTCAGATAGGGTCTCTCAGGGATGCCTGAACCAGCCTAGACTATGATCCGCCTATTTAAACCTCTCCCCTAGTTGTTAGAATGACAAGTGTGTGCCATCTTGTCCAGCTCCTGATTGATGTAGGTCTTGTATTTAAGTCCAGGCTGACCTAGAACCACAGTACCCCCTGATGTCAGCCTCACACAAAACTTTGGTTTCGATGACAAGCATGAGCCACTGATGTCTGGCTTCAGTTTTATTTTTAATGGATGCATTGCAAATGACTATATTTATGGGGCACACATACAGAGTGTGACAGATTTGATGAGGGTAACTCATTTTCTTGTGCTAGGAATATTCAAAATCCCTTCTTTTTGCTACTTTGAAATATATAATTACTTGATGATTTTATTTAGACTCCACCCATTAGGGTAAAATGTTGACTTTGAGTTTTTACTGCTTGGTCCCAAACTGGTATTTATAATAATTACTACATTCATGCACAAGTGAATGCAGTCTTTATTTTTCCTGCTGCTGTCCTCCTCTTCCCTCCCTTTAGAACGTTCTCAGATCACTCAGAAAGCATGGTGGCTTCATGTTCAGCTGCGCAGTGCTCCTTACAACTGGCTTTGTATGGTTTGTTCATAATCTCCCTCCGGGTGGGGTGGCCCAATGAAGGAGTGTTACCCAAGCCTCAAAAGTTTCCACAAGTCCTAGGAGAAGCAGGAAGCTGTGGCTGTAGGAAGTGGCCACTTGTCTCAGCACCATTCAAAGGTGGTGTCATCCTGTTGACCTGGTTGACCTCGGGCTGACATGATGGGGAGGTATGTCTGAGCTCTCCTGGCTGGGTGCTTGGCTCACACAAGAGGCAGAGGGGTACCTCATCATTTCTGGGCCACTTGGGGCTGAGGAAGTTCAAGTTGCACACTCCCAATCATGCTGTTAATCCCCTGATGTGGAGACATGGGGCCTCTCTGTGGCCTCTGCCTTACTTTTGATAATAAGTGTGATTTGGCACATTTTAGTTGTAAGTCATTATATCTTTCCTGCCCATGGGGAGACATTTGGCTTCATCTGGGCTATGAATTGGGGAATTGAGCAATTGTTAAGCGAATTAGATCAATGTGGGCAGTTTATCTAACTCATGTAGGCCAAATAGCCTCAAAAGAGCTTTCAAGACTAGTCTGAAATATTGGTGTAATTGCTCCGGGGCCTCATTCTATATTGTGAAAGTCCCCATCGCCTTGAGAACAGAGAGGTCTTGGTTTGGAAAGGTCATTTGGAGAACAAAGAATGTCTCTCCTTGCATGGTCAGATAGCGCTTGACCACTAGAAGGGGTCTTGAACTTGCTTACAAAAGTGATCCATATTCTGCTTACTTTTGGGGGGAGAAAGGGGTACATTGTGAGATTGTGAATATTGGTTAAGGTGAATCTGAGTAGGTATAAATTGTATCTGTTCATTAAAGATTCAATTAGAAGGTCTAAATCTAATGCAGTTCTTGTTATGGTGGCTATGTATACATGCAAGTACTGCTTTGACCTATTGAACTCTAGCCTCTTGGAAAAGGAAGCATTTTTCAGGAAAAATTGGACTGACTGCTCACCATGGCCATTGATCATTTCCTGGACAGCACCATGCTGGCATCTTAGGAGGAGGAATGCAAAGGGGGATCATGATGAAGTTTGGTAGGGTCTAGCATAGTCTGGGTCTTTGGACTTGACTTAGAGTGGACATTTATTTAGAAGCTGATAGAACCAGCAAGGCCAGGGCTCACAGCATGTGAGTCTATTAGCCTGATTGAGTTATTTGTGTATTAGTATTTTCATCAAGTTTCTGAAGCCAGTACGGGACTTGCACTTTTATTTTGGGGGGATGTTAAAATGCTTGGGGTAACTGTTCTATACTTTAAATCCTGTATCAGCCCTACCTTATGAATTTTCAGAAAATAGCAGGCATTGTAATCTTCATCTATGTCTCTTTTTTTATAGCCAGAATATTCCCTATTATTAGTTTCTTCTATAATTTTGTGGCAGAAGCATCCTGTGAAGTTTTCTTTCTATACAGGGAGTTACCATGTCAATAATCAGTCCAACAGGGAAAATAATTGGAAAGGAATCTTCTTGTATGGCATTTGAGTATTTATATGAAAACACAGTTGGAAAAGAGATCAGCAAATGATTTATTTACAGAGGAATTACTGATTATAATAGCCGGTATTACTGAACAAATAATTCTGTGCCAGGTACATAAAATACTTTAGTGTGAATTCTCAGGATCACTCTGCAAACTAAGAGACATGAATTCTTTTTTTTTTGACGAAGAAAAAGAGGTTCTGAGAAGTTTTAGTAGCTTGCCTGAGGTCAAAGAACTAACAAGAATTGACAACCTGCACGGACAGTCTCATTATAAAGCCACACGTCATTCCTCCCCCTCCAGCCTGTGTAATTGTGAGATATTATCTCTAATTGCTTGTAGACATTTGAAACTGGGAAATACCAGTTGAGTCTGTGGAATGAAGAGCAAGTAGACTTTTCAAGGAAGAAATACTGGTGTTGTGAGTGCCCGAAAGAGAACCCAGATCTGATGCAAGAGATATTAACACCATAAAAAAGCAAATTACACTTCCTCACTCCAGAGTTCACAAGTCTAAGGCAGTTTGAACTTGTACCAGATTTTGGCTTTGGGCGCACAGCCTAAGCATATGTTGTAACGATGGCAGAGGGGGATGCAGAACAGATCCGTTTCCTTTTCTTCAGATGGAGAATGGAGATGCTATGATCTCTAGTGCTTCTCCTTGCCAAAAAATGATGACTGCATAGGGAAAATGGGATCATTTCTGGGTCCATTGCCTCTGTGTCCAGAGAGGGGTAGACGTGATGGATGCATCTATGCCTTGTAATGATTCAGGGAAGGAGTTTAGGCATCATTTCTAGAGCCCTCCTCTGAGATTTTGATTAAGGAGATAGATGGGTTCATATCCATGGCGCTGTCAGCAAGTGTAAGTTTATCCTCCTGGTAGAATCAAAACAGAATTGTGTACTTGCTTTCCAACTGTTGTTTCCTTCCATCTGTCAAAGGAGCAAGTGTGCTAAAAAAATTTGAGTCTAAGCCAGGTGCTGGTGGCTTACACCTGTAATCCTAGCTATTCACGAGGCCGAGATTGGAGGATCACATTGAAGCTAGCCTGGGCAGGAAAATCCACCAGACTCTTATCTACAATTAACTAGCAAAAAGTAAGAAGTAAGAGTTATGGCTCAAGTGTTAGAGCACTAGCTTGGCGCAAAAGAAGCTCAGGGACAATGCCCAGGCCCCGAGTTCAAGCATGAACACTGTCATCCCCCGCCCCCTCCCCCCAAAACAAATTGAATATAGTTTACAAGATATCAGAAGCTAGTGGAAATATTATCTCAACTGATTGTCTTATCCCATTTGGTCCTTGTGAAGACCATTGCGTTTATTCCTCCTTTCCTCCCTCCCTCCCTCCCTCCCTCATTCCTTCCTCCCTTCTTTCCTCTTTCTCTCTCTGATTTACATCTTCTTTCATTTCCCAAAACTTTTAGGAATGAGACTGATTTTACTAAACTCTGAAGAATTTTCCAGAAACATCTGAAGTTCCCCCTTCCATCTTTACATTTATCTCTTGTCTCTGCATCTAGCTGCGTTCATCCTGTATAGTGAAATTATCTCTATCTCTTTAAAAGGTTGCTGAAAATAATTTTTAACAGGTACATATGTTTGTACCAGTATACCACCATTTATTTAGCCATTATTATGGCATTTAAAATGTTATTCATTATGTATCACATAATGAGATAAGTATCTTGAAAATTAGTTTTTCCTGTTTCTCTGGTTGTTCCCTTAGGCTAAATTTATAGAAGTAAAATAAGTGAGCCAAGGATATTGATTAATTAATAATGATTAAATATCTGCTGTACATTAGCTACCACTGTATTAAGCACAAAGATACAGATAACCATCAATGAAAGGATCTAAACTTTTTCTCTCCAGACAATTATAGTATGTTGACTTAAAAACAAGTACAAATAATACCATAATGCAACATTTTTGTGTGCCATACATGGTTTATGAAAATTGACAAAAAATCTAGGTATGCTGAAAAAAGAAATAATTGTACAACTCAAAGAAGAACATTGTTACCTTTCTAAGTTTCCTTTCCATATTTTCATATAACTAGACAGAATTTCATTTTATGTGAAGCTTTCTATCTTTATTGTTGGTTTGCTCATTTACCATTATGCATTTACAAGCATTATGACCATTCCTAACTTGAAAATGTGAGATTGAGAATGCCCCCCAAATTTCAAATTTTGGATAACTTCATATTTTAGATGTTTGTATTAAGAATGTTCATTCAGTAAATTTGGTGCAAATATTCTAAAATCAAAAGGAAAAGTATCCCAGTCTGACATTTTTAGTCCTAAGCATTTTGGATAAGATATATTCAACCTGTAGCCGGGTGCTGGTGGCTCACGCCTGTAATCATAGCTACTCAGGAGGCTGAGATCTGAGGATCGCGGTTCAAAGCCAGCCCGGGCAGGAGAGACCGTGAGACTCCTATTTCCAATAAAACCACCAGGAAACCGGAAGTGGCGCTGTAGCTCAAGTGGTAGAGCGCTTGCCTTGAGTTGAAGAGCTGAGGGACAGCGCCCAGGCCCAGAGTTCAAGCCCCACAACCGACCAAAAAAAAAAAAAAAAGATATATTCAACCTGTGTGGTGAATATATCTCTAGCTCTTTAAAATGATGCTGAAAATAATTTCTAATAGGTACATAATATTGTTCCATTCTACCACAATTTATTTAACCATTCTTATGATATTTAAAATGTTTTTCATTATGTATCACATTATTATAAATAATGTGATAAGCATCTTGAAAATTAGTTTCACCTGTTTCAGTAATTGTTTCCTTAGACTAAATTTATATCAGTAAAATAGTTGAGCCAAGGATATATGTCTTTTTTTGTTGTGGTTGTTGGTCGTGGGGCCTGAACTCTGGGCTGGGGCGCTGCGCTCAGTTCTTCAGCTCAAGGCTAGTGCTCTATCACTTGAGCCATAGAGCCACTTCCGGGTTTTTCTGCTTATGTGGTGCTGAGGAATCGAACCCAGAGCCTCATGCATGCAAGGCAAGCACTCTACCACTGAGCCACCTTCCCAGCTGGATATATGTCTTTTAATGTTCATGTATTTGTTTGTGTATGTGTGTATGTGTGTGTGTGTGTGTGTGTGTGTGTGTGTGTGTGTGTGAGTGAGTGTGAAATTCTTCAAATAAATCCAGTTTTAATTTCCACATCTGCATATACCAAAGCTCTTTTCTATTTCATAATCTATTTCCATTGACATTGGGCTTTTGAAACTCTTTCTATACATTTTTCTATAGATTTATTTGTCTGTTATTTATTGTCTGTTTCTACTTTCTGTGTGATCATTGATCATTTGTGTTTCTTCTGTAATTGGTATGTCTTTATGTCTTAACTTTTCTTTTGGGTGTTTACAGTTTATATGTGAATGAAGGATTTCCCAGTGATGTTTAATGAGCTTTTAAGGACACTGAGAAAATATAGTCTGACCTTAGCGGATATACTGCATGATAGAGAATGACAGAGTTTTCTGAAATCCCCATGTCTTCTCTTCTTTAAATTTTTTATCCTCATCTCCATGTCTTCACCCAAACATGTTAACAAGAGTAAAGGTAAGTTAGTACTTCACCTCCCAAAGTTGATAAACCCCAAATTTTCCTTTAATGTCCTTTCCTTTCTATCTCTAAGGCCGTCCTTTGGGGATAGGGCCATGTGCAGCTGCTCTTGTGCTGATGTGAAATCATTCTTGAGAGGTTCTCCCATACCTCTCCCTTACGTGTGGTCCAGCTCCACCCCCTCCACCCCCCTTGCTCTTGTAGCTAGAGTGAAACATGGTTCTCCATCTCCCCAAGCCTAGCTTTCCCCCATTCAGGCTCTTGCTTTGCTCTTCTCTCTCCTGCAACTTGGCTCTACGCTCTAGTTTTCAAGCTCCTCTTTAAGAGCCATTGGTAGGGCTGGAAGGTGGCTCTGTGGTAGAGTGCTTGCCTAGCATGCACCACATAAGCAAAAAAAAAAAAAAAAGCCAGAAGTATTGCTGTGGCTCAAGTAGTACAGAGCTAGCCTTGAGCTGAAGAGCTGAGGGACAGTGCCTAAGCCTAGAGTTCAGGCCCCACGACCAACCAAAAAAAAAGAGCCATTGGTAGTCATATTGTTTGACTATATGACTAACCCCACAGGTTTTGATTTCATTACTTTCATGTGCTTGAAAGGGACTCATCTAATCTAGAACTTTCCATCTTTCAACTTGGGTCTTGGTTTGATCTTGAAGGCTATGAGTTTGATTTCTTTTTAATGAATATGGTTGCATGAGGGATCCTGGACAAATATGGAGATGAAGATATTCCAAGGTAAACATGAAAAGAAAACAACACCAGCCTGATGAGGAGACTTCAGAGTAGCTGTGTGAGGGGGGTGGGCTGTCAGTGAGCTCAGACTCCAACCACCAATTGTCCTTCCTGTGGCCCTAGGGGCGGCATCCATGAGAACATAGCTCTTTGAGGTGAGGCAGGAAGAAAAACTTTCCACTTCTGAAAGTGAAATAAGTATTTTATTTTGTCTGCAAAGTAACAAAAAATCTTAGTGTTATAAGAATCTCCCCAAATCGGTTTGATCTTTCCCTTCAGAGGAGATTGTTTTTTCTTTTTCATCTTTGTCATTGGTGTCTGTGGATCTATAGTCCTCTGTTCTCTCCTGGGTTTTCACTTCCCCCCGCTTCTCCCTGCCTTGGCCATACACATTCCTGGCCTTCCTGGTGATTCCATTTCCCTGTGATTTCCAGTCCTTCCTGAATGCTTCCTCTTCCAGCCCGGGATTCATAAAGTATCACAGTCCATTCCCATTTCTGTCTTGGTCTTTCTTTAAAAACTTATCCCAGAGTCTTGCACATAGATATTCTGGAAACATCCTTTGAATGAATTGATTACATATTTTGGCACCTTTTAAATGTCATTCAAATGTTCGATTTGGAGGGTGGCAGTGCTTTTGTGGTCCTGGGAATGGCTTCAATTACCACCATTCCCTCTGCGTGGAATTTTAAATGGTACCACTTGTTTGATGTGGAAGCTGCAATGCGTTTGGGTCTCAGGGAGCCATGAGCCCCCCTCCCCCAGAGACTGGAGGATATCAACCGCCAATGCAATCAGAGAAGAGTATGTCTCCCCATGCACCCCAGTATCCTTACGGCCGGCCCTTCCCAGGCTGCCTTGAGTTGTGAGCAGTGACTCACTCTTTTGAAAGGCCTCCATTTACGTGTCTAAGCTGTGGTCTAGAAGAACCAGCTTGGACTACTAAGATTTTTCTGTATAGGGAGGGGACTGGCCTCCAAGATGCAAAGGATCTGGATAAGGAGCATGATAAACCATCCAATGGTCAGGTCTTAGTTCAAGGGTCAAACACTGATATCAGAATGTGATTCTAAGTACCACTCTCCCAATTGTCTCTCTTCTGTTCTCTGTGATGTATATACAAATTTAGGTCACGTGATTGTGATGACTGTCAACAGTATTCTATTCCAGATGTTAAATTATAGACCTACATACTACTACAACTGGAAAGGAAAGGTTGGTATTTGTCAGTGAACAAGGAAAGGCCATAATTTTCATGATTTTTCCCTTTACGTAGATTTAGGTAGAATGGGAGTGGGGAAGTAGCCCTTCCAGTGTTCAGTCTGAGGAAATGTAAAGTTGTAATATAGTCAGACACAGACATGAACACTCACTCATTGTGAAGAGGTGTCCTTAGGTTATATTTTAGGAACTGAAACTCAGAAAAGTTGCTTTATAAGCTAAAACTGATTATGAGAAATTACTCTATCACATCGTGTTTTCAACTGATGTAACAGGCTTTTATGACTCTTCCATGTACTGTATTGTGGGCAGTGCTGTCTTCAGGGATCTTTCCCCACCAATCTTAGTTGACAAGTATGACTGGCAGATGCCAGAAGCACTTCTTGACATTGGTGGGAATTGCATTGCTTTCCAGTTTCAAGTTCAAGAAGAGGGGAGGGAGGGAGCCCTTGAGAATTTTGGGGTTTGTTATTAGGTTTTCAGTATCCATAATATTCATAAACAATGGACACAGCTGTCTTTAATAACCAAGCCCACTAACTGAAAGAACACAGCACATGCCAGAAAAACATCAGGCTCTAAGAAGATCTTTTCCAACACAGATATTTTCATAGATCGAAGCTGAGAGTTCATTTTTAAGTGAGCTGGATGTTTACCTTAAAACTTGCATCATTAAGTAAAATCATTTGGCCACGCACTAGGAAAAGTGTTCGGAGGTTTTTGATATTTTTCAGTGTTTTGCCTGCACTTCTGTATTGTTCTGATTATGTTCGTGGCATGTTAATGGGGTCTGCAGCCCTTGAGGACATGTGGTGGGCAGAGGGTCATAGCTCTGAGGATGTCAAGACCTGGGTTTCAACTCTGCCTCTGTCATTGGAGAGCGGTGTGACCTGGACCACTGACTATTATGAGACTGTTTCCTCATCAGTGAAATGGAATTGCCCAACTTAGATCAGGCTTTGTTTCTTTCTTTCTTTCTTTTTTTTTTCTTTTTCTTTTGTCCGTCATGGGGCTTAAACTCTGGGCTTGGGCATTGTCCCTGCGCTCTTCAGCTCAAGGCAAGAGCTCTACCACTTGAGCCACAGCGCCGCTTCCTAGATCAAGGTTTGTATCCACAGAGACAATCATCGGGCAGAATCTAAACCCGAGCAGTAATTGTTACTTTTCCTAATATAATAATAGATCACTGAAACATTTTTAAATTTACTTTAAAAATTTATTTTGATTGTCTTTAAGTAGTTGTATAGAAGGGTTTTAATGAAACATGACAGTTTGTGAGTATAACACATCTTGGTCAATCTCTCCCCTTCATTCTTCCCCATCTCTGTCAACTCTACCTGTCCACTCAAGTTACCTGATTCCATTTTCACATATGTACATTGAATGTTATGACTCTATTTGCTCACCCTTCCTTTCTCCATTCATTATAACATCAACAATTAAAAATCTTGCTTTGAAATTTTTAAACACAAAAATTCATCCTTTTTGGTATATATTTAAATATCTATATCTATTTGTCTGTTGTCTATCTAATCATCTATCTCTATATCATCCATTTATCTTTTAGCTTTGACAAATTCTAGCATGCATGTTTTAATAGATTATATTTAATATATTTAATGTATATTAATAATATATTTAATAGATTATATTCAATGATACAGAAAATCTTTACCTGTGGACACAGATTTCCATGTTAAAGAAGTAACAGGAGAAGCTGCTTAGATTCTTTTTTTAAAAATAAGTTTTTTATTGTGAAAATACTGTACAGAGGATTACAGTTATATGAGCAAGGTAATGAGTACATTTCTTTTTTTTTTTGGCGGTTGTGGGGTTTGAACTCTGGGCCTGGGCGCTGTCCCTCAGCTCTTCAGCTCAAGGTGAGCGCTCTACCACTTGAGCTACAGCGCCACTTCCGGTTTTCTAGTGGTTTATTGGAGATTGGAGTCTCACGGTCTCTCCTGCCCGGGCTGGCTTTTTTTTGAACCGCGATCCTCAGATCTCAGCCTCCTGAGTAGCTAGGATTACAGGCGTGAGCCACAGGCGCCCGGCTATGAGTACATTTCTTATCAAGCATTGTTGCCTCCTCCTTTCATCATGAACTTTTTGAACTGTTAAGACTTGTCTGCTACCTCCAAACATTTAGGCTGAGGAACAAGAGGCTTCCATTCATTCATCCTCTCCTGAGATGGATTTGTGGGCTTAGTTTGCAACATAGCAGTGAGAAGGATAGGAAGATTTCCTTTTTCTTCCCAAGGCCAAAGTCAGACAACAAATTAGGAGGGTCGTGAGAGGTGGGATGAGAACTCCAGTTGTAGCTTCTGTCCCAGATGTGGCTGAGTGGCTAGAGCTTAGGAGGTCTCTCTGCTTATTATTCAATGGAAAAAAAAAAAAAAACGTTCCAGGGGCTTGATATACTCCCTCTTCTTTCTGCATTAGAATAAGGCCAGGCATTATGAGATGGATGGCTTTTTGGAAGCACTTGGAGGTTCTCTAAGGAGAGAGAGTCCCTTGGCTTTTCCATTGGAAGAGATTCAACAGTGCCTGTGCAGATGTTAAGGTGCTGTTTGTCTGTGTTAATCCTTGTTACTTCTCCGTTCCAGATGTCCAAATATTGGTACAGAGCAAATGGAGTTTCCGTGGGGCTAAGTAGCCATGACTACAGGATTGAGTCAAGGCCTAGTTCATGTGTTCTGCATAGTGCCCCCTTCCATGGGAGAGCCCTGTGCTGTGGATGCAGTCAGATGGGATTTATCTCAGCTCTGCTTCCTTAACATGTGAATATAACCTGAAAGCTCACTTTCTTCCTTTGTAGAATGTAGAACCACTTTTTGTGCCTGCCCCTCCCCTCCCCCCAAAAAAACCCCATGGAAATTCTACTTGCTTCTTCCTTCTCTAATATGGTTGCTTTGGTGAATAGGGCCCTCAAAGCTACTTCATACATGAGGATCCATATGGAAGACGAGAGGGAGGGGGATCCCTTGCATTTCATTGTGGAAGTGAGACAGTTCATTGATGCTTCAGAGAGTTGCAGACTACTGCTGCCTCTTTTTTAATACATGAAGGTCCATGTGGCTGCAAAGATTTCACAGGCAATGTGTGCTCTGTTTAGCAACAACTCCCTTTCCTGCGCTGATTTTTGCCTGTAGTACTTTTGATGGTAAACTGCATGAATTTGCTCTTTAAGGACATTTTTTTTTTGGGGGGGAGGTCAGTCGTGGGGCTTTGAACTCTGTACTTGGGCTCTATCCCTACTGCTTGAGCCACAGCATCACTTCTGGTTTTCTGGTGGTTTATTGGAGATGCGTTTCATGGACTTTCCTGCCCCAGCTAGCTTTGAACAGTAATCCTCAGATCTCAGCCTCCTGAGTAGCTAGGATTATAGGTGTGAGCCACTGGTACCCAGCTCTTTAAGGACATTTATTTGTTACAACAAAGCTAAGTATTTTTTTTTTTTTTGTCAGTCATGGGCCTGAACTCTGGGCCTGGGTGCTGTCCCTCAGCTCTTCAGCTCAAGGCTAGGCCCCAACACTTGAGCCACAGTGCCACTCCCGGCTTTTTCTGCTTATGTGGTGCTGAGGAACACAGGGCCTCATGCATGCAAGGCAAGGCAAGCACTCTGCCACTGAGCCACCTTCCCAGCCCAAAGCTAAGTATTTTATACCTGAATTTCCTAGTCTGGTTTCCTCAGGAAAAATTTTCCCCAACCCCCCACCTCTGGTGGCTTTGTGTACTGAAGAGTGAATGTAGAAATCTCCTCTTCATCTTCAATGTCATGTTTTCTTCTCTGCTCAGAGGGAGGCAATATTGCATAGTATGAATCATTCTTTTTCTTCATTTAAGAGTTAAGGCACTTTAGTTCATTATGGTGGGAGGTTCCAGCATTATTTTACTAATGCTCTAACACTGGGCTGTCCAAAAGAAATATATTGTGAACAATAGATACAAATTCCAATGGATTCAGTAAAAGAAGTAAAAACTGGGGGCTGGGAACGTGACTTAATGGTAGACTAGTTGCCTTGCCTGCATGAGGCCCTGGGTTCGATTCCTCAGCACCACATAAGCAAAAAACCCCCCCAAAACCAAAAACCCAAAAACCTAAAAACCAAAAAAACCCAGGAGTGGTGCTGTGGCTCAAGTGGTAGAGTGGTAGCCTTGAGCTGAAGAGCTGAGGGACAGTGGCCCAGGCCTAGAGTTCAGACCCCACAACTGACAAAAAACTAGAAAAAAAAAAAAGTAAAAACTGATCCAGTGTATTTTAGTAACACACTGTAATTAACCTAACATATCTGAAACAACCTTTCAACATGTGAGCATTATAAAAATACCAATGGGTTATTTTATTTTTTCTTTTTCTTTGTGCCAGTACTGGAGCTTGAACTCATGGACAGAGCACCTTTTCTCTCAAGGCTGATACTGGCTTTGAACTGCAATTCTCAGATTTCAGCCTCCTGAGTAGCTGAGAAATACAAACATGAGCCTCTAGCACTGAGTTTATTTTCTGTTCTTTTACTTTCCATGCAAAGTCTTCAAATTCTGGTGTGTAATAATCATAAGACTTCTTATTTCAGGCTACTTATATTTCAAGTACTCAATTAACCATTGGCTGGTGGTTGCCATATTGTCTAGTGGCCGCCATATTGGACAGTGTGTGTGAAACCAGTCTTCCAGGATAAAGGAGGGATTTCTTCTGCTTCTACCATCACTCACCCCCTGCATTTCTTTCTGTGATTGGGTGATATTCGTATTGTGCCAAGAAATCAAGAAGGAAGTGAAAACAGAAATTTCAGCCGGTATGATGAATTCTGCCATCAAGGTAGGATCACCCCACCTTGCTCCACATCCTCCAATGGCATCCCTTCTTCAGAGTTCAAGCCAATGTTAGCTTCCAGCTGTCTCCTCATCACAGGCCCCAGCCAGACACATGGTATTCCTGGCTCTTCTTAAACATTTCCACTTAAGTGTTTTGCATTTGTAGAATGAGACATCTGGAACATGCTTCAGATACCCATGTGTCTGGCTCCTTCATCTCCTCAAAGGCTTTGCTCAAAGGTCTCCTATTCAGTGCTATTTAAAATGGCAACAGAACTTTGCCACCATCCTGCTCTGCCATCAGATATTCTCTATTAAATTGACTTTATTTCCCCATTGCTTATTTGTCAGCTTTCGGTATGTGAGTTTTTCCATTTTATTTTTCTCCTCTCCCTCATCCCTGATTGGAAATATGCTCCTCTGGGGCCCAGACATTGTTTAGCTCATTGCTAAGTCCCCACCAGCTATACTGTAGCTTAGTATACAGTAGGTGCTCAATGGAGATTAGCTTAATGAATGAATGCATGAGTGGATGGATGCATTTGATAGTTCTAATGATACCAGATTTCATGCACAGCATCTGCCAACAGTTGATTATATTGGAAAATGTTCTGGACACCATTCTGCATAAGACAAATGGAGTCACCTTGCTTAGCATGGAAAACACAATCCAGTGGTCTTTACACAACTTCCCTTGGCTTGAAGGTCCACTAATGGCATCTGTTGTCCAGGTCAGCTAGACCTAGGTGGGGATCTTGTCAAGCAGCAGCACTGTTCCCTTTTAAATGATAAATTCTTGAAATATCAGAGTAAATTCAAGTTGGTGAGCCCTTGAATATTTTTCCTTCTTTGGAAGTAGATCCTTTGAATTCCCCAAACACAGGAACCTGCCATTGGAAGATTTAATAGGGACGGGTTAAATGATCTTCTCTATCTTTACAAATCCCCAGAACCCTACAAACAAACTTCTCCCACTCAGTTTCATCAGACCTCCTGAGAACACTGTGAACATGGCCACAGGGTCAAGGCTGACCCTGTCAGGAAGGGCTGTTGTTGTTGGCTGGGCCTGTGTGCAGAGCAGCATTCATTATGGAGTAGTACAATGAGATGTGATCCCCGGCTGCTCAAGACTGGGCAGACAGCATAGCTTGGCACAGTGGCCAACCCTGGGTTCAGAGGAAGAGCCAGGCAACTTCCTTTCGTTTTCCCTCCAACAAGAAGTTTGGAAGGGCATGGGGGATGTCTGGCGTGGGGGTCATCCTCTCAGGGTTCTGGGGTGAGCAAGAATTGTCCATATCTGTTCCTGCCTGTTCTTGGCCCCAGTGTGAAAATGGGCAATGACTATAAATATATGCTATACTAAGTCATTCTTCCCTTGCACCATTCTCTTCTGTGCTCCCAGAGAGGAAATCAAATCTTTGTCAACAGTTTTAGACTAAAAAAAATGTGAAATTGCAGGCAGTTTTCAGGGGATGGCTTCTTTCTAGTTCTCCTTCCTTTGCCTGAACCCCTGGACCACACCAGGTTTTGTGGGCTCAGCCCAGCCAGCTTGGTAAGGGAGAATACAGCATTCCCTGTCATGAAGACATTGCAGCTGTTGGCAAAATAAAATAGCTTTGGATTAAACATAACCATCTCCCACTTTGAAAGACGTCTTCTTCCCAGAAAAAGAATCAAATAAAGACACATTTTGTGTTTGAAACTTGTGTTATTATGTGATAATGATGACAAGGAGGAGGAGGAGGATTACTGTGTCTTCAAATTTTAATTAATATGGAAAAGACTTTCCTGTACAGTTCAGACTATTATAGCATTTACAAAAAGTTGTTTGGCCAGAAATTCTGAATTCATTCTAATGGTGGAAGTCATCTTTTCTTTCAAAGAAACTTTCCTGTGGACCTTCAATGTAGACCTTATAATCTAGATAAGAAAAGAATATCCAGCCTGTTTTCTGCTCATGTTTTGACCTTCCTATAATCCTATTGCAGGAGGGCAACTGGATTTGAAAAGCTGATACTGAATCATGAAATCAAACTAGGACTTGTGAGTGATGTAAACGTTCAGTGGGGCAAGAAGGCCATAGAAAACCCATTTTTACCCTCCAGCCTTTCCTTCTTATCTTTCCTTCCTTCAGAATTCTTCATTGCTGGCTTCCTACTCCTCAGAGCTCAAGTGGCAGCTAGTGTGAAGTGAGATTTCCTCCCATCTCCAGGGGAAGCTGTTCTGTCCAAGGCAGGAGTTTCATTTTTGTGATAAATTGGCCATTAGTTGTGTTTATTTTCCTGTGCTACTAAATGATCCTTTGCAACACTTTTCTGCAACAAACTCATGAATCATGTCCTAATCTTGTGTTGAGGGCCCTGGTGGTAGAGATGGTGGAAAAGAGATTTAGGGACAGCCTGGACAACTTACGTTTGGAAAAGGAGGCATGTGGTGCAAATAGATGGCCCAAGTCTGTGGTGTCATCTTTATGACTCTGGCATGGGAAGCAAAACCATTTATTCCCTCATTCATTTCAGAGAAGGAAAGAAATGCAATTTTTGAATAGCCATTAAGGTAGATGGAGGAGATAGTACATATAAATGCAATTCATGATCTAGGATTGAGGCTTGAATCTTTTTTTTTTTTTTCTTGGAAGTACTTGGGTTTGAATTCAGGGCCTTCTGCCTGCTAGCAGATGCTCCCTTGAGCTGTGTCCAGTCCCCCTTTTGCATTGGTCATTTTTGAGATAGGCTCTGGCTGCCTGGGTTTTAGTCCTCCTACTTGTGATCTCCTGGGCTGCTGGGGATTTACAGGGGCCCCCATGCCCAGCCATTGATTGAGATGGACTCTCACAGACTTTTATTCCCAGGCTGTTATTGAACCTCAGTCCCCCAGTTGCCTTCCAAGTAGCTACAAATATAGGCTTGAGCCACCATTTCTTCCTGGATCTGGAATTTTGAAAATATTATAAATGGCACTAAGACAATTGGGGCAATTTGAAGATAAGACTAAATATTAAATAGTAATATGACATGATTATTAAATTTCTTGAGTATAATAATAGTATTGTGGTTGTCAAAAGAAAAAGGCAATATTTTTAGCCTTAGGAGGGGTATGTGTTTAATTAGGAGTAAAATGTCTATGAATGAATGCATTTTTAAAATCTATTGAGATGTTGATGGGATTTTTGTTTTGTATTAAGAGGATGTCTTCCGTAGATAAACATGTGGAAAATCAACCTTGTATTCTAACATACATCTCACTTGGTCATAACAGGATTCTGTTGAAGATTTTTGTGTCTGTATCCATAGGGTATTTATTCACCTATAGTTTTTTGGACTCTGATTTTCCTATTTATGCTTCCCTGTATGGCTAGGATGAGGGACAGTCACTTACAGTGAATATCAATTCTGTATCTACCTATTGAGCTCAGGATGATCTGACTTCATAGTACTTGGCTAGGCTGGCAAAGATTTCTTTATCTTCTGTGTTTTGCAAAACTTTGAGAGCAATTCTGTTAATTCTTCTTCAAACATTTGGTAAAATTCAAAACAGTGAATCCATCTGGTTGGTACTATTCAAGGGTTGTGTTTTTGTTACTAATTAAATTTCTCTATTTGTTCTGAGTGTACAGATTTCTTCTGAAGTCATAGACAGTGTTCGGTGTGTTTCTAGGAATTCGTATTTTTCATGTAGGCATCTAATTTGTTCCCATATACTTGTTCACAATATTCTCATAATATTTTTTCCTGTGAAACCATTAGCAATATCTGTACTTCATTTCTGACTGTAATTAATTCAATTTATTTCCCTTTTTTCTGCCACATCTAGCTAATAGTTTGTTAATTTTGTTGTACTTTTAAAAGAATCATTTTGGTTTTATTTAATTCTTCTGTTTTTATTATGTTTTATTTATTTCTACTTTAATTTCATGATTTCCTTTTTTATTGTTTTTGGGGGTTAGTTTCTCTTTTTTCCTCTAATTTCTGAAAATAGATTATGGTATTAATTTGACTTTATTCATCTTTTTAAATATAAATGTTTTTAAGGTATAAATTTGTTTGCAAGCATTGCTTTGGGTTTCATCCCATAAGATTTGGTATCTTGTGTGTGTGTGTGTGTGTGTGTTTTACTTTTGGTGGTATTGGGTTTGAACCCAGGGCCTCCTACTTGTAAGGGGGTGCTCTCCCTCCTAAGCCACTCTCCTGCCTTCTTTTTTGCATTCATTATTTCTGAGATAGGCTCTTGCTTCATGCCAGCCTGGCTTGGACTGTGATCCTCCTGTTTACATTTCCCTAAATTGCTAGAAGGGCAGGCACATGCCTCTGTGCCCAACCTTTGGTGGAGCTGAACTCTCTTGAGCTGTTTTGCCTGGGCTGGGCTCAAACTGCGACCCTCTTATCTTCACCTCCCAAGTAGCAAGGATTACAGATTTGCACTACAGCACCTGGCCTGGTATCTTACGTTTTTAGTTCCACTCACTTTAAAGCAGTTTCTCACTTCTGTACTGCTTCTTCTTTAACCCCGGGATTTTGGAGCATGTAGTTTTATTTCCATGGATTTTTGAAACCCCCAAGTTTCATCAGGTCATTGATTTCCAGTTTTATTCCATTGTGTTGGAGAACACATTTTTATTTTTCATAAATTTTAAAATTAACCGGGGTTGGTTTTTATCGCAGAATATATGTTCTACACTGGCAAATGTTGCATATATAATTGAGAAAAGTCTTTTGGAGTACCAGAGTATTCTTATTTTAAAGTCGTTATTAGCAAGGTGGTGTACAGAGAGGTTACACTTTCATAAGTCAGGTAATGAGTACATTTCTTTTTTGACAGTGTCATCCCTTCCCTTGCTCTCTCCCAGTTTTGCCCTCTAGAGTGTTCTGTATGTATCTGTTAGGTCTAGTTGATCTTCAGTTTTGTTCAAATCCTCTCTCTTCTTTTTGCTCTTCTGCTTTGTTTTCCTCTCATTGAAAGTGGAGTATTGTCTCTAGAGGCAATTTTGTCTTAATATTTTTTATTTAATATTTTTTGTTCTTTTTTTAGGTAATGTTAACATATCTTTTTCCATAACTTTTATTTTCAAATTATGCAAATCTTTGAATCTAACATGTGTTTTCTTGTAGACAGCACATAGCTGTATTGTGCTTTTAAACATATCTATTCTGACTCTATTCTGTCTTTTCATTCGATTAGTTAATTTTTGTTAAATGTATTTTTTTTCTAATGAGATAGGGTTATATTTGCTATTTTCATGCTTAATGTATGCCTTATGTTTTTATTTGTTTGCTTGTGATTTTGTTTTCTTTTGAATCCAGGGTCTTACTATGTAGCCTTGGATGGCCTGCAATGTCTGTGTACTTTAGACAGGTCTCAAACTCGAGATCTTCTTGGTTCACCCTTCTAAGTGCTGAGATGACAGAAATATACCACGATTTTTATTTTTTCTCCTTCAGTCTTCCATTATTCCATTTTACCACTATCTTCTCTTTTCTTCTTGGGTATCTAGTTGGTCAATTTGTTGTCCATCTTCTGACTTAGTGTAAGTCAGCTCAGATCACCAAGCAAATCAATCCATGTTCATTGGGATGATCTTTTGTACTGGAAATGCAGGACAGACCAAGATGAAGCAGACGTGAGGACCTGAGCCATCCCATGCCCACCTGACTCAGAGAACCAGCTTATTCTGGAAAAGACACTGCCTTATTACAATTTTCTGAGAATCTTTTCCTGGGCTAGGTCAGAACTCAGTGGAGAGCTGAATTTGATGAATGAACAAAAGCAACAAACCTTCCCTTTAATAACAATTCATTATTCTTTAACAGAAACCAAATAAGATCATACAACTCAGAATTAAAAATGACTTAGGGGGCTGGGAATGTGGCTTAGTGGTAGAGTGCTTGCCTAGCATGCATGAAGCCCTGGGTTCAATTCCTCAGTACCACATACACAGGTGGCGCTGTGGCTCAAAGTGGTAGAGACTAGCCTTGAGCAAAGGAAGCTCAGGGATAGTGCCCAGGCCCTGAGTTCAAGCCCTGGGACTGGCACACCTCTCCCCGCCCCCCCCAAAAAAAAACAACCAAAAAAACCCAAAATGACCTTAGGATAAGAGGAAGGGATTATTGGTGGAGAATGATTTTTCAACTTCTTTTTACCATTTACTGTAGGGGGCTTAGATTTATTAAATATATTATTATTAGAATTTTGATATTATTTCTTTTGAAACCTATATTCCTGAAATACAAAATTGAATATAGCCCTCTTGTCCCTAAGCTTTTTAGCACTCTGGAAGTAGCCATCATTAACATCTGTTTTCTTACACTCATGGTCTGTGTATTCACAGCTGTAAACATATTCATTTCTTTTTACCCACACCTCCTGCCTTTCAAACAGTAATATTCCCTGGTTTTAATGCACTTAATTATACAGCTTAAATGTAGTCCCAATCGGTGTTTTTAAGTGCTACCCCACTCTTTTGTATGGCTGCATGCTATTCCATTTAGGAATCGTGGGTTTATAAGTTTGGAGTACTTTCTGTATGAATGTATGTCATATGTGTATATATATATATATATATTTCCAATATTCTGTTATTATATATGATGATATAATTAATATGCATGTGTACCTGCTTCATTTCACACATGGGAAAATAGTTCTTTAGGATGAATTCCTAAGACTAGAGTTATTGGGCCAATGAGTACATGTATTTTGTAGACAGCCTGACCAGTCTTCCTGAATTCTGTCATGGCTTACACCTTGACCACAGATGTGTGTGAGTGCCTGCTGGACCATGCTTTGTGAACAGAACATTTTTACTCCTGTTTGGCCAATTTGCTCGCTGAAAATTATTACTTCATGTCATTGAACTTGGTTTATCTTACCAAGATGGTAAGATAAGTGTCTTTTGAGGTACTCCAGTTTACCAAATTTAAGATTTTAAGATGCATTTGGATTAAAAAATATGAAAACATAACAGACTTAGAATTTATGGATCAAATAAGCTGCACATCTTTCAATGTCTGCTCAGCATCTCCCTCCCTCCTCCACAGGCTAGTTGGCCTCTGGTATTGATTTCAAAGCTTTCTTTGTGTTATGTGTCACACCTCTGGCCGGCCACTGTGGAATCCATGGTGTTTTCTCAGAGAGAATATTATTATTGCCAGTGGCTAAATTGGCCCAGATTCACTTTATGAGCATCTGGAATTGGTGTCACCAATAAGAAAGGGTGACCCTTCTTGCTCTGAGATTACAAAAAAAAAAAAAAGCCCCTAGCTATTTTCCTGCTCTATGATTGGCTTAATAGCTTACTAACAGATCATTCATCTATACAAGTTCCATGAATTTTCCAGCTTCGTAACATTCATTTAGTTTAAACTAGGAGCTAGTTTATAGGTACAGTAGGGTCAAGCTTGGAGTTTCCATATAGATCAGCATATCATATAATAGTAAAAATAATTTGTTTCTTCCTTTGGATGATTATTCCATAGATGTTCATATTTGTACCTTGTGAAACTGCTGGCTAGCCACTGAAGAAGAGGTGAGATGTTACTGGTGGTGGTTAGTGTCTCTGCCAAGGTGTTCTTCATGTGGATGAGGAAGATTCTACTTCTCCACCACCTGGGGGCTAGTGTCTTGTTGAGGAAGCCATCCATTCAACCCTACTTCACTAAGAGTAAAATTATAATGATAGAGCCAAATTATTATTATTATTTTGTTAGTCGTAGGGCTTGAATTTAGGGCTGGCACGCTGTCCCTGAGCTCTTTTGCTCAATGTTAGCGCTCTACCATTTGAGCCACTGCACCACTTCTAGTTTTCTAGTTGTTAATTAGAGATAAACATTTCACCGCTTTTCTTTTCTGGGGCTGGCTTTGAACCACAATCCTCAGATCTCAGCTTCCTGAGTAGCTAGGATTACAGGCATGAGCCACTGGCACCGAGTTTAGAGCCAAACCCTCGAAAGTCCTTATGCGATTTACCTTTTCCTGTTTGCAAATTAACTTACTCTGAGATTAGACATTGTTCTTTCGCAACTCTTAAGGGTCCAGGAAGGAGAGGAAAGCACTCTTCTCAAACCGCACAGCCTGTGCGCTCTTTATAAAGGGTGCTGTGCTAGTGGAAAGAGAGCTTTGCTTGTGGGGAAAAACCTCCATGTGTTCAAGCAAGGCCCACCACAGCAGTGTGGGATTTGAACTCAGAGCCTCACGGTTGCTCAGCAAGCGCTCTACCACTTGAGCCTCTCTGCCTGTCCCTTTCTTTGTTTATTATTTTTAAGATATGCTTTATGTCCAGGCTGGTCTGGATTGAGATCTTCCCATCTGCTTCCTTTTGTTTTGAAGGTGACAGGTATGCACCACTATACTCAGCCATTGATTGAAATAGAGTCTTGTGAGCTTTTTTGCTTCTGTTGGCCTGGAAAGCAGTTTCCTAATCATCACCTCCCAAGTAGCCAGGATTATAGGTATGAGCCACTGTACCCAGCACAGAAAAGGTTTACTCTCAATGTTTAACTTTTTTTTTTTTTTAGCTCTTACATACTTATTTAAAATGACTTAACACAAATTGGTTTTCAGAACCATAACCATTCTTTATTCTCATATTTCATCAAACAATTTTATTCAAACTATTCATGTGTGGCTTCCTTGGTGACCTGTGATGTCACCAGGGCCATGTTTTCAAACTCTTCATTTCTGTTTGAGTTGGTTGAGATTCAGAGCTTTTAAATCGATGCATGACGCTGTGCTGAGTATACTGTGCTTTCCCCCCATTCATCTCTAGGATTTATGAGTTTCATAGCATAACTATATGCTGTATTACATTTTCATATGATTTTTTTCAGGGGTTTATGTAGGGTAAAATTCTACATTTATCAACTGTGAACTTGGGTATTAGCAATAATTGCTATATCCTTGTGAAGGGTTTTCTCTTTATCTGATTCCATAGGTGACTTCTTGCTAGTAATAATAACATGCCTTCAGATTAATGGGTCTCATTTCCATAGTAACTTGGCATTCAGAGTAATTTAGAAAATTCCCTTTTAACATATGAGAGAATTGTAAATACTTGGATTTACCCTTAGCTTACTATTGGATAGATGTGGAATTTTCTTTGAAAACTGGATTTTTGTCTTACTGTATTTAGGCATATACTGATTCTAATATTACCATTAGGAAATGAAAGGATAGATGTAATGATTGTTAACAAGACGGCCTTAGATAATGGGAAGGCAGAGAAGAGAAATTCCTTTTCTTCTCCCCCCCCCCCCCCGCCCCCACCTGAGAATTACTTGGCACTTGGCCACATCTAGTTTTGAGTCATGCGCAGGATTAACATCTTGTGTGATTTTTGAGTAAATAACTTAAACTCAATGAATCTTACTCCTCTATCATAAAAAAATGTGAAACTGGGGGCTGGGAAGTTGGCTCAGTGGTAGAGCGCTTGCCTTGCATGCATGAGGCTCTGGGTTCTATTCCTCAGTACCACATAAGCAAAAAGAAAATAGCTGGAAGTGGCGCTGTGGCTCAAGTGGTAGAGTGCTAGCCTTGAGCTGAAGAGTTGAGGGACAGCGCCCAGGCCCAGAGTTCAGGCCCCACGACCAGACACCCCCCCCCCCCATAAAAATGTGAAACTTACCAAATTATTTTGAAATTTAGAAATTACAGTTTGTGTGTATGTTTGTGACTGACAAGTGGTAGTTAATATTCTCCATTTGCCCTCTTTTATCTTTTTTCCTTCCATTTTAATCCTCTACAACTTGTTCCTCTTCTACTTGACAAAGTCCAGAATTGCCTGGAGTTTTGATCCTGCTTTTGGGGACATGGCCTGGCCAGCTTCTTCATATAATACTTCCATTTTCTGTATTCTTACCTCTTATGAACACCTCAAATCCGTGTGTGTGTGTGGGGGGGTGTTGTGGATACTGGGGCTTAAACTCATGATCTAGGCACTGTCTCTTAGCTTTTTGGCTCAAGACTGGCATTGTACCACTTCAGCCAGAGCTATACTTCTGGATTTTTGATGGCTGATTGAGGTAAGAGTCTCATGGATTTTTCTACCTGGGCTGCCTTTGAACCTCATTCCTCAGATCTCAACTTCCTGAGTAGCTAGAATTATTGCCATGAGCCACCAGTGCCCAGTTAACACCTGAAATCTTGCTCGGTGCTTCTCAGATTGTATTGGGCATGTTCCTCAGCTAAGAATCTTGTCAAAGTGTAGATTTTGACTCCACAGGTCAGGCTTGAGGCCCAGAGTTTTCTCTTTCCAAGAAGTTCAAAAGTGTTCTTGGTGGTTTTGATCTGTGGTCCAGACTTAAATAACAAGGAGAAGAAATAAGGCTGAACCTTTAAGAACTTACTAGCATCTTGCTTGGAGGCCTTGTGGAGATGTCAGTGGAGGGAAATAAGAAGCATATTTTGTGTGTGCAAAGTTTCACAACACTCCACTCACCCTCAGATCACTCACTGTGGAAGATGAGTAAGAATTTCCATGAAAGGAAAACCTTTTAAGTCAGAATATAAATAAGCTTGGTCAGGGCAGAAAAGGCAAGTTTACACCACACCTTGAAAGTCCTTCAGCTAGCAAGAGCATTCCAGAGAACTGGGGCTATCTTAGAAGACTATTATTACATTCCTAGGACTTTTTTTTTCTTTTTTTCATTGCTGGAGATAGGAAAAATGAAAGCCAGATTCAAGTGTACTCCCAGAATTCAATGCTGGAGGATTTAGGCCAGTAATATTTTCCCTGTAAAAATCTCTTTGGAAGGGCTTTTCAGATCTGACTCAGGGTGAACCTATTTTCCAAAATTTTGTTTCTGGAAGCATTTAATTGAAAGGAAAAACCCTAAGAATGCACCCAGAGTTGAATGTCATGTAGCAACAATGGAAGGAATGGAAGCCAAGGGAAATCTGCAAATTATTAGGGTAAAATTGGTACAGGGCATAGAAACTTAATAAGAGGGGAAGAAGAGAAACCAGTTTTCCAATTGAAACTACACTGAGAACTTATACAAAGGAGAAGTTTCTAAATGTTAAGCCCATGGCAGATGCTAAAGGCTCCACAGAGGCTGCATGGCCCTCATTTTATTTTGACTTCCGTTGAGGGATTTCAGGTTTAGAAAAATCCAGTCTCTCCTAGCCTCTCCCCAAGCCTCAAAGAATGTGCTCCTCAGAACTTTGAAAACTGAGATAGGTAGACACCAAACTCTGGGATCTGGAAGCAAGCTTCATTAATCAAAAAGCAAATAGGTCTTAGTGAAGGAGATAGACTCAATTTTCAGTTGACTAATATTTAATTTTCCCCAGTTTGCACTGCCTGCCAAGAGAAAGCAGAAGGTGTTCATAGCTTTTATCCATTTGACCAAGACACATGCATGCACATACATGCGTACATACACACACCTATCTCCATACACATGTACTGTCTCTCACACACAAATACAGACGCCACATCTTTCTGAACTTCCTGAGGTGCTACCAGGTAAAATGTGATATATGCTAACTCAAACTTTGGGGAAAACCTAATAAAATCAAGGAAAACATGGATAATATACTAATAAGCCTCAAATGGTTACAATAAATTGCTCATCACAACCAAATAAAATGATCAGGAAAGCATAAAAAACAAACTTGGAAAAAGTCTAAAGATGGAAACTCAGAGATATCCATCATAAGAATATATTTATTTGGGTTAAAGTCTCCAAAGATGATCTCAGATGGAATCAATATAAAAATCTAGTGACCCAGTGTTTGTAAGCAATATTTTTTTAATAGAATGACTATCTCAAAATTTTTGAAGGGACAGCATCTTTTATTGCCTTTTTTTTTCTAACTTGTCAAGATTTCTGGAATCTCCAGATGTCTTAGCCAAGAAATACTGGCTTGACAATAGACAGATATTACTAAAAAGTAGAAAAGATCTACCAGGCATCAGTGGTACATATATGTACTCTTAACTACTCAGGAGGCTGATACCTGGAGGATTAGAGTTCAAAGTCAGCCAAGTCAGAAAAGTCTGGGAAACTCTCTAATTAACCAGCAAAAAGCTGGACAAGAGGTATGGCTCAAGAGGTAGAGCATCAGCATGAAGAAGAATGCCAAGTGAAAGTCTCAGGCATTTGCGCACAGACACACACGCACACACACACACACACACACACACACACACACGTACACACAAAGACCTAAGTTTTGCATGCAGAATATGTTGCTTACCCCCCGCCCCTCCCCTCCTGAGCTCCATTTCACAGGCTCATCTCTGCTTGGTGATCTTCAGGGTTCTCAGCAGAGTTAGTATCTGCTTGCTGTGCATCGCTCTGCAAGCACACAGCCAAGGTACCAGCTCTCTACCCAGTGTGGAGACAGGTCCTGGGAGAGGCACTGTGCACCTCCCTGCCCTCTTGTTGCCAGTCTGAGCCTGATCAAGTTTGAGTTATTCTTGAGATTTAATTTCTCCCTACCCACTGCTTCTGTCTGAACTCAAACTACTGTCATTTCTAAGTTGGCCTCCAGTGAAGACTTCCTAGCTAGTCTTATTTTTATTATTTAAAAGCTTTAATAGGTAGATCAATGTTAACTTCTTTTACAATGGTCCCCTTTATATATAATTTACATGATATAAAATTCACTCATTTGAAGGGTACCATTCAATGATTTTTAGAAAGCTTAGAGTTGTACACTGGCTACCCAAATCCTATATTCTTTTTGCCAAACTGTTTATTGTGGAAGATTGATATATGGAGAAGTCAAAAGAACAATATGACCTGTGTGCTTCACCCAACATCCTAGATTATTTTGATACCTTCCAGGCAGATGACCATTTTTCCTATAGTATATAGATATACATATTTTATGTATAGTATGCAACTTTCATTTCTTTTTCTTTTTCTTTTTTTTTTTTGTCGGTCGTGGGGCTTGAACTCTAGGCTTGGGCGCTGTCCCTGTGCTCTTCAACTCAAGGAAAGCTTTGTACCACTTGAGCCACAGCGCCACTTCCTAGTATGCAACTTTCAAAGAGGACTCATTTTAAAACCATAACCATGAATGTATTATCATGTCTTGAGAAAACTCCAAAGGTTCTTTGATGTTACTGAATATTTAGTTGACATTTAAAATTCTTCTAGTTTTCTTTTTTCTGTCTTGTACAGATGATGTGTTTAGATCTGAATAAGATTCCTTCCACAATCGGTTTCTGTATTTCTTCAGATTCTCTTAATGTATACTTGATGTCTTCTGATCTCCTTTTCTCTGTTCTTCTCATTTATGTGTGGAAGGAATTCAATCATTGATATCCTAGTATTTCCTAGCATCCAGGTTTGACCATGGCAAGTTTATAGTGTCTTTTAGCACGTGTTATCTTTTGGAAACTGAGTTTTATTTTGAGGGAGGTCTGATCAGATGCAGGTGTGGATTTCTAAAAAGACTGCATTAAAGTCTTCCATTCCTCTTTCCCGAACATCGCAGTCCTGCATGTACTGCGTATCTATGGCCTCAGCCATTAGCTGGATCTACTCATTACTCATCAATCTCCCATGATTAACTTCTTTCCTTTTGTACAATGAGCTGTAAAAACCATGAGTAGATTTTATTTTTTGAGCATTTTTAGACTTAAAGCAAAACATGAACAGAATAACTAGAGTACCTGATGCCTCCATAGCCTGCCCTCCAACACCAATGTGTACAGAGTCCTTCTCTTGTTAATTTTCTATCTCACAATAACCAGTGCAAAAGCCTCTCTTTTTTTTTTCTGCTGAGGCCTATTCCTGGACTGTGATCCTCCTATTTTAAGTTTCTACATATCTGGGTTAACAGGTGCAGGCCACAGCACCAAGCTATTGATTGAAAAGGAGTCTTGCAAACTTCTAGCCCTGGGCAGGCCTAATACCATAATCTTCCTCATCTCATCCATTCAAGGAGCTAGAATGACAGGTCTGAGCTACTGTACTTGGATCACAATGAATTTTTAAAAACGGAAATCTGGTCATGATCTTTTGCTGAAGACCTTTAAAGGCTTGTCATAGCCTCATCTCCCAGATAGCACTCACCTCTGGAAAGTTCTGTCTTCTGGACTTCTGTCCTCACCTGCGCCCTGGCAGCCTTGACACGAGGGTCTGTGGTCATTCATCTCTGAAGGCCTCACGGTGCCTGGCAGATGCTGGTGCTCACTGGCTACTTGTTGAATGGGATTCAGCCGAAGGAGATTGTAGTATTGATAAAAGCCTGTAAGTGCTTGCTGATGTTACACTTGGAAGTGGGGGACGTAGAGGAAAGTTGGGTAGAGGCTAGAGAAGTGAGCCACGAGCAAGCCAAGGGGAGATAGAGGGCGTTGCAAGATTTCCAGTGTTTTTGAGGGTGGGACACTGTGGTCAGATGGGGAGAAGCATGCAAAGCGGGCAGAGACCGCAGACAAAGCCTCCCAGGCCACATGAAGGGCAGAGAGAGGAGGTCAAGAGGTTCTGTGCTCTGAGCGTGCATGGTGTGGCTCTGGGTGGGTCCTCTTCCAGTGGCTCTTGGTAATAGGGTGATATGGTGGTCCTGGTGATATGGAGAATTCCAGGTAGTCAGAGAAGCTCATTCGTCCCTGGCTGTGCCATGGAGTCCTCTGCCTGCACTGATCACTACTGCACGACTGTGCTGGGTGAGCAGGGGGACACTCGGCTCAACACACCTGGGGTAAGAAGTTGTGGTGGGGCAGCCAAGGTACTGTGGGAAAATGATATATTCCCTATCATTTGTATCTTATTTAAGACCTCTCATATGAAGAATAGGTATCAAATGATTTGTCCTTGTGGATCACTAATGTTTTAGCTCACTGGCATATTTGTAATAGCTTCCTCATACATTTTGCTTTTCTTCCAGACGTCTGCACACTGAGTAGGGTTTGTATCTTCTCTGATGTTCTTTTACCTAAGAAGGAGGCTGAATACCCTAGAAATTTTATATTAAAGTACGTGGTCAGCCCAGGCAAAAATGAGCAAGATTCTCTCTCAAAAACAAGCTAGGAGTGGTGCCATATGCCTGGGCTCAAAGCTGCAAAGGCTGGATGGGGCAAAAGTGTTAGACCCTATGTGAACAATAACCAAAGCCAAACCAAAGGGCAGGAAGTGTGGCTGAAGTGATAGAGGGCCTGTCTAGAGAATGCAAAACCTTGAGTTCAGAGCTGGGTGCTGTGGCTCACACCTATAATCCTAGTTACTTAGGAGGTTGAGATCTGGGGATCCTAGTTAGAACTTCATCCCCACAGAAAAGGTCACGCGACTCTTACCTTAAACTCCTCACCCAAAGCCAGGGGTTGGCTTTCAGAAATGAAGATTGGACAAGTGTCCATTTTCTTCACTTTGGTCTAAAAAAAAAATGATTACGATAGCTCTGCCCTGAGCTACAGTGTCCAAGCATGAAGATGTCTCTTTGCTAGGAGAAAATGAAGAGTGCCATAAGTTGAGAGTGAAGTCTCAACTTATGGGCTGTGGAAAATCGGGTGACTTCAAAGAGAGTATCAGGGATGTAAGTGGATATTTCCTTCCTGCGCAACCAAATGGAAACCTGCTCCAGATGCCCTAAAATAGAAATGGAAATCTTCCCTTTAGCACATACTGAGGAATTTTATATGAGCCTGGTCTTTACGGCTGGAATGAGCTGCCCCAGATGGAATGTGGCTCGTGGATTTGGGTTTACAACCTTCAGTTCCTCATTGAGAAAACCTGTGTGTGAATCTCACCCACAACTTCGGGAGGTGCTGGCAACTTCCCTCACGGAAGCTGAGAGATGAAAGATGACTCCAGACCAGGCTTCCCAAGCCCCAAGCCCCTCCAAACCGGTCACTGCTCAAAGCTTCAAGTTTCTGATCATTTCCATGCAAGCCTGCCTTGACTTGTTATCTCCAATACCTCCTGGGATGTTGCAGGCTGGAGAGAGGCCATGTGGTGTGGCAATGATCTCTTAGGAAGTTGCCTCACTTTCCCCTAGAAATCTGGAGGATGAAAGACAAATTTCCAGAAGGTTAAAAAAAAATCCCTGAAGAAGAAAAGAAAGAAATCCCATGAAGTTTTCTGTCTCCTGTCCCTTACCTCACCTTGAAGTGCAGCTTGCCTTGTATCTGAGGGCTTGGTGCCATGAAATACAGGCCTGTCAGCTGCACAAAAGACCTCAGTCTGGGTCTTGGGATAAAATTCTCATCAGTGTCTGGATACACTAATGAGCAGTAACTGCCCAGGGCCCTCCCCGCCCCCCCCCATCCTTTCCTCCCCCCCATCCTTCCTTCCCCCCCACAGATGGTTGACTTGCTTGACAAGTTCTGTACTTCCTGGAAGAGGCTGAGCTTTAGGGAGGGAAAGACTGTCCTGTGTTGGAGATCAAGTTGCCCGGAGGACTGCGTCTAGAATGTGCTTTTGGAGAAAGGAGATGGACCACTTTCCTGTTCTATTTCCAAACAGCTTATATACCATAGAGCCTTGGCCCTGGATTGCTTCATAAATTGTGTGGTATGGATGAGGGGACCAGGACCCTTGCTAGCCAGATTGGTTAAAGGCGCAACTACCCCAGGCTGATCCTTGTCTCAGCACTCCCTGCTCAGATTTGATTTAGGGGAGCCGAGGCACGTTAAAACCACTGTTTTCCCTCCCCTGATCTGTCATTTGTATTCTCAAGCTCACTGAAGAGCTTGCAGAATGAGGTCATCTCATCTTCATGGAAAGCTGCCTGGTGGCGTGGGGTTGTCATAGACACAAAATTGACCCCCTTGTATTCAAGAGAGTTCGTGCAGCCAGGCTCCTTCTGGGTTTATTTATTCATTTTACAAATGCATGTGGGGCTCTGTTTTGTGTCCCACATGCTACTCTGGGCCCCAAAGACATGCTTTCTGCCTTAAGCACTGTAGTGAAGAAGGAAAGTAAAGAAAGGAGCAGTTACAGAACAGTGTAGACTGGAAAATGGCATGAATTACTGTAAGAGCTTTGCTTACTCATAATTGGTGGTTCTTTGGCAGAAAGGAGGGCCAGTACAACAAAGCCACACACCAGTGGCCCATACCCATAATCCTAGCCACTCAGGAGGCTGTGACTTGGAGGTTGGCAACACAAGGCCAGCTAGGGAAGAAAACAATCTGAGAGGCTCCATCCCCAATTAAGCTAAATGCTGAACTGGAAGCTTAACTCAAGTAGTAGAGCATCAGCTGAGTAAGCAAGCTGAGCAAGCACCTGAGTTCAAGCCTGGATACTGACAAAACAAAAGAAAACAAAGCCTAAATAGGAGGGGGCCTGACCTTGGTGGACTTACTGATAGTTCCTTCCTCCATACCTGTGTCTCCAAGCAGATACAAACATCCCCAGAAACCTCAGGAAGTCATTCTGAAGGCTGTTTTAAAAACTGTAAATCATTCGATTAAAAAGTGAACAGTTTTGGGCACTGTAAATTATTTGATTAAAAAATGAACAGTTTTGGGCACCACATAAGCAGAAAAAGCTGGAAGTGGCTCTGTGGCTCAAGTGGTAGAGCACTAACCTTGAGCTGAAGAGCTGAGGGACAGCGCCCAGGCCCAGAGTTCAGGCCCCATGATGGGGGGGGGAGGGGTTGTGAGTGAAGTTTTGCATTCCTTTGTTAAGTAAATGTCTTGGAGAGCTGTATTGATATGGAAGATTGATAAGGAGAGGGAAAGCATAATCAAGCTTATTTATCAACAGCAATTATGCAGCAATTATGTCTTATCACATAGAACCGATGGACATGGAGTTAATAGATTCATGGTCTCTATTAGGACAGACCCTATGGGTCAATGCTTTAGTGCATGAATATTATTGAGTAAATGGAGAAAGATACCAGAAGAAACAACTAAAGATACTGGAATCTGTAGAAAAAAGGATACAGGACAGGGATGGGTAAGTATGATTTTATTAACATTTTAACATTGCTTGATTTTTTTAAAACCATATCCACCCATTGATTTAATTTAGAAATGAAGGTCCATCCTAAAACAAAAGATAGAATCCTCTATTATTTAGAGTTTTCTCTTGCTCACACCTGTGTTTCCATGATATTTCTGTTACATGATGGCAGTGGTAATTCTAGGGAAAGGAAGTCATTAAGAAGCTGAGCGTTTTTTTTTTGATTTTGCTTTAACAGAAGACAAAGCAAGTTACACATAATTGTAACTCCTGGGGATTTCTTATTTTTCTAACTGACTGCTTCACTGAAGGACAGAATGTACTTCATAACTCCCTTCAAGTCCCGGCATTCTTGTCTCTGAGCAGACTTGGGAGATAGCAGACACGGGAGCCCTGAATGTGATTCTGGAGCTAGAACTAGTAGTATGTTTGAAAACACTCCATGATCTCTTACACTTTTTGGGCAGCTGGAGCAGAGTTTAGTTAGTTTGTCGTTCTCTGGGAGCATGCAGGGGGTCTAGGGGAAATAAGTTGTTCTGAGAGTGGATGCCCAGTGATTAGGAGGTCTCAGGATACAAATGGATCAGCTCCTGTTGGAGGTTCAAGGACAATTCTGGACCATTCATTTGAGTTCTAGATTGTTATCACCGCGGCCAGGCCAAATAATTGGATGGGTGATTCAGTGTCAAGTCCCACAGGGAGTTGGGCTCAGGGATTGGGACTGGGTGACTCCTCACTTTTATTTTGTTCGGAGTAGTGTGGGGACTAGGTTGGAGCTGTGGCTCAGTAGAGAGGTGGATCTGCGACTGAGGAGCAGAATCAGAGAGACAAGTTAATGTGGCATCCAACTATAGTCATTACCAAGAACCAAAGCTCCTCTATGAGCTGATTTCTTCTTTGTGAATCAATTTGCCTTTTCTTTTGGTGCTGGTCCTAGGGCTTGAACTCATGGCCTGAATGCTATCCTTGAGCTTTTGTGCTTATTGCTAGCGCTCTACCACTTGAACCACAGCTCCACTTCCTGTGTTTTGGTGTTGGTTTATTGGAGATAAGATTCCTACAGACTTATTTGCCTGCCCATGCTGGCTTCAAACCTTAATTCTCAGGTCTCAACTCCTGAGTAGCTAGGATTATAAGCGTGAGCCACCAGCACCGGGCTCTGATAAGGTTTTAAGCACACAGCTGGAAGGCCGTGTTGCATGCTGGGTCTGATTCTTTTAGCCTCCCTCCCAATTTACTCCTGGCCAAGACCATTTGATGAGTTGGTGGACCTGCCTGGAGCTGAATGGAGATAGGGTCCTTGAAAGCCCTCAGCCTAATTACAAGAGTTCTGACTTACTCAAATGAGAGTGGCCACTGTGTTTATTTATAAAAGTTCTCTGTTGGTCTTCTAAGTTGAAGTTGATGACAGATGTGTTTTGAGAGAAAAAGTACAAACTCTAGAGTTGGAAGCATCTGCTCTTTCTCAGTCTTGCTTTTTTGTACTCATAGTCACTTCATTTTTGTACTCACCCAATGGCGCCTTTTTTTTTTTTCTTTCTTTCAAATACTTAACAATCTGGGGGTAAATGCTAATGTGGATTCTTGACAGTTTTGCTAGAGCAGACCTGGTGCTTTCTGCCTTTGGTGGCCCCAGCTGGCTGGCGCTGTGGGTGGCAGTGGGCCCCTTACCTCCCCTGTTCTCCCACCTTTTTACCATGTGGCATGGCAGTCTGCAAAGTGAACTTGCCAGCATAAGTGCTGATGTATGTTGTTGCCCTGAGATCAGGGGTTTAATTTCTGTGACCCAAATGTGCCACTCTACTTGGGTTTGTGTATTATGTTATGAGAATTACTTCTTGTAGGGAGAAGTCAAAATCAGTGGTTCTCAAAACTGTGGTCGGTAGAAGTCCTTCCCAGAAGTCCTCCAAACCATGACAATACTAAGACTTCATTTACCTTTTGTGCTATGTTTTCATGTGGTCTCGGGGTGTGTGTGAATAAAAGTTCTGGAGCCCTAATGCAAGATCAAGGCAATGATCTGAAGTGTACTAATAGTTATTGTGTTAGTGATTGCCAGCCTTTTAGTCAGACAAGAATAAAAGTTATTTTTACTTAAAAATGTCCTTGATAAAACAAAAGATCATTAGTTTTTATTAAATAGTACCTCTTGACTATCTACCATTTTAACAGCGGGCTTAAAAAATAAGTCTGCCTTTTGAAATACAGTGACTGTCCAGAGGAAAAATACATGTGTATTGGAATTGTGAACTGCCCAATTTTCCTGAAATTCCTTTCTTTTTCCTTTTTTCCTTTTTTCCTCCTCCTCCTCCTCTTCCTCCTCCTCCTCCTCCTCCTCCTCCTCCTCTTCCTCCCCCCCCCCCCACCTCCTTCGATCACTTGATAGACAATTTGTGGTTATTTAGACTTGAATATTTGGGTGGGTAGTACTTTCTCAAAAAAAAAAAGCCTGTCACTTCAGGGTTAAAGAGTGATTGCTTATTGTTAGTGATAAAATTGGAGCTTTCAACTGAAAATGAGGATTTGGGATTTTTTTTTTTTTAATTTGCCACTGTGAGCTTGACATCTCTCTAATACTTAAGGACCTTTCTAGAAAGATGATATTAACAAATAATTTGTTTTTTTATTTGTAATAGTTAGATATATCTACCATTTGAAGAGCTTCCTAAATCAATACTCTCCAAAAGACCAACTCTCAGGAATGTTGCACTTTGGCATAGTATCAAAGACCTGTGCTTACTTACAATTATATGAAAATCCTCCTCTGTCCTCTAGCTGCCATCCATATAATGTTGGATTGTCCTTATACTCTTAACCTCAAAACAACATAATACTGCAGATTGAGGAAACAAGTAAGAAACTCCAGTGTCTTTTATTAAGAAAGGTGTGTAAATGTATAACATGGTGTTCTTCTCACTAATTATGTTTTGTTTTGGGAGATGAAGTTATTTTTATTCACAAAATGGCTTATTGCTGCTAAGACAGAATGAAATCTTACTATTTTATTTTATTTTTACTTTTACTTTTGCTGGTCCTGGGGCTTGAACTCAAGGCCTGAGCACTGTACCTGAGCTTTTGCTCAAGACCAGTACTCTTACCACTAGAGCCACAGAACCACTTCCAGCCTTTTCTGTGTATGTGGTACTGAGGAATAGAACCAGGGCTTTATGCATGCTAGACAAGCACTCTACCACTAAGCCACATTCCGAACCCAAACATCTTACTATTTTAAAGTGAATGCCCTTACAACATCTCTCCGTTTTAATTTCTCATGGAGAAATATCACTGGATAGATGTAACCCAGGCCAGCATCCTTGATAGAGTAGAAGGGGAGCTTGAGATGAAAAAGGTTCCAAACCATTAGTTTCAACTGTGGCACAGGTGAGACCACCACTTTTGCCTGACATACAGAGCAAATCGCGTCCCTTCTTTCTTTTCCTCCTAGCATCTCCATTGTCCGTTGACTCCTTTGCATCAGTCAGAAATGATCATGAAATAAAGACATTTTGGGAGAGATGCTACTTATAAGTGTAATTTCTTTTTGATAATAGTGTAATATATCCACATTTGAAAGATCTGCCTAAATCAGCATTTTTCCAAAAGACCAATGCAGTGTTGTTTTTGAACTATGCACTTAAGAGTCTAGACAGAGCAGTAGATTTTAATGTAAGAGAGAACATTGTATTAGTGGGGTTTTGATTTCCAAATCACAACACCCCCAGTCTTGATGTGCCCCCCACAAAGGAGGCACCCTGGACTCCACCCCCTGGATGGGAGGGTGGGGCCTGTGTACTGTAGAGACAAATTGTCAGCCTCTTTTCCATCTGGCTAACACCATGTGCAGTGATGGAAAGCCAGGCCAGGGAGATGGCCGTTAGCCTGGGTGACCAGACAGCTTCTCAAGCTAAATCACTACTGAGGCCATTCTTATCTAAGACAGTGTTCAAATTTGGAAAAGTGAGTTGGGCATCAAGAATATCATCATCATCATCAACATGAAATGTTATCTGGGTGATGGAATGCTGAACTCATGGAAAGTGTTTGCCAGGGATTCAGCACTGAGATACAGAATACCCAACAGTACTGTAGTCTACCTCAGACATTTGTAATTGTTAGGAAAAGACACTGTGCTAGGGATTGGGATATTGTGTTGAACAATGGATGCAGTCCTGGACTGAAAGTTAATTGTGGGTGCTTAGCCAAATTTGGAAAGCTCCTAAGTCAAAATGCTAATAGATGAATGGGAAAATTGCCTTGAACTCTTACTTTCTAAAATAGTAATTTTGGTGTCAGTATAAGAAAAAGATTACTGAGACATGGCTATTGAAATCCATGCTATTGTCACTACTACCTCTTCAAAAATGACTGTACAAGTGGAGGAGAGGCCTAGGGAAGGGAGCTGGTCCCTGCTGATGCTCCCAGCTGGCCTCCTAGTCTGACCCAAAGTGGTGGTGATGTAATGTTAGTTATGCACTTGGACCCATGCTAGACCAGACTCAGACTTACCTGTGGCCCGGTCAGGTTCCACTCAGAGGGAGCAATATGAACTAAAAAAGTCTTTGCATTGAATCTTTGCTTCTGCCATTTCTGAGGGCTCACCAGAGAACTGCCTTTTTATAATATAGCTCTTTATGAAGGCTTCCCAAGGTAGAGGATTGAAAGACAAATTTGTTGGGCTAAAAAAGACAGGAGAAAGATAAGGCCGGGATATTCCTTTGCATGTCCTCCAAATATCCCCCCCCCCATCCCCTCCAAAGGCTGGGAGACCACAGATCCCACATTATCTGCTTGGGGTGTTTGTAGCCAGCTATGTTTGTAGAGGGTGGGGAAGCTAGTTTTCATACTAAGGCATTTATAAGTATTCCAGAAATGTTAGGCATTGGGCAGGCAATCTGGTTTGTGGAATTGAAAAAGTCTGTGTTGAAGCTTAGAATTCCTTTCCTTCTGTCATAAAATGTATAAAAGTTCTGGGGCAAAAAAAAAAAAATCAAGAGCATCCTGACACATAAAACCAAAGAGAATGGGAATCCCGAGACTACTTTGATGATAGTGGCCTTTAGAAAACAAGCAATCAAACAAAATACAACAACAATCCACCCTAAAAACAGGTTTTGGAATCTAGGAAAACAATCTTTTTTTTTTTTTGTCAGGCCTGGGGCCTGACAGGCCTGGTACTCGGGTCTGGGTACTGTCCCTGAGCCTCTTTATGCTCAAGGCTAGCCCTCTACTTGAGCCACAGCACCACTTCTGGCTTTTTCTGAGTAGTTTATTGGAGATAAGAGTCTTACAGCCTTTCTTGCCTGTGCAATCCTCAGATCTCAGCCTCCTGAGTAGCTAGGATTACAAACATGAGCCACTGGCACCCAGTGGAAAACAATCTTTAATTGAATTTGAAGGGCCTGTTATTTAATATAGCATTTGTAGATGGGAAGTAAAGGTGTTAGTTGATATAGTTGATTGCTCAATTAGTAACCAGCCAACCCCAAATTTTCCTAAAAAATTTCTCTACATAGGAAGGATTCTTTTGCTATTGATTCTTAGATCAAAATGTTCCTCTTTAAGTTATTCATGTGCTGTGATAAAAAAGGTTCCGTGATCAAATAAGTTTGGACAACACTATATTCTATATCTTCCTGATTGGGCATCTTCCTGCATTAAAAGAGCGTTAACTATGAAAAAGCTATTTGACTTTGTTTAACTCAACAATATCCACTTGGGTGGAGATGTCTTGAGTCATGGAGCACCCTGAAATCAATCTCTTACCTTTGAGACACCCAGGCCATCACTGGTGTGATTCGTATTGGTATTGTGGGGTAGATTTGGTCTGTCTGATTTGTGGTATCTCTGAGAGAATGAAGTAAAGAGTGGCACTTGTCTGGTAAGGACTTGTCTGGCTATGTTTATGTAGAAAGACGGGCAGTCGTTCATGCTGGCATGGGACCATTAGCTGGAGGGATTCTGTGTACTAAAGGTCACGACCTTCTGTTCCCTCCTCTTTCTGGCCCTCAGAGGGATGTGGTCACAGCACTACTCAATGCTGTTTTTAGCAGAAAATGTATTTTAAAGAAACAAGTCATACAGTGACCCACTATGTCTTTGGGGTTACCTCAAGAAGTAGCAGGGAACTGCCAGCCTGTTAGCGACAATGGGGAAGGGGGTGGCGTCAGCATGTGCCACTTTCCATAGTGAGATGAAATGATTGTCTCCTCCACCTCCTCCCTACCACTCCCCCCTCCCCCTTTTCCTCCACCCCCCCCACCTTAGGAATACAAACACTTGCAAGTTTATTTTATAGGATCCATATCGAGCTTACATAAATATGTTGTGACAGCAGCGGACATGCTGCTTATAGCCAGAAAATGCTTTGAAACTTTATGCAAATACATGGCGATGTAAGCACTACTGTACACCCTGAAGACTGCCTCATGTGTTCTTGGTGCCAGGGTAAACACAAACCTTCTCCAGCCAATCCAGAGGAGAGCTCAGCACAGCCTGTATCACTCAGAGCCTGGCTCTCTCAGTCAATGAAACATGCTTTGCCTGGCCAAGCCCAGAGGCAGGATTGGGGGGCCCAGGGGCCACAGGTTCACATATGTGAGAATTTTTTTTGTAGCTCAGACATTGCACTGGGCATGGTAAGCCCATCATACCTGTCCATTTTATTTGTAAGGAAACTGACATTTGTTTAGAGATTAAAATGACCAAGACTCATTAAAACAAATTGCCCAAAGGCGTTAATTACTTGGTGAGTTAATGACCAGAACACTGCTAGTCCTGCTTGGCGGAAGATATCTGTGATCTGAAAAAAGAAAAGTCCTGCATGATTGCCAATGTATGGATTCTGGATCTCTTCCTTAGTATTAACTGTACAACACATTTTTGTTCGAAGTTAGCTGTCTGATCTGCTTGTGGACTTGGGATGAAACTCTGAAATACCAGGTCTCCATCTTCCTTCTAAAAGTGATTAAGGTGGAAAACACGCTCATGTTTATATACCTTGCCTAAAAGGCATTGTGTGGACATTCACATTCGTATGCTATGACTACTTTGGGCCTTTGTTTTAAGAAGCTATTTCCAGTGGTCTAGAAGGAGAGAGGTGATGCACCAAGCAGTCTCTCATCTTTGAATCACAAGTGGTCATTCTCTTGAACCAGCCTGTTACTCTCACTACAACTGTAATACAACATGTAACACACCTAGTAGAACATGTGGCACAACATGTAATACAACTGTAACCCAATAGTAATATAACGTTCCCGGGCTGGGGGAGGGACAGTAACTCAGCAACCCCAAGAAGGTGAATATTCAAGTCTGAGTCCAGTGGATGTTTTTTTCAAAGTAGTAGCTTTAATTAAAACTTGTAGGGGAAAGGCACATTATCTGCACCAAAATGGTTCATAGGAAAAATAAAAAATAGTTTCTACTCTGAAACCTTCCCTACCCCGAAAGGCAGTGGGTTATGCATGTGCAAGGTGCCATTTCCTTCTTAGGTGGGAAGTGCTTACAACAGCATTCTTCCAAATGTTCCAAATGTTGAATTTGTATACCAAGCTCCAAATAATAGGAAGTGAATTGTAAGCCTGAGGGCAAGTAGTGACTTGTGTCCAAAACTGGGCCCTGGTGGCTCATGCCTATAATCCTAACTACTCAGGAGGCTGAGACCTGAGGATTGCAGTTCAAAGCCAGTCTACACAGGAAAGTCCATGAGACTTATCTCCAATTAACCACCAGAAAACCGGAAGTGGCACTGTGACTCAAGTGGTAGAGCACTAGCCTTGAGCTAAAGAGCTGAGGGACAGCACCCAGGCCCAGAGTTCAAGCCCCACAACTGACCGCACTCCCCCCCACCAAAAAAAGTTCCCAAAGTCGTCCTATTTCCCAATGATGTGAGCAGATCTGTGCCTCAAACTCACTGCAAACTAGGAGATAGTTCCACATGCTAAGTCCAGAAGGATGACCCAGAATTTAATTTATTTGATTCTATGGACTTCCATCTTTTCTTGTAAAGAGACCTTGAGGTTGTCAAGCTCTTGTGACAACTGTAGAGCTGTGGTCCACTCAGACCTCATGTCCATCTAGGCAAACTTTGCATCGCTGCAGGCCCATGGAGGTGTCCACTCACTTCTGGCCTCTTGGGTCTGGCCCAGGTTCAAGATGCTGCTTCTCTTGAACTTTGATGTCTTGGTCAGCTTTTTGTCACAATGACAAAATACATGGAAAGAGACTATTTAAAAGGAGGAGAGGTCTATTTTGGCTTTGGTCCTTGGCCAGCTGGCTCCATTGCTTTAAGGGCTGTAGTGAAGTTGAATACCATGGTGTGCAGAGGAGAAAGGAGAGACAGAGACAGAGGGAGAGGAGAGAAGTGTAGGAGAGAGAGGGACAAAGGGAAGGGGAAGAGAGAGGAAGAGGATCCTGGTCTCTTCTAGGACATCTTTTGTTTACTGTGGCTTCTCCTTCCTCCTAGATGTGGCCCTCCTTTCCCAGCAGTGCCACAGACTGTGGGCCAGGCTTTGAAATCATAGCCCTTTGGGGAACATTTAGATTCCAAGCCATATACTAGCCTGATATCACTCGAAGAGGAACTTAATTTAATATAGCTCATGCTTTTTACAAGAGTCTATGCACTTTTTTTTCCTTGACATTAAATGAGTCCACTTGTCAGAGAATGTACATATACTATAAACCCATATAGAGAAGCACATGGGCATGTGCTATTCTATACTGCCATTGGGGCCTTGCTGATATTGAACATCTTCCCATAGGAAGAAAGACAGAATTCCTAGAAACTCAGAATTCCTGGTACAGGAAAGACTCCATCTTGTGCATTTTTTTGTCTGCCATTGATTGTCCTCCAGGACTGGCTGTGCCCTGCCACCAGTGCACCAAGGCCTTAGATAGCAGACTAGCATGACACCTCCAGAGAAGTCACACTGGCAAGATCAAAAATCAAGATCAAGAATCAAGATAGTCACTTCATTTTGCTTCATGTTACACAGATAGAGGATTTCCCATTCTATAGGACCCCAAGGAGCTCAGGGACACAATTCTTCTGAGTATTGACTTTACTGTTATTTCCTCTTGTAGGACCAAACTGGCCTCCCTGGTTCTGGACTTGGGGTGATTTGAGTGCTGTTGATATTTTCTACTGAAATCAGGCTCCGTTACTTGGTGGTTCTGTTGTCTGTGGCTCCCGCTCCTTCTGGGTGGATTTTCCCTCAGGAAAAACCAGCTGTTACACCTCTCCTCTCTGGCCTTGCCCAGACATGTCTGAACTCTAGCTTTGAGTTCTGCTGAGTCTAGCACATGTATACCTCTCTTCTGTTGATCATCAGTTAGGATCACCCCCAGCTCTCACCAGGATTGGGTCACAGACTGATTGTCTGAAACACAAAATTAAAATTGGTTGACAAGATTACAAGGGAGTTCACTCCCTGGAAGGAATGGTGCCAGAAACCTTGTCTCTCTGGATAGCTCTAGAGGCTGGAGTTTATTGTAGAACTTCATGCCATGGCACTTGATGTTAGGAAATTGGATGAGAACGGAACAGGCTGGCTCAATCTGAACAGGTGAAGATTATTTATTGAAGTGCAGTGAGTGGCAAGCAACCTTCCTGTGGGAATGAAGGTTGTTCAAAGAGGTAGGTTAGAGTTAGGCCTTTTTATAAGGTCTGAGCAAGGAGACAGGTTATTGAAAAGGCTGTTAGAGCTGGAGGAAGTGGGGAACTTCAGTTAGTGTTGCTACCTGCAACCAGGGACAGTACAACAGGATACTGGATAGAAAAGAGGGCACCTAAGGGTCTGAACCCCAGCTTCTGAACCCCCGAGTTCCCATTAGCAAGCTTATTTTTTAAATTCAGTACAGGGGAGGAGACTACAGGTACAGGCAGAAAATAGGGTATCAATCTATCTTGTGGTTACAACCGTTTATATACAGAGTGGTAATTGACTCCCTTATCATTAGGGAGCAAGGGGAATGATCTAATTTCCAAGGTCTCAAGCTTTTAGTGTCCAAACAGCTCTAACTTAAACACACTTAGGGTACATCTGTCTTGCTTTGACTGATCTTGCCAGTACTGAGGAGGAGGCATTCCAACCTCTTAACCCTTTCCTGGTCTCACAGCTCCACCTCCAAGTTCCCTACGGGTAAGGCCCACAATGGAACACCAGGCTTAGGTTAGATTACCCTGCCTGCATCAAGCATGTCCACACATAACTAGGGTTTTGCCTGACATCTGTGTATGTACCTGGGAAAATAGGGTGGAGATTAATCCTTCACTCAAAACGTGTTAGATAAAAAGTACATAGATAAAAAGTTTTTTTTATTAGTGTATGTATGTATGTGTATGTGGGGGGGGTGGAGTTATTATTGTTACATTTCCATCCATCCATCCATCCATCCATCCATCCATCCATCCATCCATACATACATACATACAACACTTCCCTGGCTGATTTTACACCCCCCCTCCATTAATCTCCCTCATCCCCACTCTCTTTTCCTTAGTACTTTCAACAGATTTCAATCTTGTCTTCCTATATGCATGCAAAGTATGTC
This sequence comes from Dipodomys ordii, assembly GCF_000151885.1. Lineage (NCBI taxonomy): Eukaryota > Metazoa > Chordata > Mammalia > Rodentia > Heteromyidae > Dipodomys > Dipodomys ordii. The sequence continues at coordinate 2,214,592 of NW_012267421.1, forward strand.
AATCATATTGACCTTCACTAATTCCCTTCCCTCCCTTCACTTCCCCTCCCCTCCTGTCCCCTTTCCATGTACTAATTTTATTGAGGGATTTGTTAGATTTTTTAGGGGTGGAGGGATTATCACCCCTACAAAATTAACTGTGCATAATCGACTCTGTTGAGTTGATATTTTAGAGGTTTTCATTTAAAGACCATGGTACCTGTCATATAGGAAAGTGAATTTTGGCTGAATGGGGGTAAAAATCCAAAATGCTCTGTCTAGGAATGAAAATGAAGTTTGAGTGTCCCCTCCATTTTCAGTAGTGTGTTCAGGCTTACTACACTTACAAAACCCTCAAAGATGTCTTAAATACAGTTATGTCAAAACTGTAGAAGAGGGGTTCAGATGTATCTCAAAGAAGAGTAATTCATTCCAAGTTGGCCAGTAATTTTGTTCCTCAAGAAACCTCACTGCAGCACAAATATTTTTGAGTTATTTTTAGCTTTAACTGACAACCCAATGAGTAGAAGTTTAACCAAAGCCAAATACTTGTGATATGCCTGTGGTCTTGCTGCCGAGCTGGGCAGGGTACAAGACAGAAGGAACATTAACATGGCTTTTGCCCCACTGGTAACCCTGTCCTGCTTGGAGCAAATGATAATCTCCTGAAAGTCATTGTGGGAATAAAATAAAGCAGTCTAAGTATGTGGCTCAGATAAATGACTTTAGGTCGTCAAACTTGAAGTGGAGGGCTCTAAGGATTCAGTTCACTGGGGCTGCTGTCTGTCTGTTGTCCAGTATTTCTAGACGTTTCTGGCCCATGACGGGCCTTCCTGTGGCTTCTTCCTTGATGCAGTGTTGCTGTGGAAAGTACCCCTCCTGCCATGGAAAGCAGTTTCTTGCTTTCTTCCCGGGATGCCTCATATTTCATAGGAGGTGTGAGCTCTGACTAATTGTTCTTTTACTTCCCTGGCAGCGGGTCAGGCTGAGAAAAGAGTGCTGGATGCGTTAGCAGTGAGCCTGTGGCAGCTGACTACTCACTCACTTGATCGTGAGACGTGGGACTTTGATAAAAATGGCAAGAAAAGGAAAAGGACTCCTTTAGTTCCTATTGCTCTTTTTTTTTCTTTTCTTTTCTGGGTGGCAGTTGAGAAATGTTCTTCGAGGGTGGTCTGAGAATCTAAAATGTTATGAGAGGGCTTCTGGTGCATTTCACAGGGGGCACTAGACTCCCCAGAAGGGGTGGGCAGACTCTTGGGGGTCATAACCTTCTGCTCACTGGGTCTGGTAGGGTTGTCCCCTTCCATCCACCAAGTAGCCCCCAGGTGAGCGTCTGTACTGCAGTCACACCAGGGCTACCAGAAGGACTCAGATTCCCACCCCTACATTCCTAGAGTATTTATTCAAAGATCTTATTTGAGCTTGGTCCTGCAGGTGGTGGTGGCAGTGGTGATCTTCCTGATTCTACAATAGACAAAGACAATAGTTTGATTTGCATGGAAACCCGCAGCCATTTAGAATGTACCCCAAATGGCATTGCTGTCACTTCTGTGATTTGTGCATTCGCCAGAGTAGAAAGCTTGGGCTGAGCAAGGGGGGAAATTCCCTCACTTTATTTTTCAAAGCGAAGCCATGACACAAATCTCTGCCATTCAGCTAGGCAACAGGGGAGAAATAAGATCCAAAGTTCACAGGGGAAGATGAAACAAATATTATTACCTTTACCTCTGAAACTTAAGCAAACAGAATACTAAGATAGCGTGAGTGGAAAATAGATTCACAGAACAATAGCATTTGATATTTCTATCCCCTGCTTATTTATCAATCTACGCTTTGTTTCATGAAATTACGGTCTTTGGCTCTGGTGCGTGTGAAGTCCAGCATCGTCTTCCACGCCATCTCCACAGCCAGCCTGAGCAAGCTGCACTGCTCTGCTGACCTGGCGAGAGACAGCATCTAAAGCTGTGTGATTACCAGATGCGTGCTACACTTCCTGCCATGGGATCTCCCCCTGGAGACCCAGACAGGCAATTTCCTACAGTATTTGCAAGAATCTTGGACTATGGTGAACACAATCAGATGCTCGGGGAGTCATCTATCTGACCATGCAAGGACACTGAAGTCCCTACAGAGTTCACTGGCCTGGGCCAGAAGGTGACAGCCAAGTCTTCCAGTGTAGTGAGAGCTTCAGCTTGCAGGCCAAGAGCTGGCCCGCAGGGCCGATGGAGTCACCCTGATGAGGCCCATTTTAGCAGCAGGACAGCCACACTACTCCAGTAACACCAAGAAGTTACTCGTTCCTTTATTTGTGGTATTGGGGTTCAAACTCAGAGACTCATGCTTGCTAGGTTGGTGCTGTACAGCTGAACCAAGCCTCCAGTCCTGTTTTTCAATGGTTATTTATTTGGAAGCTATGATCTCCTATCCCTTTATGGCACTCCCCTGAAAATGGCATTCCCCATTTACTGTTGGCTTTCTGTTGTGGCTAGGATGACAGGCACACACCACTGCAACCAGCTTCCCTCATTGGAAGACCTTTCTGCCCAGGTGTGGCTTGGCACCATGATCCTCTCACAGGATGTAAAACCATTCACAAGGAGACCGGCATTTGTTCAGTGCACAAACCATACAGCAGGATTTACACTTGAATTCTCGGTGTTGTGTCTTTCTGGACACCATTGATTGGCAACCCTAGCTTCATGGCTGATGGGGCGGCTAATAGAACAGGTGGCTTTAATATGGTGTAGTCATTTCGGCCCTGAAATAGACACCTGTGATAACACAGAGAAACCTGGCTTCTCTATCAATAACCACAGCAGGTAGAATAGTTGGGTGTCCCAGCTCCCAAGGATGGCCATGTTCTGATCCTCAAGACTAGTGAACATGGCCATACACGGCAGAGGGACCCTGCCGATCAGCAAGGTCAATTGTGTGTAGGGACAATGTCCCCGGTGGCCCGAGTGGGCCTGGGACACAAGTCTGAGATGGACCAGCCACTGGGAGCTCTGGAGATGCCACACCAATGGCTGTGAGGATGGAGGAAGGGTCCAAGTGAGGAGAGTGGGCAGACTCTAGAAATGGGAAGATGCAGGAAAAGGCTCTTCCCAGGCCCCAAAGGAATTCAGTCAGGAGTTTAGCTCATCAAACCTGATTTCAGAATCGGATCCTCCATATTCTAATACCAAAAAATGCATTGCTTTCAGCTACTAGGTTTGCCTGGTAATTTGTTAGAGCAGCCCCAGGGAGACAAAAGAAAAATATGAGCAATACTGCAGCTGGACTTAGAAGGACTGATTTGTGGGGAAAGAAAGGGGATGGGTTGTTTCTGACTTGGTTCTCTAGAAAGAGCAATGACTTGCATTCTCTGAGAGTAGTATGAAGGTTTCTGGTGTGTCACTCCAGTGGGCCTTGCTCTGGGGTCACCGTCTGCTCTGGACTTTGATGGGAGAAAACAAGTAGAGCTTCCTTGACACAATTGTCATATCAGCAGGAGCATTTAGTTTGTACCTGAAGTTGATTCATACTCTGTTCACATTTCATGGGGAACTCCTTTTCTCCTCTCCTTTGCTCTCCTCTCCTCTCCTCCCTTCCCTTCCCCCTCCCCTCCCCTCCTCTCCTCTCTTTCCTTTCCTTCTCCCTCTTCCCCTCCTCTTCTCCTTCAACCCTCCCCTCCCCCCTCTTCCTCTTGGCCCTCTTTTATCCTCTCCTATCCTCTTTCTTTCTTCCCTATTTACTCCTCCTCCTCCTCCTCCTCCTCCTCCTCCTCCTCTTCCTCCTCCTCCTCACTTTTGGTGGTACTAGGACTTGAACTCAGGCCCTCATGCTTGCTAGGCAGGTGCTCTATAACTTGAAGCAAATCTCTAGCCCCTTTTGGGCACTGGTTGATTTTGAAATAGGATATCACATTTTGCCAGGATAGGCAGGACCACAATCCTCCTCCTTTACATTTTGACTGTAGTCGGGATGACTACCCCAGTTATTGGTTGAGATGGAGTCTGGTAATCTTTTTGCCTGGGCTGGCTTCAAATACCAGTCCTCCCAATCTCCCCCTCCTGAGAAGCAAATGATTCTTTTGAAAGAACTGGGCATAGGGATTCATTGTTGAATAACTGTCATGAGTCAGCTACACGATACCACATCCTAAGTGCTTTTGTTGTAACTGGTTAGCCTTCCAGCCTCCCGTGAGGGAGCCAGGCTGTGTCTGATCAAGGGTGGAGGGCCTGGTCACATGCTCAGGACAGTTTCCAGCCCCAAATTCTCAGTGGATCCAGAGGGGCTGGAGAAGCATCCTGTGTACACATGGCTGTGGTTTTATCATCTTGCACTAATCACTTCAGTCAGGAAGACAGATTTTTTTATTATGCAGCAGAATTGCTGCTCTAGAGTAAACTTTGACACAAAGCAATTGTGCTTTTGACTGAATCAGCTAAAAACAAAAACAAAAGAATAGAAAATAGGCCTCAGATAGGTTTCAAGTCTTTGTTTTAAAAACAGCAACTGTCAGATGAGCATTTGGGCATGCAACAGTAACGTATAGTCATTTTTTTTTTTGTCGGTTGTGGGTCTTGAACTCTGGGCCTGGGTGCTGACCCTGAGCTCTTCAGCTCAGGCTAGCACTCTACCTCTTGAGCCACAGAGCCACTTCCGGCTTTTGCTGTTTATGTGGTGCTCAGGAATCGAACCCAGGGCTTCATGCATTCAAGGCAAGCACTCTACCACTGAGCCACCTTCCAAGCCCAGGTATGTCCATTTCTAAAGAACAAGTTTGCCTTTCTTAAGGCGAAGCAAATGGCAACATCAGAATACCCCAGACCTTGGGGAAGTTTCCAGTGATCGTTGTTACATAGGGTTATTTGTCTATCTATTTTAACTATCCAAGAATTTTCATATGTTTAATGACATATACTAGATGTTTTTTATGCTGGTAGGAATCACACCAGCTTTATAGTCTAGAGTTGGATGTTGTTTTTCATAGCAATAGATCTGTGTGTCGTATCAGCAAGCAGAAACATTTAATTAGTACCTGAAATTGATTTCTTGCTCAGTTCACATTTCATTGCGAGAATTTGGGGATGACCTCCAGGGAGTGCCCCAAGCAACCAGACTTTCTCTACTCCAACCAGTAGATCCAGATGAAAAGCTAGAGAAGGAGGATTACCTGTGAGAAGTTTTTATTGGCCAGGTCTATGTATGTATTATTTACATCCTCTTCTCATTGTTCCAACTCAGCCCTATGGCCACCCCTACTCGAAAGGGCATCTGGTAGATTTAGCAGAGCATTATTGAGATAAGAAGGAAGCGGGGTTTGATGAACAAATGGACTTCTAGATGGGGTAAGTTGAACATCATTCTGTAGTATGGTGAGAACACGCAGCTGGAGACATGTCTTCTTGGCTCAGTGGTAGAACACCTACCTGCCAGGCGGGAGGCCCTGATCCACCAAAATGATTTTAAAAAGTGATTTTCATATGATATATTTACAGCTATACTTTCAGCATTAAGTTCTTGATAAAATGAAGGAATGTGGGCTATGTGCTTGAAGGGGGATCTTGATCCCTTCCAGGTTGGGTGAGGAGATCAGTTGAGGCAGAAGCTATCATGATAATCTGATAGAGCCTGAGTTAGTGTGGCTACCTGAGGAAACATGTTCATTTTTAGAAACAGAAATGTTTTGCTTCTGCTATTTTAACCATCTTAGCTTTTGGCATAGTCAGAGACTGTAGTTTCACTGGAGTCCCTGCTGAATTGAGATGGTAGCAGCAGGTTGTGAGCACTGTGCTCCTCAAGAAGGCCTGCCCGTCCCTTGCACACACTGATTGCACCGCAGCTGGGGACTTGAGCTCAGCCACTACCCTGCAGCCCAAACAAAATAAAACCTGACGCAACCAGCAAATCCAGACTGGAGTTCAGGTTACCTGAACAGACTTGAGAAACACAGGCTGCAGTTGTTCTACGTTTGCAAAATTTGCTCTTTGACCTTCTGGTGGGGAAAATTCTCAGAGTCCATGCAGCCTTCTGCCAGCTTTCCAGAGCGTGGGACAAAGTTAGCACTCTTGGCAGTGATATCGCAATATTTAAAAATTTTGTAATTTTAAAATATGCTTGAAAAATAGATACCGCTCCAACAAGCACAGAGAATATTGACCCAAAGAACGTGGTCTTTGTGCATCGAAGAGAAGTACTACCCAGGCAACCTGGTGTGGCTGAGGTCTAGGGATTTCAGGAACTCCTTTACAGATGAATAGCTTTGAAGTAACTGCTAAGGGTAGCCGCATCCTGTCCTCCCTCTGAATCTGGATGTGACTTTCGTGTTCCATGCACAGGTGATGGCCGAACTCAGGGCCTTCCCAGCCTCAGTTACCCACCTCTGAAGTCTGTGGCAGGTCTCCTAACTATAAGATTATGCAGGGTTGAGAGAGAAACCTCAGAACAGCTTGGGGAGGCTTGAGAGGTATTTTAAATGGTCCTTGCTGATCTGGAAGTCATAGAAAAAAAAAACAACTGAAGAGCCTTTTGTGGTCATTTTTGCATGTGCGCTATTGGTTTGGGGGAACAATCCAGCATGAAAGAGGCTTAAAAATAACAAGTATTTAAAAAGACATATAACACACTCTCGCTTTTGTATTCTTGCCCGCCAGAAAATAAACTGTAATAATAAAATAGAGAATGAAAAGGAATAGCAGAAACTATGGGCTGCTAGGAAACTAGTGGAATGCTAGGCTGGGAATGAATAGGAGTCTTTTTACACTTTTATTTGGTTTTTATTTTATGGCAGTACTGAGGATTGAACTCAGGGCCTCATGCTTGCTAGGCAGGTTTGAGCCACACCAACAGCTGCTTTTTGCACTAGTTAATTCTGAAGTAGGGTTACATTTTATGTTCTGGCTGATTTGGGCTGTGTGAGAAATGGCTCTGGCTATTGGAGTCTCACATGGGAATAAGGACACTAATTCAGAAAGAACTCTGCAAGGTGAAGTTTACATCTGCAGAAGGGTGTACTATCATCCAATAATCTGGCAAGCAAACACAAGGAGCAGGCAGGTTGCTCCCTATCTATCCCTAATGTAGCAGGCCCGCCCCCTGCTGATTGGCTAAGCTCAGGTTTACAATCTGCTCAGGATAAGTTAGTTTGAAGAGGACAGGCTATATTTCCTTAAGGTGACCATGAAAAGATCTTGAGATAAAATTAACATTCTTAATTACTTGCACCTTCTGCTACTTTCTTCACTGGATGATCTTATCTTAGCAGAATAAGGTAATCAATAACAGCCAAGCCACCAGGCTGTCTTTTAAGCAACCCACTTTAATAGAAAAGACAGTTTTTCTCACAGCTGCAATCCCCCTACTTGTTGCTGCTTGGTGTTTCTGTGATGACAGGCACTGGCTACCCCACTTAGCCACTGATTCATCTTCAAGATGGATCTCATGAACTTTGTTTTGTCTGGGCTGGCCTTGAACCAATCTCCACCTCTCAGGGAGCTAGAATTACAGGCTTGAGCCACTGTGCCCTGCTGGGACTGAATAGGGTTGTGAAGCTTGTGTAGAAAGTGCTGGTGAGGAGAAGTTGGGTGTTTATCTCACATGGCCTGGGGCTTCTTGAATCTTGAGTTCCCCCTTCCTCAGGCCTCTTGAGATGAAAATTATCCACTCAACAAATGAGTGTATGAAAGTCCATTAGTTGGTTTCTGGCTCAAATCCTGCAGAAGCCAGTCCACTGAAATTCTACTTACCTACTAATCTAGTTACCAAATTTACTGGTTTCCTTTAAAAAAATAAGGAAATCAAATATTATTTATAGAGATTGTAGCAATTCATATTACAAGTGACAGTTTTTGCATCAACCTTTCCAGTTTCTTATATGTGAATGAACTGGAAAGTATTTTCTTTTAAAAATTTTCTCTGGCCCATCTTTTTCGAATTTGAGGATGTAGCTTACTGAAACCAAGTGAGCAATCAGTGGGCAGGCCTCACTCTGAATTTCAGAGGGAGGCGAGAAATTGACAGGCAGAGAAAGGAGGATGTTGAGGTCCTAGTAGAGGGCAAAGAGGTGTCGAAGTTTGGAGTGTTGGGGAACACAAAGGGTGAAGAACAAGGGTAGAGAAAATATCCAAGTGTTCTGCAACTCACCTAACATTCCTGCAAGGCTCTGCCATTTCTATCAATACCAATCACTGGCTGCTGGAAACAGGCTTTTCACGTGAGCCAACTGCATCCAGTGGAAAGGTCCTTCAGAGCATTTGTTATCATCCAATTAGCTACTTTCTCTGGTCAGGCCCTTAGCGAGCCACCACCCGGAGGTACCTTCAAACTGTTGTAGACAGTGAATCCTTCCTGGAGGAGGAGGTCTACAGGAACTAAGAAAGATGGGTGTCAGAATGAAGAGGAGAAGCCTCATTACATAGCGGAGGACTCTTCTTGCTTGCTTGCTTCGTGGACAGGTGGTGAAGGAAGCAGCAGTCTGTGAGGACCCCACCTGACCTGGTTTGCCCAAAACTTCCCTGGTTTTAGCTCTGGAAGCCTCACATCTGGGCCACCTTGGATGGCTGGGTAGTCAAGACCACCAGAGCTAGTCGTGGGAAGATGGTGGGGCGGTGACGCTGTCTGCAGAAAGGTGGAGAGGAGCATGGTCACTCAACATCTCTTTGGGATGGGGAGGACAGCCAAGGTGCTGGTGGGGGTGGAAATGACTTCCAAGGTCCTGTACACACCGCCTAGGGACCTGAGACTCAGAAAGCCCTCACACCGGTTCCAGGTATCTAGCTTATGTAACCCATATGCATTGACTTTTCTAAATGTGCTTTTTTTTTTCTTTCTTTCTCTTTCTTTTCTCAGGGAGGCAGGACACAGTGCGTGAGAGAAGTCTGCCCCATTCTCTCTTGTCCCCAGCACCTTAGTCACACCCCCCCAGGACAGTGCTGCCCCAAGTGTTTGGGTGAGTGACTATTTTCAGGTCAAAGAACGACACAATGTCTTCAGGTTTCTGTACATGGTTTTCATGGGGTTCTTAAGTTTATGTACATGGCTGCTTGGGGTTCTGGTGCTTTACCCACTTCCTAGCTTGTTAGAGACCATTGATCTTTCTATTTCTTGGAGGGGAAGGTGTGGGCAGGGTGTGGCTCCCATGTGTAGCTGCTCATCTTTGTTTGCGGGATCATCTCTGAGAGCTGGGCACAGAACTGGGCAGACACGTGCCATTGGTGGGGAGCATATGTTTTCATAGCATGCGAAGTAAACAAAGGCAGGAATGTGGCCTACTGAAGCATGCAGGATATTATGGCAGATTTGGAAGGAGCAGGTCTGATATTCTACAGGAAGAGGGTGACAGTGTTCAGTACAGACTTGGCATATCTGTGCATACTTTGTATGCCTTTTCTTATTTAATATTCTCGAGAAGCAGTGAATCGTGTAGACCTCCTCATGTTAAGTTGGTGCTGGTACCACATCATACCGTGCAGGCAGGCTCCCCTAGGATCTCCAAGAATGCTGAGGGTACCCCTTATCACTTCCAGCTATGGATTTTACCTCCTGCCATTTCTCTTGGTCTTTTCTTTTTTTCTGCCAGTCCTTTGGCTTGAACTCAGGACCTGGGCATTAAGCCCTGAGCTTCTTTTGCTCAAGGATAGTATTTTACCACTTCCTGCCTGGGTTGGCTTTGAACCACAGTCTTTAGATCTCAGCCTCCTGAGTTGCTAGGATTATAGGCATGATCCACTGGAGCCCAGCTTGGCCTTAGTTTTGTTCTCTCTCTCTCTCTGTCTCTGTCTGTCTGTCTGTTTCTCTCTCATTTTAACATTAATTTATCCTGTCCGTGACCTCCCACCCTTAATTCTTTTTGTGTATGTTGGGTGGATCAAGGTTTATGTAGAAGATTTGACTGGAGGTTTTCAGCAAATGAGAGTGATTATTATACAGAGAAGGCTAATGAACATCATGAAATGGAATCTCAAGCTCCCTGGTTTTTCTCTTCATTTTCTGCTGTTGGGAGAACTTTCTCTGGTTGTCTTTCCTGTTAGTCACCCTCAACACCCTTCTCCACAGTCTTTTCTCCTTCCTCCAATTCCAGAGTGCCAAGTTGATTTAGTTTTCTCATTGGCAGATGATCACAGCCATACCTTGAAGTCTGATTTCTTTTTATAACCAAATGGGCAAAGTAAGGCATTTTGTTAAAGTAAGATAGTTTTCTTCTCTTTTGAAATTCTACTGTCATTATGACTAATAGTGTTTACCTTTCCTGTTATGCACACACACACACACACACACACACACACACAATTCAAGCAAACATGGAATAGTTAGAAGAGCAAAGAGTTGTTTAGATACACCTGATTAAAGACATTTCCACACATGTGTGCTTTCAAATATGTGTGGGTTTGTTCTCCTGCAATGTGTTGAGCTAGAATGGTAGGAATCACCCTCTCTGGGTGCTGGTGGAGGCGTGGGGAGGGACAGGAAGTGGCATCTGGACCTGGCTCCATAGATAACTTGGCTTGATTAATGCTTTGAAGCTGAAGCCCAGGACATGCACAATCAGCTTAAGTTTCCGGCGTGAGTGATGACTGTTGTATTGAATGCAGGTTTTGCTGACTGTTTGTGGTTGTGAGAAGGGACTACACAAGGAATGGTCAGTTTTGGGAAACTTGAAATTCATAATTCCCCTGAGTAAAACCTTTTGGGCTTGGACTCAGCCTCCACGGCATGAAATGGGAATGGCTAATGTTAGGCTGCCCACTATGTCTCCAAACCACTCTCTCGAATGTTTTATCTTCTGCTGGGCTGTGGTGACTCAGATTAAGGTAAGACGTGGTGCTCTGTGGTGGTTAAAAAAAAAAAAAAACACACACACCCACACAACAAAAGACAGAAAAAAGAAAAACAAACTCCAGGATGCTTTCTAGATGTGAAAATCTTTGTCTAATTAGATGTTGGCTGATTAGGTGTTGATTTTTTTTTCTTCTTAAAATTTTCCTTGACCTAGATTTTTAAGAGCTGAAGGCAGAACTCAGGGCAATTGCTCTTCCACTGAGCTAAATCCCCAACCGTATCTGTATATAACATACCTCTCCCTTTAAAAAAAAATCAAAACATTCTCTTGATAGTCTGATTTTCAGTGGAGAGTCTCATCAAACATCAGAGTACACAGAGTAACAACCAACTTTTCCCTCAGTGTGATCAGACCAGGGGTCTTATGTCAACCCTCACAATGGTAACGGTTATCAACTGTCGTTTATTGGGAGTCAGACACTTGGCTAAGAGCTTCATGGCCATAATTTTAGTCAGGGATTATTGAAGCTTTTGATTACTTTTGTTCAGGGGATTAAAAAAATTCAAGTCAGTTCATCCACCAATCAGTGGATCAATCACCTGGGGATTAAAAAAATTCAAGTCAGTTCATCAATTAATCAGTGGATCAATCAGCTGACCACTGGTCATTGTCCATCCATTCATTCAGTCCTCTGTCCACCTATACAGTAATTTTAGGACACATATGATATAGAAAGTTCTTGGGGCTGGGAAGATGGTAGAGCACTTACCTTGCAGGCATGAGGCCCTGGGTGTGATTCCTCAGCACCACATAAGCAAAAAGAAAAAAGCAGGAAGTGGCGCTGTGGCTCAAGTGGTAGAGCACTAAACTTGAGCTGAAGAGCTGAGGGATAGCGCCCAGGCCCAGAGTTCAGGCCCCACGACCGGATCCCAAAGAAAAAAATAAAAGAAAGTTCTCTTTCCACTGTGGGAGGAAAGGAAGGGTGCCATATAGTCTACGAGGTGAAGGAACCTCTGGGGACAAAATGCAGATCCCAGATCTCCACCATACAAAAGAGATAATTTTGATTGTGGAGAAAGAAAGGCTTCACACAGAGCTTTATATCTATTTATTTATTTTTCTGTCATTTGTCAAAAAAGTATTTGAGGTCATTTAGAAAATAGTTGTAACAGATGTAGATAAAATGTAGGAAAAAGACAATCATGTCAAAATTGAAAAATTTACTTAATTGAAGCAGAGCTACTTTGACTTCTTTAAAATCAGAAGAGAATAATGTTTAATTAGTGAAAAATGAAATCATGGTTATTTTTATAATAAGTACCAAAAAAATTGCTAGGGACATTTCTTATATCTTATTGTCCTAAGACTCAGCATGCTTTTGGCCAAAGTGATTAGAATTAGAGGGGGAAAATCCATGTGATTTGAGGCGCACAGAGCTTCCCAACAGTTCAGACAACCTTGAAGGGGTTTCCTAGAGGGATATTTAGGGACAGAGTGAATTTTGTATTTTATTGGTAATCCTCTCATTCAGTTTATATATAAGCTCTCATGGAAAGGAAGAGTCTTAGGACTTGAGAGTGTACATATCAGCCAAACTGTGTGGGTTGTGATATGAACAATCATTTTGCTAGAAAATATTTTGATTGTGTACCTTCATATTTACTCCTTCATAAGAAAATAGATGGAGGTGATGATATTGTAAGGTGACATTGCTGACCCATATTATGAATGCAGTGAGTGGGGCCTGGAAAAATCATACTCAAGGTCATTAAGGAGTTCAAAGTGTAATTCATTGTTACCTCTTGAGGACAAGCACCCAAGTGAAGGTTTCTGCATCTGTACTGGGCCTTGAACTTTACTGATAAGCAGAGAACATTTTTCCTCACTCCCAAAATTGGTATTTTCAACAACTCTTGATTGTAAGCATAGCCTTTAGTTTATGTTTATAGATAATTGGAGCCTTTTATTGGGCCTACTGATTAGGCTATGTTGCTATTAATCTTATTTTTCAAGAGGAAAGAGAAGGGTGGATATGAATTTAATTAGTGATCGTGAATCATTGGTTTCTAAGTCTTTTTTTTTTTTTTGGTTGGTCATGGGACTTGAACTCTGGGCCTGAGTACTGTCCCTCAGCTCTTCAGCTCAAGACTTGCATTCTACCACTTGAGCCACAGCGCCACTTCTGGTTTTCTGGTGGTTAATTGGAGATAAGAGTCTCATGGGCTTTCCTGCCATGGCTGGCTTTGAACCATGATTCTCAGATCTCAGCCTCCTGAGTATCTAGGATTACAGGTGTGAACCACCTGATTTCCTGTGTTTCAGGGAATAAACTCAACTATTGAAAGAGAGAGAGAAATTGGATCTCACACTTTGGGATTGCTCTCCTTCCTTCCTTCCTTCCTTCCTTCCTTCCCTCCTTCCCTCCTCCCTCCCTCCCTCCCTCCCTGCCTCCCTCCTTCCCCCCTCCCTCCTTTCTTTCTTTCTTTCTTTCTCTCTCTCTCTCTTTTCTTTTTTTAAAAAATTTTTTTGGCCTTTTTGGTCATCAGTCATGTGAGGAAGAAACCAAGCTAACTCTGCAGAGATATTAGGTTCATAAAAGATTGGACATTTGGCAGGTAGCGTTAGATTCTTCCTCCACATATGCTGTGAGTTATATCTTTGTGCAATTTCTTTATTGAGACTCTGTGTGAACTTGTTCAGGCCTCAATGAGTTAGCTAATAAATAACAGAAATGTATTTCTCATTGTTCTGGAAGCTGGGACATCCAAGATCAAAGTGCTTTCAGAGTCTTGTGTGTAGTGAGGGCCCAAATTTAGCCCTAGATGTACTAAGTCTTTATATGATGGAAAAGGTAGCAAAGTCTTTCCTGGGCTTTTTTCTTCAGGGCACTAATCCCATTGATGAGGATGAATTCACCCTTGTGACCTAATCACTGCTTAAAGGCCCAATACTATCTAGTAATATCTAATGCTATCTAACACTATGTAATAATGACACTGATTCTATCTAGTACTGTCTAATACTATATAGTACCAACACTATCTAATAATCTCTAGTACTATCTAATACTATCACATTGGTGATGAGGCTGCCACAGACATTTGTGGGCAAACAAATGTTTAGAGCATAGCAAATATGAATTCCTTAGTCCTTCCTTCCCCTCCCTCTCTCCCTCCCCCTCCACTCTTCCTTTTCCTTCTTCTTGCTAATTTTAACTATTGAGTTATCTTGACTTTTTTTTAACCTCTAGCTACCAACCATTAATACCTACTTTGGGGGATAAACATGACACCCTCAAAGAAGTATTATATGACCTCCTTATTGTCACAGTTCCTGGTTGGCTTGTTTCTAGAACTTACCATGTTGATGAACTAAAGTAATCTTGTATGAGATTATCTTCTCAGTGGACTGTGAGCCTCTGGAGGGCAGCTTTGGTCTAAGATCTCTTGGTTGGTTATGCTGGACATGTGATAATGACTTGTTGAAACTATAAGGTTAATGATGAAATCTGCTTTTCTATACAGTAGCTAGGAGTTTTCTGGCCATGTCTGATCAGTGCTCTGATTATGCTCACGAGATTCACCTGGTCTTGTGAGAATGTTGAAGAGTTCTGTGTTACAGTTGTTGAGGATACAATAGGACATCCCTGGCTTGTGCCTTGCTTACCCAGTGTTGTCTTTCTGCAGGTCAGAGGAAAGTGTTTGATCTTCCTTCTGGGAGCTGCCTATTTCGAAGTGATGTCTATGACAATGGATCCTCATTTGTCTATGATAACTGTACCACATGTACATGCAGGGTAAGTTGCTGGGGGTGTGGCCTATGGTGAGAGGGGTTAGGGCTATGATGGAATTAAGGTTATAGAACTGCTATGATGGTGTTTTATTTAGGGGGTGGGGAATATTCGTGAGCCATTTAACAAGTAAAGTCATATTCAAAGTCACACAGAGGACACATATTATGAGTCACTGCCATCTTCTGGGACCAACAAGTTAGGGCTTGATGATGAGGTCCAATCTCATAGGGACTGCATGCAGATCCTCTAACGTCAAACAAGGACCCAAGGCTGTGTGCTCTGTGACTAATTATGTAAGATGAATTCTGTACCACACCTGGTGGTAGAAATAGCTTTAATTGCACTTATGAGCAGAAAAAGTTATAGATTTATTGCTCATCACAAAGATAAACCTGGCTGTTAGAGAAGGGAGTATTTATGTCCTTTGTATCGAGCAAGTGTGACCAAAATTGAACCATCATTGCTTACTTTTCTCAGAAAAGCAGCCGAAAGTTTAATTCTTGATGAGGGAAGGATCTAACTGCTGCAGAAGTTGAATAGAGCATACACCACACATTCGTTGAGTGTACTTATGCAGTGGATTATATTTAACACCTAAAAGATGGGCATTCATCACAGAGAGCTTTGGGAATCTCTCATTAGTGAGTTAACCCAGACATTTATGTGACATGAATATCAAATAATTTTTCTTGGTGGTGGTGAAGATGGTTGTTTCTCATAGCTTAGGAGAGGGAGAGGAACTATGGGCAGTGACGGTAGGAGTCGGTAGCTTGGCTTTGTTGAGGAGCACACTCCACCTCAGAGTGTGGTCAGGGACCCCGTGCTCCCCAGCTCTGATTGCTAAGAAATTCCCAGTCCTAAGAATGTCTTCCTGAGGTGCTTTGTCCTGCCCTGAACATGCACCAACTCCCTGTGTGGGACATGGCCTCCATCCCCAGGGCTTCTCCTTCACACCATGAACTTCCTGAGTGTGCACAGGGGAGCCCCGGGCCTCTGCTGATGCACACTGCAGTCCTGATCTCAGGGCATCAGGTGACCAGTGAGTGGGCACTAGTCACGCACGGATCACTCGGGGGTCTCAAGGCCTCTGTGTGAGATGATAGAGCCAGGCGTTCCTTGTACTTGGGAAGATCTGCAATTAATCGTTTCCCTGAAAGCGTGGTTTTATCAGAGCACAAATTCACAGCCGTCTTGGGGGAGAATGGGTGCTCCAAGCATCAGACAGTACTAATTTGGGGCAGTCGATCTTATTTTCTGCCTGCTCAGCACTTTCTCTCTCCAGAATCTCCATCCAGTGCCTTCCATGATTTCCAGGGCAGGTGCAGGAAGCCTAGTTTTCTGAGCACAGTCTTTGGTCTTTGTTCAGATTTGATGATCTCTCTGCTTGTAGTCCCCAATTTTATTAGCCACCTTTGCTTCACCCACAACCACCCATCTTGGAGGCCACCTTCTCCAGGAATCCGCAGTCTTTTAATGCCTTTGCACTCGTATTTGCTGTTTTAATTAATTGCCTTTTATTTGTGTACAAGGCTACCTCTCTTGCACCTTGAGGGCAGACATGCTTCATCCATCTCGATATTCTCATTGCCTAACACAATGCTAGGCACATAGTCCCACAGATGAGTATTTGTGTAAATGGATCTCATGCGTGTCTATCTGAGTGGCATATGTGTGTGCCTTCACATATGCCTGGGAAATCTACAGTTAAATGTGCATCATTTGAGAATTAGTGAATGTCCTTTCATTCCAACTAGGAATCAAGAGACATAGCTTGACAAAAGATTGTGGGATTTTTTTCCTTACGATTTATGAGTTGTTTTATGATCATTTCTTTGTGTTTTGCATTTTACATATTAGCTGTATGTGAGACTGAGAGATGAGAGGTAGAATATCACTTGTTTAAGTTGTCACCCCAGAGGTTAAACAGCCTTGTCAAGGTCATATCTCCTGTGGGAGGATTTAGAACTCAGGTTCCAGTTTTAGAATCACTCATTCCCTTCCTTTGTGAGCATGGGCAATTTCATCTTGGGGGTAGATAGCCTTTAATCTTTACTCTTTGTTCAAGCTTGTCTGCCTTTAAGTTAAACTCTGAAGGGCATCATAAGATGAAAGAAGAGACCTGAGAAGGGCATGTTCATGTATAATGAACAAGGACAAGGGAAATGGGCTGGTCTAGAGTGAGCTGAGCTTTCTTGCCACACACTGGCAAGAGATGACCAGCGACATGAGATGAAGTTACCGAACCCTTGGAAGGCTGGACATACGGCTCATGCTGGCTATGGCTCTCTCATAGTCTAGTGTATGTTAACCAACAAATACATTTTGAAGTGCATGCAAGGTTTATAGCAGCACATTAAAATGTGGCATGAGAGAGGAAGGTTTAGAGCCGTCAGCTATGGGTTGGGAAGGGAGGGCCAGCTGTGCTACTTTGTAGAGCATCTCCCTTCATTTGCAATATGCTTGGGCCCCCAGGACTCCACTGTGGTGTGTAAGAAGAAATGTACCCACTCTGGCAGCTGTGCCAGAGGTGAGGAGGCCTGCTGTGAAGAATGCTTGCTACGAGTGCCCCCGGAAGATGTAAAAGTGTGCAAGTTCGGCAACAAGATTTTCCGGGTATGTCATGAGGCAAGCTCTTTGGAGCCTTGAACTAATGTGATTATTGAAAGGTTCCTGCCATCGAGCAGATACATGTGTGGCTGTCACATCTTTGTTTCTAGCACAGTATCATCTATACTGCTGCATTTAGAATCTAGGACAAAGGAAGGCAGAGAAGCAACGGTGTGAGAAATGTGTTTCCTTGGCTTTATGCTCACGTACATATGGAAGGTCTGCACTGTATTATTTCTTTTTCTAAATGTGGCCAGCCAGTGACTAGGGCTACACTATTGTCATGGCCAAGGTGCCCGCCTGTGCCTAGAAGCACCTCATTTAGTTGAGGACTCTGGTTCTTCTCATTGAGACAATGGCTCATGTCAAGAGGTTGATATGTTCAGAAGCATTTAATGAAGACTGCTTGTGGGGAGAATGTTTGCCGTTGGGAAGATGTTCCTGTAGAGTACTGCAGAGTACTGAGCAAAAGGGAGAAAGTACCTTCAAGAGTCCCCTGTGGCCATCCACTACCTTCCCACATGTTTTATTGGGTCTTACCATCCCACCTGGGAAGCTGGGCAGTGACCATGTAACCTGGGCCTCCCATCTCCCATCGCATTTGTTCTCTCAGAGGGAGACAGCTACTGCATCCACATGTGCCTTCGCAGCACACCTCGACAGATCGAGACCCTTGGCAGTGAGTCGGACCTGGAAGCCCCTCAGACCTTCTATTATAGGACATAGACACAGATGGTGGTGAGGTTTAGGTTCTCAGAGCGTCTGTAAGCAGCTGTGACCCACCACACCTGGCAACATGCCCCATGCAGTGCTGCCATTCTCTTTACACAAAGTTGTCTCTTGTCTCCAGAAGACCATCACAAAGTAGCCGCCCCTAAGGACGATTTCTTTTTCTTTTTTTTTTTTACAAAGCACTTTTATGTCACCATGTAAAAGAATCTTCTTAGCTAGTGACCAGAGCTTGAGATAGTTACAGAGACACAGTGGTCTGGAAATGTACGCTCAGCGTTGAAAGCACCTAGTTTCCTTTGAACATAGATTCAGGCAGGTCATTCTCACCTGAATAGCACGCCAGGATGCTCCTAAAGAGTGCAGGAAGAAGAGGATGAGGAAGAGGGTACCACAAGCCCAAGGAAGGGATTCTTGGTTTGTCTTCAGGCCCCATTTGGTTGTTTGTGGGTGCTATTTTCAGCCCACAAGCATGGAGGCACCTCTGTCTCTCTGTCTCTGTCTCTGTCTCTTTCTCTCTCTGTCTCCTTTTCCCTCTCTCCCTCTCTTCTGTCCTGGCTCAGCACTGAGCAATTGCAGATCACAAATCCAATGAGCCCAAGGAATTCCTCAAGAAAGTCTGAGCAAGGTATTAGTCTTGGAAATATGTGCCAAAGTGCTACCATTCTTTGTGGTGAACATGGGAGAGAGCCAGGCAGGCAGGCAGGCCGGCTGTCCCGGTGCTCCGTGGCTATTCTGTCTGGGCTCTGATCACATGTTTGTCTGAGTCATGGAAGTCAATTTGAGTTAGCCTCAGTTCTTTTCCTGACCAGTGTGGACTAGTACCCTGGCACATCTGAGAATAAGCAATTCTACCTGTGATATCTCAGTTAGTAGCTGGCGCCTGTAATGACCCAGCATTTTAGTCCTGTGCAGAAGAGAGAAGTGAGAGTTTTGTTACTGCATCACATTGTTGTGTCATACATACTGTCTTCTACATGTGAAAGAACTTGTGCATTAAGAAGGAGCAAACAACCAGGGCTTGGTTAGACACAGTATAATTCTCCTTATGCCCTGGGAGGTGGGGTACACACACACACACACACACACACACACACACACACACACACACACACACACACACACTCATCTTGAAATCCTCCCTGATCTTGATGTCAACTTGATAGCACATAGATGGGCACTTCTGATTGGTTGTTTCTAAGCTGGCATTGACATGTTCCGCTTGCAAAGTGATCACAGCTGATTGGCTTAGACCCTGCCGCTGTGGCTGACTGCAGATTTCTGTGCTGTGTCTCGAAGGATGGAGAGATGTGGTCCTCAGTGAACTGCACCATCTGCGCTTGCGTGAAAGGCAGGACAGAGTGCCGCAAGAAGCAGTGTGTCCCTGTCAGCAGCTGCCCACAGGTAAAGTTGGGATGTGGGTGGTCTTCCTCCTTGCCTAGTGTCCTGTCACATGACATCTCAGAACACAGAATCAGAGCCCCAAGTTTCCCAGTCCTGATGAGCCACATGTCCGAGGTCCTTTTTTTATTCTCGCAGTCCTCACCCAGAGTCTAGCCTTCTGAAAATACCTTTTGTCCCCTATCTCTTCTTGCCATCTCCCAAATTTTCTTTTTTTAACGATACTGGGATTTGAACTCAGGGATTCACATTTGATCCACAGTTGCTCTACCGCGTGAGCCATGCCCCATCCTATTTTCTTTTCTGTGTTTTTTGGATAGAGTCTTAACATTTTTGCCCGAGGCTAGCCTGAATGGTGTGATTCTCCCACCTATATTTTCTAGTGGCTGGGCTTATAGACATGAGTGATACCCAGATTATTGGTTGAGATAGGGTCCTATTCATTTTTATTCCCAAGCTGTCCTCAAACCTTGATCTACCCAATGTCAACTTCTCTAGTAGCTGGGATTACAGATGTGAAACAGTGCTCTAGGCATCCAATTCCTTTTAAACTAATCTCCAACTCCATTGCCTAGATCTACTCTCATTTTCTTTTGCTGCTTTTTCCAATTATAGTCACCTTTTGTGTTTTCCTCCCTTTCTCCTTATAGTCAAAGTAATATGTGCTTGTTTATTACTAAATACGTTCAAAAGGCTTTTCCTGTCTGGTGCTACTTGCTTTGCTGGAGTTTTCTCTCTAACCCTGGCTCCATCGTTGGAAATAGCATCCTTGTAGAAAAATCTCTTTGAAAAACCCTAGCCCTGCACATTGAATAAAGCCACTATTATCTGGTAAAGCCCTAGTCTCATTGAATTCATCTCAGCAACTCAAAACCTTTCAAGGTTTGTGCGTTTTGGGAACATGTCAAACCTATTTAATACCTTCCAGTGAACAGGGAAAAAAAATACAGATCCATAGATTTAGGACATGCCCTCTTTCTCTGGTAAAGAGAACCTTTAATTTTATTCACATCTGTTATTATTATAAAGAAAAAGTTGCGTTTTTTTTCTTAGCACCGAATAAGGCACAGAAAACAACAGCTGTTGCCATTGCACAACTGAATAAAAGGGTGAGAGGAAAAGAAAAAGGACCCTAATTAGTCTTGTTTTAAAAAGCCTCAGACATAAAACTGAAAACCTTCCCATATTTAAGAAAAAGGAGAGATACAATAAGTCGACTTGAACATGGCCTGCTTATAAATATTCATTGGGAAAAATGGGATCGCATTATTTATGCCAGTCCTCCGGGAGCCCTGGCTGCTAATGAACTCTCTGAGCACATGTTAGCAATAACGGGTTCCCCTATTCCACAAGACAAAAACAGGAAGCCGTGCCAAGCTGGTGGCTCAAGTAATTCCCAGGCCTCCACAGGCCTCGGCAGGATGCCGTGGCCTTTCCCGCTTCCCTGCGCTCTGCCCCTTGCAGCAGGGTCTGTGGTTTTTCTGGTCCTTTGGCTGCGGGAGGTCAAGTGCTTTCCTGAGCCACAGTCTCTTTGGTGTTCTGTCTTTCTGGGCTGTGTCTGGGCCAGGTGCATCCCCCTCCCAAAGCTCTCCCCTCAGCCTTACCTTCTCCATCCACCCCCACATCTTGTTGAGGCTTGTTAGCACCCTGGCCTGGCTCCCGCCTCCCGCCTCGGGGACCACCTTCCTGGTTCTAGGCAGCTTTCCAACCTTCCTCCAGCTCACTTCACACTTTTCCCTCGCAGAGGCCAGCATGGGGGTCTTCCAGAGACTTCCACTCTGCTATGGAAATCCTCTCAAAAGCTGATGTAGTCTCTGTGCTACCTGGCCTGGGAAAACAGAGAGAGAGAGAGAGACAGACAGACAGACAGAGACAGAATCAGTCAAAGAGGGAGAGACAGACACAGAGAACACAATGGAGGAGGAAAATAAAGAGAAAGGATCTGAGAGAAAAAGGAGAAAGAAGAGAGAGAAAGAATCAGTGAGAAAGAGGAGAAAGGAGAGTGATGGAAGGAAGGAAGGAAGAAAGGAAGGAAGGAAGGAAGGAAGGAAGGAAGGAAGGAAGGAAGATAAGTGATGTGATGTAGGTAAAGGCATGATTCCCAAGTATATCATGGAAAAATCACTCTGCATGTCTGAACTCCCTCTCAGCTTCATAGTCTTTGATGGTACAACAAAGACTTACTATGGGTAACATCCACATTCTGGAAGAAGAAATTGGACTGAATTTGATCTGTCAAACACTGTATTTATAGACTGGATGAGTTCAGGGCTGGGATACAGGTTCTGGTTTAGTTTCCACGAGCAAAGACAGAAGGAAGAGGCTGCTGGGCAAGGCCGCCCTGCCTGCAGGCAGCCTGTAGTTCCCTGTGACCAGGTGGGCTTGCACTTGATCTCTACAGAGATGGATTTGAATATCAGTGAAAGGGTCCTTGAGTGTCCCCAGCTTTCTTTCTCTTTTCTTTGTGTGTGTGTGTGTGTGTGTGTGTGTGTGTGTGTGTGTGTGTGTGTGCGTGCGTGCATGCATGCATGTGCGTGGGAAGGGTGAGGGGCCTAAACTCAGGGCCTGGGCATTTTCCCTAAGCTTTTTTTATTCTAAGCTCTCATTCTGAGCTACAGTGCCACTTCCCCCACCTTTCTTCTATGTGAGAAAAATCACACTACTATGTCATTTGGGATCTTGTTGTTTGTCAGGGAATAAAAACAGGGAAGAGTTCTAAATGTCTTTACCTGGCCATGCAACCTGATAGTTCACATATCTTATTTTCAACATCACCATCTGCACCTTGAGTTCAAGTACAACTTGATTTCATTGCTGTGCCTGGCATTCGATTAAAAAAAAAAACTGTCTGTAGCACATTCTGTTCCTTTGTACTAACCTTTTGTTTTTTTCTTCTAATTAGGGTAAAATTCTCAACCGAAAAGGCTGCTGTCCCATTTGCACTGAAAGTAAGTTCATTCTTTTGGAAATGTGCTATTTGTATTAGTTTGGCATTTTGTGTGCCGATGAGAAAAACAGTGTTGTAAGTTTTCAGCATATTTTTGACTCTGCAGGGAAAAGATGGGAGGGGGAGGGGGTAGGGGGGAGGTCTCTCACCTCCCTGGGGACTTGGCACATCCGCTGCTAGCTCTAACTATGGTGATATGGCGATACAGGGGGAGCTTTTCCTCCAAATTCATCCTTAGGAGAAATCAGGGGGACAAATAGTGTGATGAGGTTTTCAAGAAGACCAGATAATTTAATGCATGTTTTAAACTGCTAATATCATTTGTAATCTTAGTGGCTGAGAAGCAAGGAGCCAGTAAAAGCAAATATCTCTAATCTGCGGGGAGGGTTCTCCTTCTCCTTATGAAACAAACAGCTGTGTCCCTGTCCCCCCCCCCCACCCCACATCTCACCTGCCTTCCCCATCCCACATGACTAGCACCCAGAGAGAAAGCAAGAGGCTGATGGTGCGGCTGCCTCCTGCTATGGTTCACAGAGTTCTGGAAGGTTCTGTCTAAACGTGATCTCATCTGAAAGCCACCTGTGACTGTGCTAGTCTTCTCAGGGATGGAGGAGAGCAGCAGGTTTCATTCAGATGCTACGCGTGGACGGAGGCCTGCATCCATTAGCAAGTTGCCTTTTCAGTCCTCAAATTCATGTAGCTTTGAGATAACTTTCTGAAGTAGGGCACCGAAAGAAGGGTATTAGTAATGCATAGCCAGATTAGTTCCGATGTATGATAAACAGGATCAGCCAGGCCAGGAAATCTATTAGAAAGTATTTTATGAGGCAGTCTGACTTGGAGGAGCAGATTTGCATAGCAATCGAAACCACATGGGAGCATGTTTGCTCTCCCATTTATCTAAAATCAGAGTTTATATTGCTTGAAGTAATCCTGTTTTATTTTCCCTTTGATTGGTTCGAACTTTCAGACAGTAGTGTAGAGGATCATTGTTTGTATGATTTACAGAAAACATATATAAATTGATTATTAGTATCTGTTGCTATTATCTACTATATGGCTAGTATGTTATTTATTATCAGTAGGCAGATATGCAATGGGTTTCAACATGTCATTTTATAAGTGTGATGCATCTTGAACAGTGAGAGAGCTATGAAACAAGTAGACACTAGAAGAAAGTGCTGGTGGAATGCACAAAAAATTATAGATTTAATAAAAGAGCTTTCCTTTGAAGATCATGAAATATATAAAGTAACTCAAAGGATGTCTGACTCAGTAGGGCTCAGGAATTAACACAGGAAGAAGAATCTGCTGTGGTTAACACACCGAATGATTTCCAAGCACGTGTTCAAACTATTACCTTTAATCATCCTCCCAGAGGCCCGCTGAGGAAACTCTGTGGATGGCTGCTCTGGAGGGGGCTTTCAGCCTCATTCCTTTCCAGATAAACAGCCTAGAATCTACACGGAAAGTTTTCTTCTGTATCTCCATTAGTGGATACAGAAATGCACGAAATGTTGTTCTTGTTTCTCTGTGAAATGTCTCCTTGTGGGAACAGAGGCAGACCTCATGTAGGTCCGATGATCTTCTCGGGTGCCCTTCAGCTTGGGTGAGCACAGACAAGCAGCATCTGCCAATCACGTTGCCAGGCTGGAGCACAGCTTATCAGCTTTGTACAAACACATGACCAACCTTGCCATGTTATCTGAGTTTATGTTCTAGGAATCACAGAAGGAGGGTAGTGAGACTCGAGAGTGAAGCTGAGTTTCCTTATTCATTTATCATTGTGAGATGTCTGCTCCAGATGATCTTAGAAGACAGGTAACATATCAGAAAGGAAAGAATAAAAATGAACAAGAAAAGAAGGAAGAAAAGAAGGGAAGGTAAAAGGAAAGGAAAAAGACAGAGGCTAGGCATGGTATCATAGAGCAGATTCACCAGCAGCTACGTTAAATACTGGGCTGTGTGTGTGCCATGGGCCTGAGCTCATACCTTCTGTCATCCAAGAGACAACAGGCAGAGAAGAAAGCCACCCAGCTGGAGGGGCACCGAGAGGACACCCGCTGCACCTGTGTGCAGCAGGTCCAAGCTGAGACGCCCCCGCATGAGGCCGTGTCCAAATCTAAATGATATCATCAGATGGCTGTGTGTCAGCTTCCCCTCATGTTCTTTCTATGGGGTCAGCTCCCTTCCTCTCCAGCAGGTCCTCCATCTTTGCTGTTAAATGCATTCTCCTTGGC
Source organism: Dipodomys ordii (assembly GCF_000151885.1). Lineage (NCBI taxonomy): Eukaryota > Metazoa > Chordata > Mammalia > Rodentia > Heteromyidae > Dipodomys > Dipodomys ordii. Next base: position 2,239,050 of record NW_012267421.1, read on the forward strand.
GAGGCTCATTTGTTCAGGCTCAGTGGAGAGATGGGATGGCTTCCAAGGTTTGAAGCAGTGCCCAGCTCTTCATGCTACATCCGGGTCGACCATCCTGGTCCTCTAGTGATGGCTACAGACCTCCTACTTGGAAATTCCTTTGTCATTATATCTAGGATCTGGCATATACCCCTCTGTTCATTCTTCCGGATTCCCTGTCAAGTACCAACGCTCTTACGAAATATGGGGCTTCCAGAGTAGAAAAACCATGGCCAAGACTGTAGATTAGGGCTGGGGCGTTCTCAAATAAATAAGAGGATCTGTATTTTTTATTGAAACTCAGATTGACCTATGTGCCCTTCTTTCCATGAATCTTGCGTTTTCAACCTCAGCCCAGTTGACAGTTTGCCGGGTAATTCTTTGTTGTGGGGCTGCCCTGTGCATGGCAGGGCATTTAGCAGCCTATCTGGGCTCTGCCTACTAAATACCAGGAGCAACCTGTCCCTCCAAGATTATGACAACCAAGACTTTGCCAGACCAGTGGCAACATTCATGAAGAATGTAGAAGCCAACAGACATTGGGGATGAGAAGTGGTGGTTTGTACCCCAGGTTTCCCCCCCATATGTCTGCTGGCTCAACTCAGCAGTAGAACCATGTGAGCTTGCTGTTTGTGAGTTTAGAATGCCAAAGACCAGAAGCCTTGGGCTTCGCTGGATATATTTTTATATTTTAATTCCCTAACCTGACAAATAGATATGCAGATGTCACTGGCATGGTTGAAAGTTGCTGCCTTTGCTTCCATTGCTAGGTGGCTAGAATAAAGTGTGCAGTGCACTCCTGGATGCCTGCAGTGTGGAGTAATTACATGTGACTTCCGTGTTCGTGTTCACTCCTGACGTGTCTTGAATTATCTAGCATGTGTATGCAAATGCTCCTTCAGTCCTTTGATGGAATGAAGAAAGAATACCTATACACAGATGAAATAGATGACAGATTCCACATCCCTGGATTCTCTGTAGTTGATATGAATGCCGGATTCTTTCTTGCATTCTCTTCTTCTACAATCATGCAATTTCTTCCTCTCTGAGTTGCCTTGGTCTTGGCAGTGGTTGGGGGCTCTTCCAGAACAAAGAAGAAACAAAATAAATGTATAGAGCAGTTCTGTGTAGGAAGCAATAGGGGACACCGATCTGGCTCTTCCCTGAATGGGTTTGGCACCATTGGTCTGAAGGGACAATGATGGTTTTTCAAAACTGGCCAGGAGGCTGGCATGTAGCTCAGTGGCAAAAGGCTTGCCTAGCAAGTACAAAAATGTGCTGGGTTCAATTCCCCAGTACCAAAAAAGAAAAGAAAACTAGCTAGGAAAGCCCTCTTCAATCAGCCCTGTGGAAGGTATGCAAAGCCTTGCTGTCTTTTAGTAGCTTGGGATATACTTTCTCCAATAGAATAGAGTTGAATTTGGTTTGAATGGTTTACTAAAATTTATTTATAAGTTTTTATATTATTATACAACTATTTATAAACACTTTATTAGTACTTCTTAAAATATTTGAAGTGAGCTAAGTATCCTTAAAGCTTTTGGGAAGTGCCATCTTAGGACATTCTCACAGAAGCCAGTCTCTCCTGGCCATGGCTGAGTGGCATGTAACTACAAGATAGTGCCGTGTTGTGGTACTTGCTTTGTGCGAAATGTCCCTTGATAGGTGGAATCATGATTTCCCATCCCACAGTGACCTGAATCAGATGAACTATTTGCTTGCAGAATGTCTGTTTTCAGACTTGGCATCAGAGTTTTTGGTTAGAAATGGGGGTGTGGATGTGTGTAGAAAGAGAGAGGGGCTGCCAGCGTATTTATATGAGAGAATCAAATGTCTCTATCAGCTAAACACCGGTGGCTTCCAAAGGTATCCTGCCCCAATTGTACAGATCACAGCCACCTGAGCCCTAGCCATCAACGGCTCCATCTAAAATGGCAGTTCATGTTGGCTGACAACTGTAAGGTGACTTTATAAACCCTCAGGGGTTAATTTCTAGCTATGTGTCTGCCCAGCTCTCAGAGTATCCTCTCCCTGCACAGGTCACAGGTAGACACCCCAGGGGTGCAATTTGCCTTTGCTTAGGTCCCCTGGGCTTAAGCCTACAGGTAGCTGGGGGCAGGGTATGGGGGGGAGTAAGAGAATCAGAGAACCAGAGTTTTATTAATTTCCCTGGAAAGAAAGTAAACAAAACATTGACCTTGCAACCTGGTTTATGAGAAATGTCCCTGACAGAGGTTCTGCAAATCAGATCAAGTTTTCTGCCTCGGAGACTATAAAGTGTCTCCATGTCCCTTCACCTGACAGGATGTCCTTAACTAAGGAATTCAGGAAAACTTGAAGCAGATGTTTGAAGAATAAGAATTGATGGAGCCTGGTGCTGATGGCTCACACCTGTAATCCTAAGTACTCAGGAGGCTGAGATCTGAAGATTGCAGTTCAAAGCCAGTCCAGGCAGGAAACTCTGTGAGTCTCTTATCCCCAAAAAACACCAGAAACCGGGAAGTGGCACTGTGGTTTAAGAGGTAGAGCACTAGCCTTGAGCTAAAGAGCTGAGGGACAGTGCCCAGGCCCAGAGTTCAAGCCTTATGACCAACCAAAAAAAGAAAAAAAAAGAATTGATGTTACCAACTTTAGCCCTGCCTTGGTGGTACTAAGCTCAGCACCTGGCTCCTTAAACCTGGCCTACAGACTGGTCTGAGTGAACCCCACTGGACTCCATACTCCATACAGAGACCACGCGTGAAGAGAATATGAGGAAATCAGTTTCTTTTCTGTTTTCTGTGCTCTTTTGTTTTAATTGATACCATTACTTTAAAATTTCTGGCTGTGAATCAATGTAGAGTTGAAGGGGACTGAAAGCATTCAGCAGTCATTGGTACAATGTCTGTCACTGTCCACTAATAGCTAGCTTTGCACTCAGTGAGTTCTAACCCCCGTAGAACTGCCATTGGTAGTAGGAGCTGATCCTTGGTGAGTGTACCACCAGTGTGTGTTTTGTGAGTTGGCAATGGTTACCACCACCTCCACCCTCAGCCTCATCGCCATCAGAAAAGAAAAAACTGTGCTAGTAACACAGTGGCAGCGAATATAATGTTTCCCATCTGCTCTATGTCCAGAGATGGTTATGGGTTGCCCAATTGGATTTCATTGGATTCTCATGGCCATACTAGTGGCCATGTGATATCATCAGCTCCAGTTTACAGCTGAGGAAACTGAGGCTTTGAGGTGGGGGTTACTTTGAACTTAGGGACCCTGACTTTCTACCACAGCTGCCCTCAGAGCCTGGTGACAATTACTTCCCTTGCCTCCTTTGTCATTCTATGGTTAGAGTAAAGGAGAGAGGTTCTCAAGGGTCTGTAGAGCCATAGATTGGAAAGCAGTTCTTGATTTAATACTTTTTCTTTCTTTCTTTCTTTCTTTTTTTCTGCTCCAACTAGGAGACATGGACACTCAAGTTCCCAACCTTTTCTACTTAGTAGTATGTCTACTTGTCTGCTCAGATGATAGTGATGGTTCATGTGCTCTGAGCTGGCCAGCAAATAGGCCTGGGTGGTTTTCCATGTCTGTTCATTTTTCTGGTGTTTTGTTGTTTCCCCTTTATTGACAGCTCAAGAAATTGGTAGAAATAAAGATCTCCCTTAAAAAAATTATTTTCTTGGGCTGGGAGGGTGGCTCAGTGGTAGAGCACTTGCCTTGCATGCATGAGGCCCTGGGTTCGATTCCTCAGCACCACATAAGAAAAAAGCTGGAAGTGGCACTGTGGCTCAAGTGGTAGAGCACTAGCCTTGAGCTGAAGAGCTGAGGGACAGCACCCAGGCCCAGAGTTCAGGCCCCACGACCGGACCCACAAAAAGTTTTTCTTTTCTTTTGCTGGTCCTCGAGCTTGAACTCAAGGCCTGGGCACTGACCTTGAGCTTATTTTGGTCAAGGCTAGAGCTCTATCCCTTGAGCCTCAGCTCCACTTCTGGTTTTTTGGATAGTTTATTGGAGATAAGAATATCATGGAATTTTCCTGCCTGGGCTGGCTTGGAATTGCAGTCCTCAAATCTCAGTCTCCTGAGTAGCTGGGATTAACAGGTGTGAGCCACTGGCGCTTAGCTCTCCCTAAAATTTCTTGCAATATTAAAGTAGTAGTTTTAAACTTTAAAGAACTCTGTGTATAATGCTTACCAGAGTGAGAGAGAACAGGATCATCTAGGAATTAAATGAGTGTGTGGACTCTTACTCTGAGCCACCCTCCTACCCTTTCTGGGGGTAGTCTAACAGGAAGAGCTGAGATAGTACCTGCACATTTTTTCTGCTGAATGAATACTTACTAGTGATAATTGGCTTGCTGGTGATGCCTACAATAGATGTAGCAAAACACAGTAATTCAAGTGATTTCTATAGTCCCACTTTTGGGGGCTTATTTCTCAAATAATTAAAAATAAGACCCATTTCTTAAATAATTAAAAATAAGAACAAGGCTCTGAATCATGGAAAGTGGGGGTTTCTGGAAGGACATTTTTTTTCAGTATATGGAACTCTATGTAAGGATTAAGACAGTGAAATAGCATATACTCAGGGGACTAGCAATAACTATAAATTAGACAGTGCCACTGATGAATTAATTGCTCTATTAACTGATAAACACTAAGACATACATTTTTAAAAACCTGTTAAACTCTCAATGAGCTTATAGGCTTCTTTGGGTTTTTGTTTGGGAACATTTTAAAGTAGATGTAGTATTATTGAATCCATGGGTTACCTGAGGGGAGTGGTGGGGTTGGGAGAGACAGGAGAGACCAATGGAAGGGGAGACACTGACCAAGATGCCCAGAACTCAGAAATGGACAAGTTGAAAAATGAACTTCTTTGTACTATTTCTTAAATATAATAAAAGGGATAGTCAAAATAAATCACCTTCTTGCATAGTTTTGAATGAAATACACACACACACACACACACACACACACACACACACACACACACACGGCATCTCACACACTTTAGTCAAGCCACCATCTTAAATCTCAAGAAAGATGTATCTAGGTGTGGTTGAAGTACCTGATGATGGTATACCTGAAATACACCTAAATGACCCAATAAATGAATAATGCAGATCCCAAATTAGACATCTAAAAATATGCTTTGTGGAAATCTCTGGACCCAATGACACATGACTATCATCCACAGGGAGGCAGGTTTACTCTTTTATGTCTCTTAGGAACAAAATGAGATCAACGAAAGTTGCCTCTATACAATTGCCCGTTATATCATAGCTGGGTTTAGAGAATGTTAATCCCTAGTGGACTTTGAGATAAATGCCTTCTGTGCATCTGCTCTTCAAGTCTCATTCTGCTGTGAAGCAGAATGTGTTCACCTCGTCTGAGGTCTGTGATCTAAGGTCACAGAAATTAAAAAGTGTGAGGTCAGTTAATTCTCTAATCCCTGCCATTCTGAAGGCCAAATTTTTAAACACTGTTCGATGAGAAGTCATCGAACAGTGTTTTTATTAATTTTGGCGTTTTGCCTTCAAAAATGTGTGATATTTGCCAGCTTCTCTTTTCTTTTTTTTAAATGATTAGGGATTGAAAGCTGTATTTTCTCACCTTTATAAAAACTTATCTATATTTTTGCGGTTGCTTTAACAAGCTCAGTTTCTTTTTTTTTTTAATGAAAAGTTTCTATTCTTTGTGTGTGTGTGTGTGTGTGTGTGTGTGTGTGTGTGTGTGTGTGTGTGTCTGGTTGTGGGGCCTGAACTCTGGACCTGGGCGCTGTCCCTCAGCTCTTCAGCTCAAGACTAGCACTCTACAACTTGAGCCACAGTGCCACTTTTGGCTTTTTTTCTTTTTGCTTATGTGGTGCTGAGGAATCGAATCCAGGGCCTCAGGCATGCAAGGCAAGCGCTCTACCACTGAGCCACCTTCCCAGCCCAAGCTCAGTTTCTTGTATTACAAGTTCCCACCTTTGCTGGCAATATGGCATTATGGCAACGTGGCTTCTTAGCTGCCCTGTGTATTGCTCTTTGCTGTAAAGTTGATGATCATAGTCCCTTTCTAGGTAAGTGCTACTTGAACCTCATTCAACCACATTAGTGCCTTTCAACTATTGTTTCCTGTTTTCTGCTCTGCCCTTCCATTTTCCTTTAGCACACTGGATCTAGTTTCCTTTTGCTTTTTGCGTTTTTGTCCTGTATAAGTTCACAGTTCTGCCTCTTCCACAACTCCCTCTGATTCCTTCCTCATTTCAATTTCAGAGTTGTCCAAACTTTGTGGTTCTTAAGTCACTCTTAGGCAAGATGCAAATGTGGGAGATCTTTACTCTGGATCATTTGGGGAGGCACATTCTTCTTGGAAAGTACTGCATTTGAATTGTATTCACAGTTGCAACTTTTGATTCACCAAATTGTCTTTGTTGGGAGTTGGCTAGAGGGGTCTTGACTCTTTCCAGTGCCTAGTTATTGACTGAATTCTGGCACCACCTTCTCCCAGCTGCACAGGTTTTGAGCCTTAATGTTATTTCTCATATTTCTGGCATTTCTCTCCCCTGTTGCTAATCAGTCATCAAGTCTGGTTGATTGTCTCTTTGCGTTGTTTTTCTAATAAATAATTTCCTTCTCATTCCCACGGCAGCCAGGCCCCCAAACTATTGCCTGCAGCAAATCTCTATCTCCTCTTCAACTCTTTATCCACATCCCCATTAGAAACCAAACCTGCAATTCCCCCGTGTTTGTTTTAGCAAATGCTAGAGCTCAGGGGTGGGTGGTCATGAGTAATATTTCAGAACAAGGCCCTGTGATTAAAGAGGGAAATTCGAGATAAAGCACACGTACATGTTTCTGTGCTGTTCAATCCTCAGGGCTCTTTCCATAGCAACGGGCATAATGGCAGTAGGCATGCTAGACTCTCTGGAGGGTGATGGGGTCTGCTGTGCCTTCCAAACTAAGTTGCACAGCTTTGAACAAGATTTTACTTGTTTTGGGAGTACAAGAGGCAGGGTTGATGTTTCATGGGAACCATGTTCAGAAATGTGGATTCTTTGAAATGTATTTAAACATCTCAAGCTGGCGACCAATCTCAGGTAGATTTATTTCGACAACCGGAGCATCTCCCATCTCCTGAAGCAATGCCCCACTCAAGACAGATTGATCTCTCCCTCTTCTTACCCAGATCTGTGGTTTAGTGGTTTTCTTCTTTTGGCCTAGTAGACTATCTTCTTCCTGGCCTCCAGGAATCTTCCATATTAACTCAATTCAGGTCATGTTTTCAGTAAACCTATACTTTATTTGTTTGGTTGTTTTCGTGTCACTGGGGATTGAACTCAGGGTCCTGTGCTTGCTAGACAGGCCCCAAATCCTTTTGTTTTTCAGATAGGGTCTTGTCCTAACTTTGTTTGAGCTGATATCTGGCCCTGATCCTTCTACCTCTGCCTTCTGAATAAAGTCATGCCCTTCCAGTCAAATCTACATTTTGTATGTCTCTTAGAGTCTTTTATTTTTTATTTTTTGGTCATGGGGCCTGGGTGCTGTCTCTCAGCTCTTCAGCTCAAGGTGAACATTCTACCACTTGAGCCACAGAGCCACTAACTATTTTCTGGTGGTTAATTGGAGACAAGAGTTTCATGGGCTTTCCTGCCTGAGCTGGCTTTTGAACCAAGATCCTCAGATCTTAGCCTCCTGCGTATCTAATCACTTACAGTCTTCTTATTCATCTTTATTTTAGTAATCAGTAATGATCTATTTACTGGATATGCATAGCATTTATAGTAATAAAACTAGTAATCATCTCTGCTCAGCTTGAGGACAGGTGTCATGTAACCAAGAATCAATTATATTCTTGGTACATTTAACAACCCAGCAAGGTAGTTGTCTTTAGATTTATGTTTTAGGACTGAAATTCCCAAGGAAGTTTGAACATGATGCTATAGTCACTAAGCAGCAAGACCCAGACAAACACAAGACTCTCCTCAAAGCTATACCAGGGTACCACAAGGCACACTTGTCAAACAAACTCTTGGCTCATCAATGAGGGCAATAATACATTCAGCACAGAGATGAGATGAGGACTAAAAGAGATAATGAAATATAGGATTTATCTGACATGGTACCTGGCATAAACTGCATCTTTCATACTAGTTATTTTGCTAAGTGTCTCAGTATCCTGTGGATACTGTAACACATCATCACAAATCTCGTGGCTTAAAATAATATGCATTAATTATCTTACCCATTTTGGAGATTAGAAGTCAGAAATGGGCCACATGGCAGGGATACTCAGGAGAAGTGTCTTTTTCTTGCCTTGTCCAGATTTTAGAGGCTGCCCACATTCCTTGGCTCCTGGCACCTTCCTCCAACTACAAGACCTGCCATGGCAGGTTGAGGTCTTCTCATGCAGTTTCCCTGCAGGGTGCCGCTGCCTTCCTCTTTCACAAAAGACTCCTGTGGATGGTCTAGGCCAGGTTCCCCATCTGGGCCAGCTGTGAGCCTCCTCACTTCCATCCCCACACAGCCTTCTCTGTTGACAGGAAATCATCCTTTCCACAGGCCTTGGGCATTCGGATATCCATTTCTTTGGGGACATTATTCTACCTATTACACTTGGTCTTGGGCTTAGGACCTAGAGCTCATATTATTTTCTCATACTATTCTGACTGAATTTTATCATTTTTGATTGAGACAATCCTTTTCAATATGCTAAGTTATGAAGATATTGGACTTCCAGAGAAGGGAGATAACTTGATGTTAAGAGAGCAATATGATTAGCTTTCTGTGACTCTATGTATCTGTCTATATATGTGTGTATATATATATGTATGTATGAATGTGTGTATGTATGTATGTATCTGTCTGTCTACCTACCTACCTACCTACCTACCTACCTACTTACCTACCTACCTACCTACCTACCTACCTACTTACCTACCTACCTACCTACCTACCTACCTACCTACCTACCTACCTACCTACCTACCTACCTACCTACGTATTCTTCTTATACAGTTCTGTACTAGGTACTTCTAAGTGTCCATAAACTTTATATGTAAGAAGCTTAAGGCCTGATTAAGGAGTAAGTATATACTATAACTATCAACTAGGGTAAAAATGGATTTATCCTTAGTGGCTTATGCTTTTGGTGACAGGAAAAGTCAATGGAAGTATAAGGAATGCAAAATGTCCCAGACACTCAGAACCAGGTGGCCAAATTTGCTTCCAGTATTTAGAAGAAGGAGGTGACTTCTTGAGGGTAAAGGCACAGTAGTCTGTGTGCCCCACCACTGGCTCTGAGAGGAAGGGCAATCTTGGGATCTGTGGTGAGAGTTGGGTAGACACAGGACCAGATGAAGGGTGGGAATGACCTGGGTTCCAGAGGACAAGCCAGGAGGATCAGACCTGGCTTGGGCCTGAATTTATTTTAGAGCAACTCTTTTGAAGTTAGAGAGACTCCCCCTCCACCCTCCCATGCTCTTTTGTCTGATGTCTGTGCATATATAGAGTCATGGAAAGATATAAAAGCAAAATCATATACTCATCAAAATTCCTGTGCAACTGTTTCAAAAATAAGTTTTTTTACATACAGGTTAATGACTGCTTCTGGTCCTTCTAACAGAAAGAAACCCATTAACCTGTCTCCCCCGTGCCCTTGCCCATCCACAGGGAAGTTAGAGGGAGTTCTGGGTTCAGGAAGCCCAGGATATATGCTTACAGGCACACAGGGACCACCTGGGGGAACATCTGTTGGACCTCAAGGACCTTTTGGGCCATCAGTTCTGGATGACCCCTCGTGCAAGGCCAGAGCTCTGCACAGAGAGGCTCACACCCACAGGAGTCACACTCCTTTCTACTGGAGTCTCCCTTACTGCTCAGGAGGAGCCCAGGGAACTGTATGGGAGCTGGTGTCTCAGCATTTCCCAGCCTTTCCTCCTTAATCTAGACTCACCATTGCCTTGATTCTTACTCTTCCAGGCTTCCCAGGATCCCTGAACAACCTAGTGACCAAGAGTCCCAGGGCCCTGTTTTCCTGCAGTTGTATTGAGAAAGGTTTAAAGCCACCCACGGGCTTCCTGGTAGTCAGAGCACCACAGTGGAAATGTACTGACCCATGTGTTGGCAAAGCCTCTCCTCTCTGCAGAAGTAAACCACCACAGTTCAAAGTTCTTCTCTGAGTTCTCAAAGCCAAACGTGTATGAATGACTGTAGAAATCTTGTGATATTTTATGTGAAAACTAGGAAATGAAATGTCATGTCTAGAATTACCTTAACTATGTTAAATAACAACACACTCTTCTCTCCAAATTGTAGGCAGTAGTTAATTCCTGGTGCTTCTCTTTTGTTTTACTTTTTGCTTCCTTAGGCTTCTCTGGTTTTGTTTTGTTGTTATTTTGGGGAGGAGAAGGGAGACTGTGCTGTTTCTATTCATTTCTTCTTAATAACATGGACTTGAATAATTTTCCCTTAATTTTCTTTGACGGATGTTTTGAGAGTAACTACAGCTCTCAGAGGAAAGGCATTCCATTGGAATAAATACATCCACAGTCAAATAAACATACCCAATGCACTTAAGAGAAAAGCATTGGTGTTACATTTTCAGAGGCAGCAATTTTATTAAAGTATGTAATATCAACATGATGCATCTTGATCCAATATTTTTTATCTTTTTAAGGCCAACACTGCTTCAAAGTATATATAGTCATGATAAACAATGACATCTAAGTGTAAATGATAATTAAACATACAGACAAGAAAGAGTAAACGAAATGCCACATGTAATTCCATTACCTATGAGAAAAAAAAATGCATTTTCCCCCCTTTTCACTGCACTAGGATTTGAACTCATAGTCTTGCTCTTGTGAGGCTGGTGCTTTTCTGCTTGAGCCATGCCCTCATCCCTGTTTTTCACTGCTTCTTTTGAGGATGGGGACCTTTTCTTGTCTCTGGTGCTCACCAAAACTGTGAGCTGCCTAGTTTAGGCTTGCTAATATCACAGACAGTAGGCTCACACCACTGCATCCAGCCTCCCTTTGTGGAGATATAGTCTACAAGACTGGCCTGGAACTGCGGTCCTCCAGTTCTTAGCCCTTCAAATTGTTTAGGCTTGCAAGTATGTACCAATCACTGTGCCTAACTATAGGTAGAGAAGGGGTCTTGAGAACTTTTCTTTCTTTGACTGGCCTCAGACCATGATCCTCCAGTTCTCAAGCTACCCAATAGCTAATATTGCAACAAGTGCGAGCTACAGTACTTGTCTTAAACATATTCTTACTAATATTTAAGTTTATACCCTTCAGATCTTTTTTCCCTAGCCATCTCTTTGTGTATACATAAGTAGGTCTAACAATTTGACTTCAGGACTATGACAGGAAGTTGTACCAGGAGAAGTGGGCATGTTTCTCTTAGACACCCCAGGCTAGTTTCAAGATGGTTTGTTTATATATGTCCTCTCTCTGTCCCCCTACTCTGGGGCCAAGCTTTCCAGAAGAGTGTGACTGGACATCTGGACATCTTGGACCAGTGCTCATTTCCTGGGGTCTGCTGGGAAAATAGTTTTGTGAGGACACGCTTGATTTTTGTTCCCTGAGTGTTCTCTGGACCTCTTTTCAGCAAGCTGGTTTCCGTGACCCTCAGATTCTCACTTTCGGACATTCTCCAGCACACGTGTTCGTTGCTCCTACAGGATCTGGCCGGAGGAGCTGGCGGTACCAGGAAAAGGGGCCACGGTTTCAAAATTCCTTCAGCTTATGATGCAAATGTCCCTGACTGCTGCACATAATTCTCCGGCATCTCCACAGTCGTGAGATTTTCTTGGCCTCTTCTTTCTTGCTGTCATAGAGAAGAATCATCCTGATTTCCAAATGCTTCTCTTCTATAAGTTAGGGACTCTTGAAAAATATCTCTCCTGACAGCTGGGTCCACGCATGCTTTCCTTTGCTCTGGTCTCTTTGCACCTCCCCACGGCTTCCTGCGATCTCTCAGCAACTCGAGGCAGCTGACTTTCTGTTGTTTCCTTGAGGTTTGCTTTGTGTCCCATAATTGGTTCTCTCTGCACTTACCCACATTTTGACTCTTGAAAACAAGGCAAAACCAAACCAAAAAGCATAAGGAAGAAAGGAAAAAGAGTTGTCACTTATGGTTGTACCATCAAGAAGTAGTCACTGTTTATAACCTCAGCGTGTGTAATGTTTATTTAAAGAGAGTTAAGATCACCCTGGAGTAGAAGAATAGAAATCCGTACAGTCGATTTCACATAAAATGCTTGTGTGTTTCCCCTGTCATGAAGATGAGCCACAACTTTGTCTGTGACTGGATCAGTCATTTGTTGAATCTACTAAAGTGCTTAGTGTTCCTTTATAATCAATGGGGATTCTAGACTTACTGAAAGAGCACTGGAGTACGCTGCAGCTGCTGTCATGAATGATCGTTTTGATGTGGTTGTGGCTAGGGAAGGCAGGGACAAGATTGGCCCCCTTACCCCCATGCCTGCTCATAATGGAGAACTCAGTATCCTCACGAGTAGAACTCCAGCCCCACTGTGGTGCTTGGCATTTCCACATTCATCTATCACAAGCTCAAGAGCCTTGCTTTGTTTTGAACTTGCTTGCAAATAAAGGTGGACTTAAGGAATCTGATGAAGACCCATCTCTTGGGTTGCATTACCATTACTTGGGTTAATATTCAATCCTTTCATGGCATGTGGTAGCTTTAACTCCAAACTCTCATTCCTATGATGGCATCTCAAAGACCTGCCTTGAACTCAGTCAAACCCAAAGCAGCATGTTTCTTCCAGGGATGGCTTCTACTTGTCAGACTGTGAGGGTGGTGTGTAATGGACAATAATGGACAATAATGTCAGTTGCAGCCCATGTTGAGAAAGGACTGTGGTACACCATGGAAGAGCTTAGGAGGGCTAGTCAGGTAGATGTGTAATTAAGAAGCTGGAGCCAAGCTGAGCATTGGGTGGCTCACACCTATAATCCTAGCTACTCAGGAGACTGAGAACTGAGGATTGTGATTCAAAGCCAGTCTGGGAAGAAAAGTCCCTATGAGACTCTTATCTCCAATTAATCACTCAAAAACTGGAAGTGGAGCTGTGGCTCAAAGTGGTAGAGTGCTACCTTTGAGTGAAAGAGCTCAGGGACAGTGCTCAGGCCCTGAGTTCAAGCCCTCTGACTGACAAAAAATAAAGAAGCTGGAGCCATGAATAACGTCCAGCAAAAAATGGTAAAACTGGGACAGCAGGAAGCACAACCAGTAAGAGAGTAATTAAGAACAGAACTGGTGGTTAAATTCAAATATTACTTCTTCTGCCTGTTCCCCAAGTAGTCCCTTTTATATATTTTATTTTATTTTTCCTGTGCTGGCAACTGAGGCTTAAACTCAGGGCCTGGATGCAATCCTTAAGCTTTTTCACTTACCACTTGATCCACAGTTCCACTTCTGGCTTTTTTTTTTTTTTCTGCTTTGGAGATAAAAGTCTCTGAGATTTGTCTGGCCCATCTGGCTTTGAACCAAGATCCCTTCAGATCTCAAGCCTTCTGAGTAACTCTAGATGTGAGCTTTAGGCACCATCTTAAGTTCTTGACTTAGTCAAATGATGGTGCAGTGTCATTTCTGTTGTTCCTACTTGTTTATGTACATCCTGCTGATATGTATGTGGGTTATGAATGAAGGCCAACTCTTAATTGTCTGCAGTAACTTTTACTCATGGAAGCATGTCCAGGCTGTAAACTAAAGTTGCTTTAGAAACCCAGAGATGTTATAAGTACCTTTTAAATGTCAATGTACTAAGAAACATGAGTTTATTATTACTATTTTTTAAAACCTAGCTTTCCTTTTACAGTTGATTTCCTTGAGTGCCCCTCCTACTAAGATCCTCCCTTAGCTGCCACCACCCCCCCCACCACACACCCCTAGTTGATTACTGGGTGGGGACCTGGTTTTCCCATGAACCCTCTTCGCACTTGTGACGATATTTTATCTCTCGCTCATCCGCAGAGCCTGGCGTCTGCACGGTGTTCGGCGATCCCCACTACAACACTTTTGACGGACGCACATTTAACTTTCAGGGGACGTGTCAGTACGTGTTGACGAAAGACTGCTCCTCCCCTGCCTCGCCCTTCCAGGTGCTGGTGAAGAACGACGCTCGCCGGACGCGCTCCTTCTCCTGGACCAAGTCGGTGGAGCTGCTGCTGGGCGAGGGCACAGTCAGCCTCCAGCAGCATCTCACCGTGCGCTGGAACGGCTCGCGCATCGCGCTCCCCTGCCACACCCCCCACTTCCACATCGACCTGGACGGCTACCTCCTCAAAGTGACCACCCGAGCAGGTGGGGCCTCCGTCGCCTCCTCTCACACTTTGCTCCACTCACACCGCCAATGCTGGCCCTCCTGGATACGGTGGCCCTCGGCCTCTGGCTAGGGGCCCCTGAGACAGGGAGGCACCCAACTACTGGCCTTGTGTTGGAGATGGCACCGCCCTAGGTCACTGACGCCACCCCTGGAGCCTTACGTGGCACCAGGGTCACGAAGAGTTTTGCCTCCACATGCCTACATCCAACAACTTTCCATCCTCCTTCTGAAAACAGAAATGGTGCCTTCTAAATCATCTCTGTCCAGTTTCCTTGCTCTCCCAGGGCTCTGATGTCCAGCTTGGAAGTGCTACTTCTGTGCAGTTACACATCTGGGAGAAAGAGGGCTTCCTTCTGAGCATCTGTCCAAAGTGTGCTCAGAGGAGGGGCGGGGTCCTCAGAAGGAAACCTCTTAGTGTCAGTGGTGTTCAACACAAACACAAATGCCCTCAGCAGCAGAGTCGTGGGGTCCGCTCCCGCTCTGGTGTGCTGTGCTGGGGAGGATGGCACCTCTCCTGTGGGGGTGAAGATGGCAGTATGTATATGGGGGGGCGGAGTCCTGCCCACTCGGGACAGGAGGAAGGTTGATGGCCAGAACCCTTGTCCCCTAGAGGTTGCCTAGGGAGACCAGCTTTGGAAGTGCAGCCCTCAGCCCAGCCCTTTGCCATGTAGAGCTGGGGCTGAGGCTCTTTCTTGCTACCTCATGCTGCTGTTGGTCTACTGGGCATCAATTTTTACTCTCTGGGTAGACATTTGCTCTTGGCTAGTAGTAGTGGTCCATGGCACTCACTCCTGTGTCTGTGAGGTGCTTCAGGAGAAAAGCATTGTAGAAGTCCACTTCGGCTTCTGCTTCTCATCTGCTGAGAACAGACTCAGCACACAGGAGTGCTCACAGTGAGTAGTATCATGGCATCAATCCAGATCCAGTTCCCTGGGTTGTCAGCATCTAGAAGGGAATCATTTGAAACAGCTCTACCAGGCACCCTGGAGGGTCTGTAGAGACCATTTCTGTTGGAACTTCAGAATCCTCGTCATTGTTCCCCTTCAAGCCAAAATATATTTTGATAAATGGATTTTAAGTCCATGGCATGGCAGTGTAGTCAAAGAAAGGAAAGTAGCGTAGGTGAAGTCCTGGGAGGTTTTATTCAGTGAGTAAATCATCATTTCTACAAGACAATGTTAAGGATTCATGCATGGGGAAGTTCAGAAAAGGTGAAAACCTCCTATCTTCACCAGGCAGGTATGCAAAGCTCTCCTCATTCATCTAGAAGGATTATGTCCTGTTCAGGACAATTCAGACATCTGTTTTTGTATCTAAAAGACACAGCACCCTGGCAAATACAGATCCCAGCTCATTTCTTTAAAGGAGGCAAAAGTTTGGGGCCCAGTGTTAAGTAAGCCCAAGTGTTATATAGAAGTAATTAGAAGCACCTTGTCTATCTGTTTGCCAGCCAGCAGAACACAAGGGAGTCCACTGATATGGAAATTATTAGTCAACCCTGGGCTCCTTTCTCAAAGGACTCCTGGGTACTGGAGATTACTCACAGCCCAGGAGGTTCCATGCTGTTTCATGCAGGACTGGCAAAGCCTCTTCCTGAAGCTTCCATGTCATAAAAATGAACAAGAGGATGAGGCAGCTGAGAAAACAATAATAGATCATAAATATCATAATGAGATTAGTGAGTTTAGCTATTCAAAACCTTGGATTCCATTTTATATTTTCTTTTTTTTTTCCCATGTCTCTTCCCATAACACCCAGCTGAACAATTTTCTGTAGCCTGTAGCACACAAATCATGCAATATTCCTCCTTCATTCCTAGGGATGAAGCACTTGACTTTCACTTTGCCCTTCTGGGTTTCCAGACAATTGTGCTTCAGCCTTGTCTAGCCATGTCCGATTGAACTACACCTTAGGGAGAGTTTCTTCATCATCTATTGTCTATTTGAAATATCTCCGTATTTCCTTAGAGTGTTGTTCTTTGGTAGTGTTTTGCATTATTCCATAAGCTTTGTGTGATCAAAGGGTACTGTCTTCAAAGCGCCTGCTTCCTTGTAGCCTGTATCTGGAAGGGGAGCGGAGGGATGGCTCTTTGCACCTGTGGTTTACAGATTTAGTGCTCCATGATTGAATCTGGCAGAGCATCAGTGTAGTTTGGGTGGAATTAGAATGCCACTATTTACCTGCTACCCTGGAACCAAGGGTTATTCGATTGCACATTGCCCCAACACTTGGCATTTAGCAGACATATGTGTGTGTGTGTGTGTGTGTGTGTGTGTGTATGTATGTCTGTCTGTCTATCTATCTATCTATCTATGCACCATCTGAGCTTTCATCAACTCTACCTGATACAGTTACCTTGGAAGCAGTGCACGAGGAACTTGGCCTTGTATTTCATTTTTGGCCAGTCTGGACACTTTGAATCCTGCCAGTGCATCCTGCTTCCCATTCCCTTTGGGTGGGGGATAGATCAGACAATCCTCCATTTTTTTCCACATGGCTACAGTGTATCTGTAGATTTGGGGTTTGTTTTGGTTTGGGATCATGGCTGCTTTGGTTATTGTCTATGAAAAGGGATACAAAAATCTACAGGTCCAAAAGCAAAGAACAGGACGCACACACCCCAACCACAGCCTGAGCGAGTGGGCTGGCGGCGGCTCTCCTATCTGAAGGGTGAAGAGCCAGGTGGGGAGCAGAGAACACTAGAAGCTTCACTAACGTGGAAGGAATGTGGTGGCAGCTCACATCCCCAGATGGCACATGTGTTTCCGCTTTAGTCTCCGAAGCTGCCAGTTATTTCTACCCAATTTCTCATGTGGAGAACTAGGAAAGTCATCCCAGCTGTGGAGAGGGTGATTCCTCCCCAACCTCGCAATGTTTTCCTCTCTTCCAATGCCTATTTAAGATCTCATTTAGAAGAGCAGTGCCCTGAATTACTACTTACTACATTCCTGCCCTTCACGACTGTGATTGGCTTTGCATGGATCTTTCTCTGTTAGAGGAGGAAACCAGTATTCATGTGATGACACATGTCACCCATACAGCAGTAGGCACAATTGTCTGGGGTAAGGTAAGTCACCTCTCCTGGTGACTGGACACTAGACAGTGATAATCGTCTTAAAGAATAAGAATGAAGAATGGAGAGTGAATTACAAATGACCCTCATATTTGGGGACCATGTGTTATGAATGAGATGTCCTGAATTTGCAGAAGATTTTACTGAACACAGAGGGTCTGCATCTTTCCAAGCACGCACAGACCTCCAGTCACTCCGAGAAAGAGTACATTGATGGGCTTTCTCCCTGTGAGTTGAGTTTCCATTGATTCATTTTCCCAAAGTTTCAGATTTATTCTATCATTGTCAGAAATGACACTGGAGCACTTTTAGGTGTAAATTCTCGACTGCTCATGGCACTTGGAATGATGGTATTTGCTTGCTGTCTAGGAAAGAGATTTGTAGTTTGGAAAATTTTGCAACATGGAAAGTCTTTGGAATTATGCACTAAAAGTTAGACTTTGTATGGAATTGATTTTCTTCCCTCATTTCTCTTGCAGAGTAACTGCCTGGCTGCAGGCTCATGAGGCGAAGTTTCTTCTATACCTCGGAGAGCGTATTACAAATCATTTTATAGTTTGCCTATTTTCTTTCTGACCGATTATTTCAGGGTCTTAACTAGCATGAAACTCTCAATTTCTTGGGCTTTGTGGATTCCATGGACCCACATTACAAGGGTCATTTGTTCACATCCTAGTAGATGGCGGGGTATGAGAACATGGAAACTGTTTTATGTGACAATTGTGGTTGTCAAGGTCCACACCATGTTCTCACAGAGGGCCATGTGGGTGGGTGGCCTGGTGAGCGGGGCCGCTCACATGCTCTCTCTTCTCTTCTTTCCCAGTCCTGTTACTGTGTTCTCTGCACCAGATTATCCTCAAGTGACACATCCCCAGGACCTTTCTGGCTACTTTTTCCAATCTATTTAACTGTTTTTTCTAATCTACTTAACTCAGCCTTATTCTGAAAGTATGAGATTGACTCTACCATTGGAGTCAGACTCTGGTCCCTGGGTTCCTTCCCCATGAAGCACTGGCTTCCTGTTTTGTTTTTCCCTCGCCCCAGTAAACTCAGTTCTAGACCACTGGCCTGTCCTATCAACAGCTTTCCTTAAACCAGCTCAGTCTCATGCCAGTTGTGAGACTTGTTCAAGGGAAATCTATATGATTAGCCTTCTCTCTTCTAAGACCATGTTCAGATTCAAGTATTGCCTTCCAGGTCTTCCCTTTGGGTGGTCTGTTGCATTGTTCTGATGTTGTGACTTTATGCCAGCATCACATCCCAACAACAGCCAAGTCCTCTCTTTCACTCTGTTTAATCCCCGCCCCTCTCCTTCCCTTCCCCCCTCCCACCTGTTGCCACCTGGTCCCCCAACTTCTGGAAATATTCATCTTTCAGGAACAGAGGCAAAGCATTCTCGTTTTCAATACATATGTAAGCCATAAAGAACCACTAGAAAATTTTTGTCTCTTGCTTGGGTTGCACCTCAAAAGTCTTTTCACGAAGATTTCCTTTCTTTGGTGGAAAGCATCTTCTTACCCAGTCTCATAGTGGATTTGAGAGTGAACTTCTAATTAGAATTATCTCTAGCTTGAGGGGGTCTTTGGCTACCAAGTTGTAAGATGGCATTTCTGGAGACATGTGTTTATTTTCAGAAAAACCTTGTGATATTTTAGGTAATCAGTTCAGCCAACCAAGAAGGGTTTATATCCTGTACCTCTGAAGTGAAGATAGTTTCCTTGATGAGCAAGGAAGCATTAAGAACTTTGGCCCATGTTCTTGAAGTCTATATGCCTCTACCCCAAGGTGGAGGCCAGGTAGAAGGGCTTCCAAATTACTCCCCCGAAAGAACTTAGGTCAGAGTTCCACATCTCAGGAATGACTGCACAACAGTGACAACCCAATTGTTTTCATTTCTGTGACTGCTGTCCTTTGAAGAGGATGTACTCTGCACCTAGCTATTGTTGTAATGTTTCCATTGTGACACATAATTAGAAAACGTTTCTTTGACATGTAGAGAAATAATTATCTAGGAGGATTTCTAAATTGAAAAACAAAATGAAAATGACTCTCTGTGCTTCTTTCCCTCTTGATGTTATGCTCATCACTGGATCAATGAAGGCATAAGTTTGACTAAGAGATGTAGAAAATAAATAAATAAACCCTAGCGTGGTGTGGTCAATGAGGCCACTATCTATCGGGATTAAAACCGATGGATGTTTATGAGGGCAAATCCATGCAACTGAAAATATTCACCTTTAATAAGTGAGAGATACATGTAGTTTGTATGCTATTGAAGGTGGTGAGATTACAGATCCTTGGTGTTGCCTGTTAGGACCTGACAACCGTCCATACGGTATGCAAGTATGTACATTTGGCAGATGATTCCAGCGTATTTAATCCCCTTTATTCCTTCTCCTCTAGGTCTGGAAATATCCTGGGATGGGGACAGTTTTGTGGAGGTCATGGCTGCCCCACACCTCAAGGGCAAGCTGTGTGGTCTCTGTGGTAACTACAATGGACATAAGCGTGATGACCTGATTGGTGGAGATGGAAACTTCAAGTTCGATGTGGATGACTTTGCTGAGTCCTGGAGGGTAGAGTCTAATGAGTTCTGTAACAGACCTCAGAGGAAACCCATGCCGGAGCTGTGTCAAGGGACTGTGAAGGTAAAGCTCCGAGCCCACCGAGAATGCCAGAAGCTCAAGTCGTGGGAATTTCAAACCTGCCACTCAACAGTGGACTATGCCACTTTCTACCGGTAAGCTCAGAGTGCTGGTGGCTCAATTTGGGTAATGGACCAAGGATAGACTTGACATTGAACACAGTGGAATGAGTCATGGCTGGTATGAGAAACAAGATACCAATGTATGGTGTAAAGGTTCTCCCTTCTTTCTGTTCCACAGCTGATGTGATTCACCAAATCGGGGAATGCTAGGATGTATTCCAGGTTGATCTTTCATAGATAATAATTTGATGTCCACATGTTTGAGAAGCTGGTTATACCCTAGGGTTTTCTAGCCTGACTCTAGGATTCAGGAAGGCTCACCAAATTCTGGTCCAGGTCTCAATATTGCAGGGTGGAGGTGGCTTTCTGAAATGGAATCTCAGGCTACTTCTGAGTGTTTGAGACATCTTGACTGGTGATTCCAGGTCTGAGGAAGGGCTCATGGTTTAGCCCAGACTGAATCTGCACAGGGAAAATAAGGAAGCGAAGGGAAACTATCTCTGCAATTTGGTATGCAGAGGTAGAGGACAGTAGAACAGGGCTCTAGGTTGGAGGAAAGGAGGACTGGCATGAAGAAGAGCCTACTCGGAGCTCCCTTCCACATGAACAGCTGGCTGCAAAGGAGGCTTGTGTTTGACTTACATGCTCCTAGGTTACATTTGTGCACTGGTGAATCTGGCCTGTTGTATTTCCATTAACTACACAATCCCACGGGTTCAAGAGCTCTGCCTGCCTGTAACTTTAACCACAGGGGGTATGCAGGAAACATGAGACACACACACAGCCCGAAAGGCCTTGTTTAAGTTTTTTGCCCGTGCCTCTTAAAATTAGGAAACTCCTGTGGTCTGTAACCACTGAGGTTATTTTTACCCTTTAATTGCCACCAGTCCATTTCCCCTAGCACTCATTAAATGTGGTCTTTTTAATTTGAAAAAAACTTGATCTTTAGACATAAAAGATAAAGTTTTATGAAGGGTGGAAAAAAGACTGTCTCTGTCATCGCGGATCCATGAACGAGGCTGGATCTGCCAAGTCATTTGGCTCCAAGTCATCCATTCAGCTCCTCAGGCCCTTTTCCTGTTATAATATGAATGCTTCTCAACTTGTACCATCCCCTCAAGTAGCCCTGCCCCCTTTCTGTAAACTTGCAGGATCCCTGTGAATGATGTCAGGGGCCTGGTTGGTCCAGACTACACTAGGAATGAAAACTCCACTCACTTCATTGTGAACCTAAATGGCATGTGACCTTTTGGTACAAAGCAGGGGAGCACAGCAGTTGAGAGCTTTGTGGTCTTCAGGGCTCAGAGCTCAACCTTGGAACAGAGATACCTGTTCTCAGTCCAACTTTGCAGGAAGCCTGCCTTAAAGAGGTGCCATTCTCATACTCCTGCACATGGTGAGTGCCTTCATCACCATCTCCTGAGTGTCTTCCACTGTAATTGAGATGTAAGTAAGAATGGAGTGCTACTGGAAGCTCCCACCCATTGCAGATTCAGATTGGGCTCTCCACCTAAAAGAGAAGGGGAAAGACCCTGCAAACCTGCACCTTTTGTGTTTTTCCCATTTGAAAGGACAAATATGGAGGAGCAGACCCACAAACTTCAACTCCTTTTTCCAAATCTCCATTTCTTTCATCTTCAGTGATTTACTTGGTCTTAGCGAGAATATGAGGAACACCTTGGCAGAAGTCGTGAGAAGCAACCTAGACACTCAAGAGCATAGAGCATCAGAGTTTCTTGGTTGTCAAGTGGCCCTGCCCTGAAGGGTTATGCATATAGCTGGCAACATCATGGCAGGGGTATCTAGTCTGTGTCAGTGGTCTGATGTCCTGAGTCATGGTATGCTCCTGGGGTCTTTGTGCGAGGAGGTTTGAGGATGGATGTGGCCAGGACTCTGTTCCTCAGTGGCACAGTGTGGTGGCAGAGCTCCCTTCCATGGAAAGGGCCAAGGACCCTAGAGGAGCGATCTAGACCATCCTGGGGGCAGCAGGCCCTCGATCGCTGGTCTTCCTCCCCAGAAGGTGCAGCCTCAGGCATTTTGGGTAAATGGTGGGTGAGCACAGATGTGTCAAGAAGACAGCATGGAGTAACAGAAAGAGAATTCTCCTCTCAGCAGAGCTCCAGGTTGGATCAAACCTCAAGGATTCTAGGGAGAAGAAGTAGATTGAGAAGGAGACCGAGGGAGCAGGGAACACCAAAAGTTGCACCAGCCCCAACTCTGCCACTTGCCAGCTGTGGGATCTGGGCAGCTACTGAGCTCTGGAGCACTGGTATAACAGCAGGCTCTGGCTAGCACTGCTGCTCTGAGGACCAAAGGCTGTGGGCGGTGTGGTGCTGGCACAGGGAAGGCAGAACTGTGTTCCTGCCTTTCTGTCTGGGAATCTCCTTCTCCAACCAGCCCCCCCCCGACCCCCCATTGACCCGTTGTTGATGCCCTTTCTTCTCATGGAGCGGTCATGTGATAGAATCTTACTGATGACTCCTTGCAGTGCTTTAAAAAAAAATGAACCATTTTTCTCTTATGAAGCTGAAAGAGGTAGTACAAAATCAAAATCACATCGAAATCATGTAAAAATGTGTTGCTTTTGTCTTGAAGAAAAAAAAAAACCAACCCAGTGATCAATCATATAGCATCCCATATCTGTTCATTTTTGCCTGATACATTGCAAATGATTTGTTTGAATATTTCAAGCTTCAGAAATACTAAAATGAGCCATGTGCCGGTGGTTCATGCCTGTAATCCTAGCAACTCAGGAGGCTGAGATCTGAAGCTGGAGGTTCAAAGCCAGCCCAGGCAGGAAAGTCCATGAGACTCTTATCTCCAATTAACTACCAGAAAACAGGAAGTGGCTCTGTGGTTCAAGTGGTAGAGCGATTGCCCTGAGCTGAAGAGCTCAGGGACAGCGCCCAGGCCCAGAGTTCAAGCCCCACACGGACCAAAAAGAGAAAAGAAAAACTAAAATGAAGATGAAAATATAATCCAGACTGTGGCTGTGATGATTATATGCATAATCTAAATATAATAATATATAAATATGTAGATAATTATGTGAGTCTTCATAGGACTAAAGAGTGTTGCTTTGATATCATGAGCTATTATTTATAGAAATTGCACTGGAATTTGATTCTTTTTATTTTCCCTTCATCCTTCAAAGAAATACCTGCATTTTCCTTGAAGGACACAGCTCTCAGGTATGACTGTGTTTGAGTTTCTTAAACACAGAATATGTGGAATATTCCATAACAAAGTTCTTTATCAATATGAGAGTGTGCTTTCTATAGAGTCAAAGCAATAATTCTAACTTTTCCGAGCCAGACTTTCAACATAGCATGGCCTTAATATTCTCATGTTATTTTTGATTCTTTACTAATTCAACAATTTCAATAGTAAACTGTCCATTCTTTAAATACTTGAAAAAAATGACCTCTTTGTAAGTGAATGTAAGAAATGACTAGCCAATACTTACTTGTTCTCTTGATTCAGGAAACTTTCAGACTTTGCTAATTTTCTATTCACATATCAATTTGACCCCTCTTGGCTAATTTAGTATAAAAGTTGGGTATCTGATCAAATTCTTTATAATCAGAATAATTTGCCTTAATTAACCAATTAAATGCATTTGGGTCTGAAGTAATTTAGTAACATACCATGCAAAAGTATTAACTGTTGATAACACGTCTTAAATCTTAGCTTTACTAATTGTTTTTTCTTTATGTCAGATAATCCCTCTTAATTGTATTTTTGCATTATTCATTGATGTGTTGTGAGCAATTTCTGGTAGCTTGAGGGGCTGGGGTGTATGATGTGGGAAAGTTATTGTGAGAGCAAGTTGGATTCATGTGTGTCTCCCTCACTTTCCACCCCTCCTCACCTTGGGGACTGTGTTGAGTGTATTCATGTCTCTTTTCTCATCTCTCATTTTTATCTCCCTCCCTTAACCTCATGTTGCTTCTGTCTTGTGTCCCAAATGCCAGCCAAAAACATCCCGGAGGAATAGGCCCATCCACACCACAGAGAGTTTTTGGGATCCTCGGTAGCCCATCACCTCCCGTCTGTCCACTCGGGCTGGGCATAGTCATTAGGATTGGTGCTGTGTGGTCAGACTGGGGAAGAAGAAAGCCCTCTGCCCTTTGTGTCTGTGGAGCTTTGGGCTTTGCTGGAACTCTGAGAAGAGACACATGCAGGAGGACCTATTTGCAAGTGAATGTAGCCTACCAGTAAGCCAAGACCCCAGGTCAAGACAGCGCTGCCTTTCAGAGAAGTCAGGACAATGCAGGCGAAGGCCAAAGCCTAGGCCTGCCCAGACCCAGGCATGTTGGCACTGTCTTCCTGCTGGCTCCACCATGGGCTGCAATTCTCCTGGGCTAAAGCCCTGCCCACTTGTTCAGTTAGTTTGGGAAGATGTCTGGGGATGCTCTGGCTAGGAAATGTTCTTTTCTTTCCATGCAGTATATTTTTTTTAAACAGCTGTAAGGAATTGGGGTGATGCCAGTAGGTTCACAGATGTGTCCCTTCCTGTAGAGGTACTGGGAGGTAGGCTGTGGGAGGTCCTGCAGGAGAATGCTGGAACACGGACAAGACAATGGCGCTGGATATATTGGGGTCCAGGGACTTGCCAAGGGCCTCCTTCCAGGGAGTACTCAGACCCCCAACAGAGGAAACGAATCCTTCATTGTAAAATCAGAAAGAAGAACAGGCCAGGAGGACAGACCCTCCCTCCTTCCTCCCTGCCCCCCCCATACCAACTGATATTCTACAATGAAAATCAAATCCATTTTCCTTCACAGATCATACTTGGGTCATTTTTGTTGACTCTTGATGACCTGTTGAAAAGCACCACCAGAACCAGAGTTCTAAATCAAATGAGATGTTCATTCTGAAGTCTGATTTCTAATTTTTCCTTTGACAGATCAAGCTTGTAGGTTGAGTTAGCACTGAATCTGTAACTCTGTAATCAAGGTACACTAACACTAAGGGGCAGTAGATACCTCTGCTGTACCAGGTTCCCTGTCTCTAAACCAACCCCCTTCTATTCCAGGGTACTAAATGTATAAGCACTTGTCCTTGTTTCCTGATCTGCCTTCTTTTCACTCTTGATATATGCCAAAAGTCCATCTCCAGTTCTACCTGGAGACTTTAGCTTCCTCTGGTTTCTTAGTAACTCAACTGTGTTGGTCATTACTGAACACATAAACTTCCTTGCACTGCTATTATCTTTCTCCTGCATTGGGTTGGAGCTCTCCGAGAAGGATTTTGTTTTTGATGCCCCTGACAGCTGGCTTTCTGCCCTGGTACCATGCAGTATGGTGCAGAGAAGTGGTGCAGAGTGTGTTGACTCTGAGCCTTTTGGTCAGGCTGTGACCAAAACCCTAGGGTGGTCTTCCTTCATCTTCCAAACATCTACCCTCAGCCACAGGACACCTTCCTAGTTTGATCCATCAAAAGCAACCCCTTCAGAAAACGTCTGAATGGGGTTTGCTCTGAAGGGCCATACTTGTTACTTCCATTTTCTGGGAGCCAAAGCAGAAAAAGCACATGTGTACTTAGAAGAGCACATGTGTACTTAGAAAGGTAGGGGCGCCATTTTCTTAAGAGTCTAAACTCTTGTCATGTGTAGCTTTAGTTACTGGAGACAGATGAATACTATCCATTAAAGAAAGAGAAACAAAGAGAAGGATACTAGTCCTAAAACATGGGGTAGCCCAGAAGTGGTGGGAATTTTGGTTCCACTGTCCAGTGGAACTTCTCTACAGAGATAATGTATAATTCATAGAAACCTACTCACAGGGGTGCTGAGGGCCCCTAAACACCTTCCTAAACCATAATGTGTACAATTATTCAAAGCCACCATCCTGATGGGCATGGTTGGATATAGGGAGGGATTGAAATCAGAAGGGAGGCTCAGGGCTAAATCCAGGAAGTAGATGCCCAAACATAGAGCCTCTGCTATTCTCCACCTTGAGCAGGAAGTGCTTGTGTTAACTTCCTGCTGGCTGCAAGACATGGTAATACTTATTGAACTTTTACTGTGACTTGATCATTGCTTCCTGGTGTCCAGCCCTGTTGGAAGTTTAATCTGCTAATACCTTTCTCTGGAGATTGAAACTGTTATCACAGGAGCCCAAAATCCCATCCTAAATGCCACTTGACTAAAGCTTTCAGACACTGCTAAACAAGACGTCAGGGGACTGAGAGGTTGCCTCTCACTGGTCATTGGCCAAGGCCAGACTCCTTTGTTCAAGGTGAGCTTCCTAGCTGCAGGCTACATTCAACTGCAACTGGATTTTGTAATTGTTGCTCTGAGATTAAGCATAAACATTTTAGAACCCTGCTGTGCTTGTCCTCAGAAAATTACCTTCCCAGATGCAATTAGATGAGGTTCCTGCATGCAGATTTGAACAAGAATCATTGTAGCAGGTAAAACACTATTTATTTTGTCCCATTTCTCTTGGCTACCTAGGGAACTTCTTGATTACTTCTCAGTTAGCAGGATGCAATGTGGTATGACTTGGTTATGTTTTCATTATTATGGGTATAAAGCCCTCACCTGGGAGAGAAGGCTGATGTTTGTTAATGAAGGCACCAAGAAGTGAAGGGACTCAGTCTAGGCCTTAGCAGCCGGCTCGATGGAACACCTGGTCCAAAAACATGGCCGAGGCTGCCATGGGTACTGCCAGATTTCACCACTGTCCGTCCACACAGGCTTTCCCAAGTCCTGCTTCCTCCATGAGCTTCAGAGGAGGAATGCAGTCTTCAGTGAATTCCTTTTCCTAGCATTCAACTGAGCATCTATTTTTGCACCAGCTTCTGTGATAGAAAGTAGATACCGAGGACCAAACAGGAGAGACAAATCTCGTCCTTCAAAGAATTCATGGCGACTAATGGCAAACAAGGTTTCTCCCAATTATGAGGAGCTTAGTGGAGAAAATAGGGTCATGGCAGGTGGGGGTAGGTCATTATCAACTTTGTGTTAGGTGATTGGGGAGAGACTGTAAGGGGAGCTCTCCTGTAAGTGGAGCCCACATATGGGGGAGAGGAGGGGAAGGTGAGGAAGCCCACCAAGACCAGGAGAAGACGAGATCAGGAAGAGCAGCAGCAGGTCCCCTGGTGGGAAGCATGAGACCAGGGAGAAAGCTGGCATGGCTGAAGCGTTGAGAAAGCAATGACTGTGTGGTTACCCAGGCTGTGTGGCACGGTTGTGAAATGTGCATTGCAGCCAAGCTGCCATTGGGCAGGTGAGTGCTCACCTGTGGAAGTCCTGGATTGATAGGTTATGTATGAATGGGGATGGTGAGAGTGTCCACCACCTGGCCACAAGGGCTGTGTCCAGAACTGCATCAGGCAGGCTACATGACGGCCCGTCAGTCCACATGCTCAGGGGGAACCTGTGCTTTGTGTTCTTTGCTTTCTTAAACAACAAGGTAAGCATCACTTAACCCGATAACTCCAGGTTGCTGTGGAAGGTGCAAGCTGTGGTTAGGAGATGTCTTAGGAGATGTCTTTGTGCTATAGCTTTTTCTTGCTCCACTTCCTTTTCATTAGCTGGAGAAACTAGCATTATCTGATGCTGCATGTAAATGAGGGACTCCATTCTCAATGAAAAGCCACAGTTGTCCCCTGACAGAAATGTACAGGAACTTTAGGCCATGAGCTGTACCTTAAAATTTTTTTCTAGTGGCTGGGATGCTGGTGGCTTATGCCTATAATCTTAGCTACTCAGGAAGCTGAGATCTGAGCATTGCAGTTCAAACCTAGCCTGGGCAAGGAAGTCAATGAGACTCTTATCTCCAAGTAACCAGTCAAAAAAGTGAAAGTAGCACAATGGCTCAAAGTGGTAGAGTGTTAGCCTTGAGCAGAAGAGCTCAGAGACAATGCCCAGGCCCTGAGTTCAAGCCCTATGACCAACAACAACAATAACAACAACAAATTTTCCAGTGATAATCACACAGCCTCAGGCCAAGTTTGTGACCCATTTCTATCATCTGCACACAATGTTAGGGCATGGGTTTTGTTTGAAAACAAATCTCAAATCTGGTTTCAGTTTTTTCGCTTTCACAAAAGTTCACTTCCTTTTATTCTGCGTGCAGTTTAGTAAGCCAACATAAATCCTTCCTGGAAGAAGTTAAGGAGCAAGTGACAGTGGTCACCGGCCAGGGTTCTAGCCTCTGTGGGCGTTCACTTTGCCGTGTGAATTACAGATAACATCTTCACCCATGTGATTCTCATGAGTTCAAATGATAAATAGTGGACAGAATGACCATAGAGGTCACGTCCACCTGCCACAGTACTGGTGAGGTCTTAACTGTCCTTACAACGACAGGCCTGAGCCTAAGGTTTCAGCCTGTCTGTTGGAAAAATCAAGGCAGCCAGCGGAGGTCAGGATGGCTCAGATTCTAAAGCCTTGTGTAGGCTGGCTTCTCCTGGCCCATGTACAGGCTGGCTGGGACTTTGTTGTGCCAGCTTTGTGACTCAGTAAAATCAGCCAGTATTTCTCAGAGAAGACACGTGGGCCTTGTGCAGGTCTGGGAGCCTGTCAGGGCTCCAGGCCAGACTTTGTGTCTGGGCTGTATTTGATGGCCATCCAGGACTCTGTACATTTCCCAATCACAAGTTAAATCCATGGGTCCTGTTCAGAAGTGAAAGAGGAACAGAGTAATTTGCATTTCTGGGCTCCCAGCATGTTGTTTGTGCTTTATGTGGAGGTATAACATTTAGTCCGGGGGGTCTCTCTGACGTGTCAAGCCAAGGGGCAGCAGGGTAAGGACTTGACCCACCACTGGACAAAGTTGGGCTGCCCTGTGCCTGGGACCTGATTACCAGTACATGTATCTTTGAGAGGAAAGAGAAGATTTGATTGTATGCAATTTTGTTGAGAAAGAAAGTATTGAGAATTTTTTTCCTTTTTTTACATTCACAGACCTTTTTGCTAGATGAATGGTCACTTATTCATGTCTAAAAGTCGATAAATATCATTCAGTAATGAATTAAAATGGGTATATAGTACTTCTTGCAAAGAAAAGTGCTTAGATTACCTTGTAGTCATAACTGATTGAATAAATAATGACACTTGGCCCTGCTCAAGGTGCTGTGGACGGGAGCCTTGAGCTCACAGCTGGTGGTGTGGATCGAATGGGGAAGACAGTAGCTGGGAGAGCTTGTTCCACGGTGGGGGAGGTGGTTTCTGATGGATGGTGGGCTGGGTACTGTGAGAACCCTTACCAGGGGCATGGCTGCCTGGAGCCAAAAGCAAGAACATTTCACGCAGGATTTTGCTGGGCAAAAAGAGGAGTGAGGTCTAGACAGGAGAAGCAAGAGAGGAAGAACTGTGGAAGACCATCTGGGCAAATCAGAGTTGACCAGGGAGAGTCTGGCATGGGCTCATGTGGGAAGATGTTCTCCTGGATTCATCATCGGGGCCACCAAGTCGTGGGTGGGTGTGATGGCAGAGGCCAAGTCATTATGACCACTCAGAAGTCCTCAGTCAGGATGGTCACCACACTGTGGATTTTAGTATTAACTGCGAGCACGTTGTGCTGACTATGGGGTTCTATGTAGCTCAGACTTTTGACTCACTACTTGTTTCCTAACCGGAGGTGCTTCTTCTAACTATTGTATTGTTAGGAATATAGGTGGTTAGGTAGCTAGTTTGCAGGTGGATAAGTAGTTGATCCTCCAACTTTAGCACAGAGCAGAATGAGCTATGTAGCTGACTCAATGAGTCTAGGAAGAACTTGCAGATTTGCATTTCTGAAGATCTCCTGGGACCATACATGGAGCACCTTGGATAAAGGGACCACAAGCATCTGTCCAGGTCTTGTGGGTCATCTAGGAATTAATACCCTGAGGCTGTTTCTGTAAAGACTTTTTTTTTTTTTTTGGCTAGTAGGACATTTGCTTCTTTTGTCCTTGTTCAGTAAGTCTCCAAGTAAGCTGGAAATACAGGGCAAACACATGAGTAGGTGGGTTGGGAGATAAAGCCTGTAATCCCAACTACTCAGGAGGCAGAACTGGGAGCATCAGGAATTGCAGATCAATCTGGGCAAAGGTAGGGAGACCCTGTTTCAAAAATGAAATACAAACAAAAGAGTAGGGGGTATGATTTAAGTGGTGGAGCATTTGCCTAGCATGTACGATGTCCTGGGTTCCCCCTTCCCCCAGCAAAAGTGGATTAGAAACTAAATTTATGCTTAGGTAGACCATAACAATAATTCTTGGTCCATATTCAACTTCTTTATGAGTTTGGTATAGATATATCTCTATCTACCTACAATTTATCATGTCTGTCTGTCTGTCTTCTATATTACTGGTTTCCCTGCTTCCTTGTTTAAAAGATCATAACCGGAGAAAGGAATGGACTTGATAAACTGGGTCGTTGGTGAAGCTGGAATCGATCCAGAGGCAAGGTTTTCGGAGTTATTGAGGTGCTTCCTCCAGAGGGGCCAGCCACCACCTGGTAACTTTTAGATGAATTACCCCGGAGCCTGCCAGTGAAGGGGGAAATTCCGGGTACAATTCAGCTTTGTTGTTGGATACAGGGGAGCCCAGTGTATCCTGCTCAGAAGCAGAACTGACCAGGCCTTCTCTTCTCCCTTGCGCGGGATGGAGAGGCCCAAAGGGAGCCAGGAGCACAGGTCTGAGCATCCAGAACAATCCACAGGATGTGCCTATAAAACTCCACTTCCTTTTACAAGCTTTGAGATTTTCAAGAGTCTGGTCAATGGGCACAGAGAGCCAAGGAAGTGGGAGATAGCCCTGGAGCTGAGCATGCTTTTATCATAAAAGGGCCATCCTTTATGATCTCCACTGACTCTACCTAGCCTTTGGAGTTGGGGGGGAGGGAGGTGAACAAACTAGCTTCTCCCCGGCAATCCCAGCAAGCCAGCACGTGTGAACACAAAGGTAGCATACCTGCCCTGCTCAGAGCATGCAGGCCCGAAGACTGCTCCAAGCTATGAAAAGCTTTTCCATATGCAAAGGAAGCCAGGAAATTAGAATCTTCACTTTGTCTGTGTGATCAAAGCTTCAGAGGAAAGATCTTAAGCAGAGACTGGCCTGACATGGCCACTATGAGGATGAGGATTTATTGGGAAGCTGGGGTTAAAAGATGAGAGCTTGGCTGAAAATGGAGGGCTCTAGGTAATGGGTACCCTGCCTTCAGAAGAGGAGATACAAGCCACTGTGGATATGCATTTGGTGCTTGAGGCTCTGGGAAGCTGACTAACCCCTGGCAGTGCTGATAAGAGTAGGCAGCACTGTTGGAAGAGAGTTAGTTGCTCACTAGGTGCCTGGCACCAGGTGAGAGGCTTGCCTGAATACAGGATTCCCTCTGCACCAGTGAGGAAGCCCAACTCACATTTTGGCTTTGGTAACCAGGCAAGAAAGAGGCTAAGCATGGAAACCACCCCTGCCTGAGCCAGATTTCCAGCATTTGATTGACCATTACAGCCACAATCCTGGTAACTCATCCCTGACCCCAAATGTTCTGTGTTCTCTAAATTGAGCTAAAACACTCTGGATTAGCAAGAATTCCCTATGCTACGATTCCTTTATATTCCAAAGGACTTTTTTGAGAAGTCTTTTCTTATTTCAACCATAATTTCTGTGCAGCTGCTGGGAGAGAGAATTCTGTGCTTTATAATGACTGGATGTTACATAAACTAATTTTGTCTTACTGGTTATTTAAAGAGAACTATGCAATATGGCTGCCTTTCTCTAATTAAAAATTTCGTCTGGGAAGTGGAGCTGTGATTTTAGTAGTAGAATGCCAACTAAGTACAAAAGCTTAGAAATAGCTTCCAGGCCCCTGAGTTCAAGCAAAAACAAATTTTTTTTGTCTATTCTATATTATTCTAGCATCAGGATGCTTATTTGTTTGTTTGTTTGTTTATTTTGGGGTCTGGTCATGGGGCCTGAACTCTGGGCCTGGGTGCTGTCCCTCAGCTCTTCAGCTCAAGGCTAGCGCTCTACCACTTGAGCCACAGCGCCACTTCCGGCTTTTTTTCTTTTTTGCTTATGTGGTGCTGAGGAATCAAACCCAGGGTCTCATGCATGCAAGGCAAGCGCTCTACCACTTGAGCCACCTTCCCAACCCCCCATCAGGATATTTAAATCTAAGGCTGTATACTTTTAAGTTATTCTCTCTTTTCAAAAAACGTATCTTTTTGTTTTTAGGGGCTGTTTAGAGAATTATAATTATTTTCTGCTTTAGAGATTTCCAGGGAAAGAAACCAATTTCTATTTCATATCATGCTCTAGATGTTGTTGTGAGTGAGTTATATCAGAAACAGATACAAATTCACTTGTGCCTTTCCACAGTGTCAGAACTTATTGAGTAACTACAAATCCATAAGCTACATCCATTTCATTGGCTTTAATTTGCCAAGAACTACCGGTGGATGTTGCTGGCTAGCCCAAAGCCATTGGCAGTACTAGTATTTTCATTCCAGTCTTAATAAAGAGAACTAAGTCTGTGATCACACACAACACTTACACAGTGACACTATGTTGGGAAGGCCACAGAAGGGCTAAAGAGGCTGCAGAGTTCATGGCTAGAGGCAGAAGCAGAGTTGATAGGAAAATTCTCTGTGGGGGAACAGGTTAGAGGGCTGAGGAACCAGTGAGAGTTGTTAAAGATGCAGCTGTGGAATGCAGATGTGGTGTTTTGAGTATGTGTTTGAAGTGGGCTGATGTCATGGGCAAGAAATTCCCAGCGAGAGTGACACAGAAATCCTTTGCTATATAGCAGTTGCTCTTCCTAGACAAGACTCGTGCTGGGGGAGGGGAGGAAGGGTCAGTGTGCCCGCCGTGTCTCAGCCATTGGCTGCTCCTCCCTTTATAGTCCCAGGTTCACTTGGGGTGACTGGTAAGTTCATGGGACTGGGGTATCTGGGGTGAGTTGATGGAGTGGCAAATGTTAATGTTGACACACGTAATTATTAATCCATCTGTGCTTCCCCAAGTGCTGGCAGACGGTGGTTGTTTGCTTACATAAACAAGATGTGGAGTCCACTTGTTTTGATACTTATACTCTTAAGGAGAGTACTAAAACTGTTGCCTGGTAAATGGGGTAAGTCACGGCTAGGCATGGCCTTAAAATTGCAGTTCTAGAAAGCTGTAGAGAAACTTGACAGGCCTGGCCTGTTATCAAATGCCAGTAACACAGCAATCTTTAACTTTAGGGGAGAAGTCTTTTTTGGGGGGCGGGGGTCTGGTCGTGGGGCCTCAACTCTGGGCCTGGGCGCTGTCCCTCAGCTCTTCAGCTCAAGGCTAGCGCTCTACCACTTGAGCCACAGCGCCACTTCTGGCTTTTTTCTTTTTGCTTATGTGGTGCTGAGGAATCGAACCCAGGGCCTCAGGCATGCAACAAAAGCACTCTACCACTGAGCCACCTTCCCAGCCCGAGAAGTCTTTTTTGAGGGTCTGAAGACATTATCCCTGAATGCATGCAAGAGGAGATCCCTTAACTAAGAACTAGTCAGGACTGGTTTAAGAAATCTCGCTTCTTTCCCTCCTGCTTTCTCTCTTCAACTCCTCAGTAGATATTTTTGTTAGTGGTAATGGGACAAACAGACTTGGGCTCATAATCCTCAAAAGAAGATGCAGTCGTATGAAAAGGAATGTTTTGGAGCAAACATGTGCTGTGAGTGTGTCATTTGGAGGAAGGTAGACACAGTGTGTCTCTATCATCACATAGAGCCAGGGTGGATTTCACATCACGTGTGGCTCAATTCATGGTTTCACGGGAGTGGCTAGGTTGGTGCTTTTTCCTGTCCTTGCCTCTGTGTGTCCTCCCTGCTGGCCGTGGTGTCAGGCAGGCCCTCAGTCCTCCTCCATGTTCTGCATAGCTGTGATATTAAATTATTTGGAGTGAATGAGTCTCGTTCCTCAGCAAGTCTTACACTCCTGTGGCTTCTCACTGGGTCTTGTGGCCATCCTCAAACCAATCATCACAGGAACAAAAAGGAGCATCCCTCATGGTGGCTGTCACTCATCAGTCAGCAGACACCACATTCCCTTAGAGGGTCTACCACAACCGATTACTGGCCACACACCCAGACTTTCCCAGTTGGCAGAACCTTTCACAGCTTCCCAGGTCTGAGGACTAGGCTTTAAGAACCACTGGTTTAAACCATTCAGTGTCCAGCTAAGCCGGAGACCCAGAGAACAGGAGACCTATGTTCTCTCATGGTTCTTCTAGCCACTCATTTGCCCACAGATGGGAGAATGCACAGCCCTTATTTCACCAGGTGCTCATCCCGGTAGGTCCAGGCAAGGGCTGAGACCCATCCGGAATCAATGTTTGCACTCTCCTGACCGAGAGGTTCCATGTGATTGAATGGCCACAAGCAAAGACATATGTCATATACCAGCTGATTTTATGTGCTGCAGAGAGACAGAGCAGGGAGGGAGGTGAAGGGCAATGCTGGATCCCCCGGGGCCATTTTATGTAACGTGTCCAGGGAAGGCCTCTCAGATGAGAGGTCATTTGAGACCTGAAAGAAGCAGGGGGGGTGAAAGGTGTCCATGATTAACTCTGGGAATGCAGAATTCGGAGGGGGAGGTTGAAGAATAACCAAAGCCCCACATATCTGGAACAGAGGAGCAAGGGGAAGATGAAGGGCAATGAAGGGCAGATACTGGGCCCACAGGTAGCGAAAGGATGTTGGACTTTAGCGTCAGGAGGAAGGGATTTGAAATAGAGTAGAATGAACATGATGGAGAGAGAGCCGACTGTGCCCTTCCATTCAATTAACAACCAACTATTGAAACACCCTGCCTTGGGTTCTAAGTAGAACTGCCATTCCTGCCCCTGGCCCCGAATGTGTCTAATAATCAGATGTTTGGAAACTGCATATTTTATAGAGAGAGGCATCCATTACTCATCCGTCTCTAGTTGGTGCCTCTGGATCTTCAGCCTGAGTTCCTTTCTAGTTACATCTAATCGAAAATACTTTCCAAGTTTTAGCTCTGAGCGCCTCTTATATAAACTTGAAGCTCAGCCACGTCTACCGCTCCTCCTCCTTGAGGGATCAGGTTTTGTCTGAGAACCAACTTTGGAAAGCACATTGGTTTGTACTTTATTATGTTTTATTATTTCATTTTAAATAGCTTCTCTTCAGAACAAAACAAAAAACAGAAGAAGTGAAAAAGTAGGTCTGGTCTCCATGCAGGTGTGACTAGAAGGTACAAACCTGCAGGAAGGGAGGCCTCGGAGAAAACGAATCTCCAGGCTGAGTCTTTGCCAGAACAAGTTTGCCCCGCAGCTCCTAACACATTCTGAAGCTGTGTTTTGGGGGCCAGTGAGGAGGCCGAGAACCTACCTCCTACAAGCAGGGCAGAGTGACCTGTCATCCACGCTTCCAGGCCACGTCTCTTAGCCGTAACATCTGTTCTGAGGTTTGTGCAATTCTCCTCCAACCATTCCAGCAACCCTGCATTCGCTCATGCTCTCTGATAAAGGACAATTGTGCTTTTGCTTACATTTATATCCTTTGTTAGGGCTGACCCTTTTCTGCCTCTGGGTTCCAGCCCAAACAGAGGAACATTTCTTTTCTAGGAGTCTTTGTTTTTCCCCAGCTGACATTGGTGAGTCCCCCTCCCTCTTAGCCTTTCTCTCTAGCCCTTTGGTTATTCTGTTTTATGCACTAACTCTATTTGGCCTTGGATAGGCTGCCATTATTCCTCTCTGTGACAGCTGCCCCCAAGAGAGAAAAGCTCCTAAGGAAGGAGGCCATTTGTCATTCATGTTTATGTCTCTCCTTTCCCAGCATGCCCAGCACCCAGCGTGTGTCAGAAAGAATCAGAGGAAATGTTTAACAAAGACACAGTGAGCAAGTAGTGCTCAACTGCATTGTAACTTTGGCTGCATGGCAAGAATTGTGGGATATTTTAGCCTTGGGACTTGTCAAGCAATTTCTCTCCTTCCTTCCCTTCCCTTCCCTTCCCTTCCCTTCCCTTCCCTTCCTTTCCCTTCCCTT